>NW_024704743.1:125246545-125601545 GCF_018977255.1 Callorhinchus milii | reverse complement strand
CCACCCCATGAGCACAGCCCCTCCTCCTGAGCACAGCCTGCACACACACAAACACACACACAAACGAGGGAGGGTGTGAGAGGGAGGGTGTGAGAGGAAGGGTGTGAGAGGGAGGAAGAGGGAGG
The DNA here is from genome assembly GCF_018977255.1 of Callorhinchus milii. Taxonomy (NCBI): domain Eukaryota; kingdom Metazoa; phylum Chordata; class Chondrichthyes; order Chimaeriformes; family Callorhinchidae; genus Callorhinchus; species Callorhinchus milii. The sequence continues at coordinate 125,601,420 of NW_024704743.1, read as the reverse complement.
GAGGGAGAGTGTTGGAAGGACTGAGAGGTAGGGAGTGAGGAAGTGAGGATGTGGGAGGGAGAGTGAGGGAGTGAGAGAGGAACGGAGTGATGGATGGTGTGGGAGGGAGTGGGTGAGTGGAGGGAGGAAGGGTGTGACAGGGAGTGTGGGAGGGAGGGAATATGGAGGGAGGAAGGGAGGGAATGAGGGAAGATGTGGGAGGGATAAATGTGAGTGATGAAGGTGTGGGACAATGTGGGTTGAACAAGATGGGAGGATCGGGGGGTGGTCTGTGATTGTGGTGACCAAACACCGGGAGGCAGTGAGTGGCCATTGATGAGGGAGTCCAGGGTGTCCATCTTACCACTGACAGAGATTCTCGCTTGCTCGCTCTCTGGTGCTGTGAGCTTTTGGCCGTCCATGTGTGTAGCATATTTACACCAGTAATTTCCTGCATTGATCTCCGATTGGGTGAATGTGGCTGTGTGGATTTTTGAAGCGAATCTGGAAATAAAACACAGTAAAGATAATCTCATAAACACTTGCTCTGTGATATGGACATGGCTCAGGTAGAATAAAAGTGACCATTTGCTGTTTTTCCACCCTAGAGGAGGCATCTGGACAAGGAAGAGCGATTGACAGGTAGGTTCAGGGTAGATCCAAGCAAGTGTTTCTTTACACATGGGGAGGGCTGGGAGAGGGGTGACCAGGGAAGGCAGTGAGGCCAGGGACTGAGATAACACACAGCTCAAGCCTGGGATAGGAGGACAAGAATTCAGTCTGAACGTTATGTGTGATCTTCAGACATGTTTTAAAACAACCGGATAAGATTGTGACCAGGAGATCAAACACCGATCGTAGAGCGGTTGGGGCAGTGGATGTGGAGCAGACCGGAGCCAGAGGAACAGAGAGTACGGGCAGGTAAGTAGGGGCATAGTAGGTTGGAGACGTAGGAGTGAGCAAGGCCGTGAATGGCCTTGTAGGTGAGGTGAGGATGGGCCAAATGGCCTCCTTCTGTGCCGTAACATTCTATGATTCTATGAGGATTTTGAATTCGATCCTCTGGGGGATGGGGAGCCAGTGGAGGCGAGCGAGGGTGGGAGTGATGTGGTCGCGAAGCCTGGTGTGGGACAGTACACGAGCTGCAGAGTTCTGAATGACCTGCAGTGTGGAGGGAGGGCCGGGAAGGCCAACGAAGAGAGAGTTCCCATAGTCCAGCCTTGAGGTGATAAAGGCGTGGACCAGAGTTTCAGCAGTGTGAGGGGTGAGGTAGGGCCGTAGTCTGGCGATGTTTCGGAGGTGATGGAAGGCGGTGCCAGTTGTGGCGCGGATATGAGGAAGAAAGGACAGCTCAGGGTCGAACAGAACGCCGAGGTTCCTGATGGCTTTGAGAGGTGGAGAGTGCAGCCTTGGATGCTGATGCTGTCAGCGCCAGAGGTGCGGAGGCGTTGACGCGAGCCAATCAGGAGGGCCTCAGTTTTGCGCACGTTGAGCTGAAGAAAGTTGTCTCTCGTCCAGGACTCAATGTCAGACAGGCAGGCTGTCAGGACATCGATGGTCGTGGAGTTGAGGGTAGAGGAGGAAAGGTAGAGTTGGGTGTCATCCACATACATGTGGGAGTTAACAAAGAACTCCAGCAACTCGGTCATCTGTAGTGGATTGTTCATATTGGTCACTGACAGCTTCTTTAGATGAGATATTAAACCAAGGTCTCATTTGTGCCTCATTAAACTGCTGTCCTCACAGACTGCCTGTCGGACATCAAATCCTGGATGAGAGCTAACTTTCCCCAGTTGAATGTCAAAAAGACTAAGGCTCTCCTGCTTGGCTCCTGTCAGTGCCACCATACCTTGGGTGCTGACAGCATCACCCTTCATGGATGCACTCTGCACCTCATGGAGACAATACTGAACCACAGCATCCTGTTCAACCCTCAACTGTCCTTCATCCCCCACATCTGTGCCATGACCTGCTCTGCCTTCCCCCACCTCCACAACATTACCCGGTTCCGCCACTGTCTCACCACAGGCCACCGAGACCCTCATACACGCATTCATAACATGTAGGCTTGACTATGCAAACTCTCTGCTTGTCGGCCTCCCCAACTCCTCCCTCCATCAGCTCAAGGCACTCCTCTTCGACCATGCCTTTGGTCACTCTCCTACCCCTACCCTCCCTGCCTTCCACCACTCCTGATCCCAACTGCCAGCTTGGGTCCAAATCCCTGACTGTCCAGCACCTTGGGACATCCTCCTGATGTGAAAGGCGCTGTACAAATGCAATTTGTTGTTGTTGTTGTGCCTGTTCAAGTGGACATTAAAAGACCCCATGGCACAATTCAAAAAGAGATGGGAGTTTTCTGGTGTCCTGGTCTAACATCCCCCAAATGAAATTGGTCACTCACTTTATGACTGTTTGTGGGACACTACTGTGCACAAATTGGCTACTGCACTAGCCTGCAAAATATACAGTCACTGCACTTTACAATATAAGCATTTTGAAGTTCTATCCTGTGAAACAATTTGAGATGTCTTCCAGATGTGAAAGGCTCTATGTCAAATGTATTTCTTTTTAGTTCACAAAACTCAGCACAAGAAAGCCTCCCAACCAGAAGGCAAAAAACCCTCTGGGGCTCAAGCCAGTAACAATAGCATTAAGAATCAGTACCATGCCATGGAAACATACTGTTTGTAATGTAATTAGTTAACAGTACTGTGGAGATGATTAACTAGCCCAAGCTCCAAATGAACTTGTTTAGGAAAATCAGGTAAAATAGTATTGAGTGCTTTTAAAGCTCTTTGACGTGAAAAGATCAGAACAAAAGTGAAAGCTTCAGCAAATTAATTCAACACACTTAGCGTTGGCTCTTGGGTTACATTTCAGATTCAGGTACAGGTCTCTTCAACCATTAACCTGTGGACACTGAAGTGCGCAAAATAAACTGATTGCAGTATATCAGCTGTCGTTGAGTTACACGAAATCTGGTAGTTTTTCCAACACCTGAGCCCCACTCTATTCAGTAGAGACCTGCAAACACAGTGAATACAACCCAAGGAAAGAAAAGCTTTTCAGAGGTAAATTGTGTTTTTTTTTAAATCATTGTATGATTTATAATTTATACTTAAAATTAAATTAGATTGAACCAGTGCAATTTGTTGGTATAAACAAATGAAGTATTTGACTTTCTTGTGGTTAGATGAATCCACAAGCTTCTGCCTTGCGAGAGTGCGACCAACTAAGACTCTCTCGCTCTCTTTTTTAAAATGTGACAAAACGAGTAATTGTCAGGTAAAGAGATAACTGGTTTGATCAGCTGCTAGATTATCTGGGTCAAGTTGTTGAAAGCCCCTTACCAGAATCTTTTACACGTATCTTATAACATAAAATAATAATAATCCTTGCATTTGATATAATGCCATATCACGTTGTTCAGACGACTCAAAGCATTTCACAGAATATATTGTAAAGTGTAGTATTGTATTTTGCGGCTGAAACGTGGCAGCCAATTCGACACAACAATCCACAACCAACAGTGGTCCTCTTCGACTGTGACTACGGCCACCTTCCCCTCCGCCACTGTTAAGCGGTCTGAGACACTATCCTGTATACAAGTTGTTGTTTTTGTTGATTGAGTGACCACTTTTTTTTCAGAGAAGGACAACAAATGATTTTACACTAAAATACAAAAATTAATTAACAGTTAATAAATATATTGAAGATACTTGAATGTAAAAAACGCAAAGATGAAAGATTTATTTTGAGAGGTAAATGAAAAGAAATCATGATGAATGTAATAATTCTTCTTTGAACAATAGCCACTGGATGGTGTTGTAGTTACAATAAAATAAGAACAACAACAAAATGACATGTGTAAAGCGCCTTTCATGTTGGGAGAACGTCCCAAGGCGCTGGACGGGCAGAGTTTCGGACCCGAGCTGAGGCTCGGGATGGGGGAGAGAGGAGAGCAAGGGGGGAAGCAGGGAGATCGAAAACTTGGTCGAAGAGGAGGATCTTGAGGTGGGTCTTGAAGATGACGAGGGAGTGGGGCGAGAAGGAGGACCTCGGGATGAGTTCCAGAGGGTGACAGCAGAGTTGTGGAAGGCCCGCCTGACGATGGTGGGGCAAGCAAGGTGGGGAACGTGAAGCCCGCTGAGCGGAGGGAGCGAACAGGATGGTAGGAGGTTAGGAGGTGGCAGAGGTCGGGGGGAGCAAGACCATGGAGGGCTTTGAAGGTGATGATCAGGATCTTGAACTGTATCCTCTGTGTGATGGGAAGCCAGTGGAGTCGGGCGAGGATGGGGGTGATAGGGTCACGGAGCCTGGTGCAGCAGAGGACACAGGCTGCAGAGTTCTGGATGATCTGCAGCCTGTGGAGGAAGGAGTTGGGGAGGCCAACAAGCAGTGAGTTTGCATAGTCGAGTCTCGATGCAATGAAAGCGTGTATAAGGGCTTCGATGGCCTGCGGTGTGAGGGAGTGGCAGAGCTGGGTAATGTTGCGGAGGTGGGGGAAGGCAGAGCGGGTCATGGCACAGATGTGGGGCAAAAAGGATAGTTGATGATCAAACAAGACCCCAAGATTCTGGACTGGCTTAGCAAGGTGGAGTGTGCAACCATGGATGGTGATGCTGTCAGCGCCTGAGGTGAGGAGGTGCTGACAGGAGCCAATCAGGAGAGCCTCGGTCTTGTTGACGTTCAACTGAAGAAAGTTAGCTGTCAAAGATTTTGGGATCTGTTCCTTTCAGGAATGGAGCTGGGGTTTTTTCCCAGCTGGGTGTTTGACACATGTGGAAACCCATCACCATGTTTAACAGTATCCAAACCAAGCTGAGAATTTTATGTGTCCTACCTACACAAGGAAATCCCAGAGATAGATTGTTGGAATGGAATGCGCTCTCTCTCTTTCTCTCTCTCTCTCTCCCTGGAGGGACACATCCTGTTTACCTAATTCCGCCAGCGCAGGTTGGCAAGAGCCCAGGCTTGGGGACCCCAAAGTGTGCATTGGAGTAACTGCTGGAGTCTATCCACCAAAAACCACACAGCTTGCCATTGAGAGCGCTGTCTAGTAAGATTTCCCGCTGCTTGTCCAGCTAGGACCATCCTACTCGTTTGGGCTTTGGCTGCAGGGTTAACAGGAGCTGAGGGGGAGGATTGCCTGCCCCCAGTGACTGGTCTGCCTCTACAGGTCCTGCGGCTTTGATCATCAGTCCTGATTTTCTTTTTAATACTCGTAGACAAAAAAGCATAGAAATTAGTGTTTTCATATGCACACCAGGTTATTTTGACAGTTTGTGGTAGTATTGTGCCTGCCATTCTATCGCCATGTGTTATTTTATTACCTGTGTTCGGAAAAACAGCTCCACTGGTGTTACTGTAACCTGGCCAGCACCCATCACCTTTAATTGTCATGCATTTTGTTAAATCTTTTAATTTCTTGTCCTCTTTCCTTTATTTATGGTTTCTATATTGCACATATGTGGATGGAGATATTTCCTGGCCTCGGTGCTCAGTCATTTTGGGTGGCAGCACAGAGTAGGAACAGATAGTTCCCCACAGGGCCAGTAATGAAGATCTGGTTCAGGCTCATTGGGTAGCGCTGTCACCCCGGGGTCTGAATGTTATTATTATTTTATTATTATAGTCTGGTGCAGGTGGGCAGGGGATGATTTAATCAATTTCCAACTTCACTGTTGACTGTTCTTCAGGTAGATGTTAAAGATCCCACAATGTTATTCAGAACAATCCTCCAATTAAATTAATCTTCACCTCATGGCCACCTCATGCTAAATTACAGTCATATTTTCCGACAAAAACAATGACCGCACTTGACGGATGTTTTTGAAACTATTTGACATGATGTATTAGCTTCTCTGTGAATTATCAATTAGCTTCTCTCTGAATATGTACTTGCTATTAATAGATTTATCCCACTTGTTCCTTTAAGTCCTGACAGAAGACTTAGAACTATTTGACAATGAGAATGTCAGTGGTCATTAGTTCTGTATTGGGCTGAGATCACATTATAGTGCTCAATTTGCCTGTTCAGAAACCTTCTCCATCCTCTTTACCTGTCCATACATCACAGCTAAGGAAAATAAAAGATTTACTTTGTTCATGGCTATAGTTCAGTATTAGCTTAATTCACTAATCTCATGGAGTTATAAAAGGTCTTCTCTGCTGATGACCTTTTTTTTCGACCGCGCCTTTGGTCACCTTCCCCTACCTCCCCCTGGCTCGGTCCCGGGATCCAAAACTGTAAAGCGCTCTGAGACGCCGTCCAGTGTGGAGGGCGCTATATAAATCCAAGTTGTTGTTGTTGTCTTTTGGTTGATCATTATTTGAGAATAATTTTAGAATGTAAAATGACAAGTGGTCTGTAAACTTGCCAGTTCTGTCACCTAGTTAATGCCTTCATGAGTCAAAAAGAGAACGGCTCAGCAGCTATGATCAAAATTGGGGGCAACGCAAGCACATGCCCAAAGCAATGTTATGCTTGTAAAATATGTTTGCATATTCATAAACAATAATTTGCATATTAACGACAAAGGAAAGAAAACCGAGCCCCGAGAGGCAAGGTAACATGACTGCACATGTTCAATTGGTTGCAATTAGCACTGGCCCTGGCTAACTCCAGTTTACAGTCAGGTCTAGGGTGACTCTGAGTGGCCTCAGCTAACTCAACACAGATCATTGATTAAACCTACTAACTTCCCGTGGTCCAAAATTTTTCCTGGTCTTAGCCCTTAAGACCATTGTCTTAAAAATATAGAGGCCTGTAATGTAGCGTTTATCACGCTCACCTCGGAAGCGAGAGGACCTGGGTTCAAATCCTGGGCAGGGCAAAACTTTAGGCAAGTTTCCTTACTCCACATGCCTATGTTTTCCTAGCAGTAAGTAATAATTCTGTTAGTTGATTGTCGGATTGCTTTTCCGGGAGTAATAAACCCTTCAAAAAAATAAATAATAATAATTTGGTCACTCAATGCACGACTGTTTGTGGGATGCTGCTGTGTGCAATTGGCTGCCACGTTTTGCCTGTAAAATATAAAAGTCAATTCACTTTACAATATATTCTGTGAAGTGTTTTAAGACATCTCAAAGATGTGATGAGATACTATATCCTATGAAGGAATATTATTATATATGACCCGCCAGAACTTTCGAAAAAATTTCAATTCACTCTTAATTTGGAAGCTGTTTTTCCACAGGTCAAGAAATGCTGTTTTTTAAAAAAAAACTAGCTTTGAGATTTAGATGTAATTTAAGAATTATCCAAATAAACTACTTAACCTCACATTTTAAGATAATGGTATTAAGTGTGGCTAAGATTGTAAAGTGTTTAGAGGCAGCCTCCTATTAACAAGCTCAAAAGCAACAATGGCAGAGATCTGTGAGGAGGCCATTGAATGTGTACTTTTGGTGAGAAATAATAAATGTCATTGATTATGATGTTACAGTCTAAGCTGACATTCCAATACAGTGCTGGGGTTGTGCTGTATTGTTGGAGGTGCCATCCTCTGGATAAGATATTAAATTGAGTTCCTGTCTGATCTTAATGCAGAGGATAATCAATGACTGTAACAAGTTGCCAGGAAAGTTGGTAGAGGCCGGATCATTGGACTCATTTAAAAAGCAACAACAACAACTTGGATTTATATAGTGCCCTCCACGCCGGATGGTGTCTCAGAGCGTTTTACAGTAACGGATCCCGGGACCGAGCCAGGGGGAGACGGAGGAAGGTGATCAAAGGCACGGTCGAAAAGAAAGGTCTTCAGCAAAGACCTGAAAATGGGAAGGGAGGGAGTGAGACGAAGAGAGTGAGGTAGTTCCAGAGCCTCAGGGCATAGTGGCTGAAGGCACGGCCACCGAGGGTGGAGCGGAGGACTTGGGGGACAAGGAGGAGGTCAGACCCGGAGAAATGAAGGCAGAGAGGAGGAGAGAGGAGGTCAGAGAGGTCGGGGGGTGCACAGGAGTGCAGGGACTTGAATATAAGGGTGAGGATCTTGAAGTCGATCCTCTCTAGGATAGGCAACAAGTGCAGTCTGGCAAGGACTGGGGGGATCGGGGAGCGGAGTTTCATGTGGGTTAGAATGCGGGCGGCAGAGTTTTGAATGATTTTGATTTTATGGATGGTAGTGGATGGGAGACCGGCGAGGAGGGCTTTAGAATAGTCCAGCCGAGAGCAATGATTTTGAGACAATAGGGTGGGTGTTTTGGAAGGATGAGAATCGATGGGCCAAAGGGCCTTCTTCAACCTGACCAATCTTGTGATCTTGCAGGTTCAGCTGGACTTTAAAGGTCCCATAGCACTATTCGAAAAGAGAAGGTTTCTCCTGGTATCCTAAGCAATATTCTCCAGATAAAATTGGTCTGTCACTTCATGGCTGTTTGAAGTGGCTGCTGTGTGCAATTGGCTGCCGGCGAAACGCACAGCACTGTCCCACAAACAGCCATGAATTGAAGTGACCCATTTTTCTTGTTTTTAAAGGAATTATTATTCTCGGAAAAGCAAACCACTAATCGATTAACAATTGGGTTCCTGCTTACTGTCGAGTCCTACTTAACCAACTACCTGCATTTCATCTTAGCCAATGGTTTCTCCTCCCACCCCAGCCCAGAAACCTGCGGGGTACCCCAGGGCTTCATCCTTAGCCCTCTTCTTCTATCTATATGCTCCCTTTGGGCGATGTCATCCACAGACACAGAGTAAACTTCCACATGTATGCGGATGACACACAAATCTACTTTGCCTCCTCCAGGTCCACCGATGTTCTACCAGCTTGTCTGGCAGACATCAAGGCCTGGATATTCCTGCAGCTGAATATAGACAAGAATATGGACAACGTCTTCACTCCTGCAGATCTGAACTCTTCAACCTCCCTGGGCTCTCCCTCAGACTCAATGAACCAATGTGCAGACTAGGCGTCCAGTTCAACCTGCAGCTCTCCTTCCTGCCCCACATTCCAGTCCCTGACCAGGACTTCCTTCTTCCACCTCCACCACATTGCCCGTCTCCGACCATACCTTACCCCAAATGTAGCCTAAACCCTTGTGCATGCATTTGTCACCTTCCGCCTGGATTATTCCAACCCACTCCTCATCAGCCTCTCCAGCTCCACTATTCACAAGATCAGCTCATTCAGACTCTGCCGCCCACATATTATAATAATAAAAAATAATAATAATACTTGCATTTGATGTAGCACTTTTCATGTCTTCTTGACGTCTCAAAGCGCTTCACAGAATAGACTGTAAAGTGAATTGACTGTATATTTGTGGGCGAAACGCGGCAGTCAATTGAGCACAGCAGTGTCCCACAGACAATTGTGGATTGAAAATGACCAATTTATTATTGTTTTGTTTTTTGGAGGGATTATTATCAGGCATGTGAAGTAAGGAAACTTGCCCAAGGTTTCACCCTGCCGGGAACTGTCTCGCTTGCAAGACGAGTGCTCTAACCATTGAGCTACAGGACTCTATATTGACTCGAACCAAACTCTGTACTCACATTTTACCAGTTCTAGCCCAGGCTCCACTGGCTCCTCATCACCGAAAGTATCGACTTCAAGATCCTCACTCTTGTGGTCAACTCTATTCACTCCCTGGCACCTCCCTACCTCTCCGACCTCCTCACTCCCCAATCCATCACCCAGCGCCTCTGCTCGACTGGCACCCACTCCTGCTCATCCCTCGCACCCTCTGCCCCTCTGTGAGGTCACACTTTCAGCCACTAAGCCCCGAAACTCTGGAACACTCTCCCTCAATCCCTCCGCCTGGCCCCTTTTTTCCTTCTTTCAAGTCCCGCCTGAAAACTGTCCTCTTTGACTGTGCTTTCAGCCATCTCCCCTTCCCCCTGGTTTGGAGTCAGGCTCACCACTGTTAAGCCCTCTGAGACGCTACCCTGCATGGAGGGCACTATATAAGTGCAAATTGTTGTGTTGTTGTCATTAGTGCTAAGTACAGAGGTGTGTGGAGTAAGGAAACTTCCCAATGTTTCGCCCTGCTGAGAATCGAACCCAGGTCTCTCGCTTGCAAGGCTAGTGCTCTAACCACCATCCTACAGAACTCAAGTACAGTGTGCTTGAGGGTTAGTGAGATGAATAGTATTTTTATGCACATGATTTTAAATTATAATCAGTATGTATGTAACTAAATTGTGTATTTATATGTCGTTCAGCTCAAAGTACTTCACAGAATATATTGTAAAGTGGATTGACTGTACTTTGTAGGCGAAATGCAGCAGCCAATTGCACACAGCAATGTTCAACAAACAGTCTTTAATTTTTTTAAAATCTTTTATTAAAAAAAATTACTTGAAATGTGAATTTCGAATCCATAAATGGAACATTAAAAGTATATATTAGAGCAAGATAATTAAAAAGAAACTAGCGGACTAGAGCTAGGCTCTTCCCCAGTTTCACACTCAATGCATCACTACATTAGCAATGCTGAGATCTGCATTGTGTGTTGAATACTTTGCTTCCTGCTCACTTATTGAATTGCCAATTGGGTGAGATCCGAGCAAAAGGCGAAAATTGGAAATCATAGCCACACATCCTGGCACCTCGCTACAGGGAGCATTGGCAGGATCTGGGAGCCAGGCTGAATTGTGGATAGTGAGACAAGTCAAAAACAAAGCTAATTGACCAGGAGAAAAAATGTTTTTGTTTTTAAGCATCAAGATTAATTTATGGCCAATTATCTTGATCAACAAAATATCTATCTTCTCCATTGTGCTTTTTAAACAAAAATTACCTGCATTTGACATCATTTTAAATTTGCCAAATTTAATTTCCCGTTCTTCACATCTCAGTATTTATTCTGCTTTGTTTCAGACAGGGGCCAGACAACAGCAGGGCAGTAATGAGTCCCAAGTGGCCATGGCACGGGAACAGTCTTCACTTATAAGATTTTGTTTAGCTGCAACAAATCAACATTAATATAAAAATACAAGAATGTGCAATTGTCAAATGGTGGCATGATTTGGCCAAAGTTGAAAACATATAAATGGATGTGACAAGGTTCTGCAGACTTTCAGTCTCTGTTAGCCAGCAGTCTTATGCACAAAGTTGGAATTTAATATAATAATGCACTAAATGGTTTTACGACCCTAGAAGCTTCAGTAAGTGGAGTATATCACTTTGGGGTATATTTTGTATATCATAGTCCACCACAATAATAAGCTGCACATCTGCCTGATCAACAGGGTCTTGATTGCTTTGTTATTATTTCCTTCCTTATTGCTGTTGTTTAGTGCCTCTGTCACAGGAGGAAGTCTGCCAGATTCGGGAGTATTGAAAGGAGGGAATGTCAGATATATTGGCTACCTCTTAAATGAGTGTGACTTACAACCATTTTTTCCCAAGTGAGAAAGGTCCATAATTCATTGGGTGACTTAGGCATGAGTGAATTATGACAGTCTTCTGCATGAATTGACCCAACACCTTGAGTTCACAAAAAGCAGTAAGGTTTTCTAGTAATTCTAAGACTTTCAATCCCTACCAGGTTTTCACTTCATTTCTTAGTTTACAGATACTGTTTCTTTTTACCAAAAATGAGTACTCACAATTTACAATACAGTCATATATCCGTACTGTGGTGACACATGTATAAAAATCCAAGAATTCAGTTTTTCTTTGAACTTGTAATATTCACAGTCTACATATATGACCCACTTTCTATTTGTTTTTTAATATTCCTCTTAAGATTTTGTGAATCTATCTTTTTATTCTGAGACTTTAAGAGACCATTAAATAAATGAGTTAAGGCCAAACGCAATCCAACCTGTTGCCAGGATCTATAATGTGTAACTTACTGGTTAGAGAACTTGCCTCACAAGTGAGAAGACCTGGATTTGATTCCCAGCAGGGCAAAATGTTGGGCAAGTTTACTTACTCCACACTGTTTACCAAGCAGTAAGTAGTAACCCAGTTGTTAGCCAATTGGCAGATTGCTTTTTCGTGGGTAATAATTACTTCAAAATAAATAAATAATAAATTGGTTACTCAATCCACGACTGTTTGTGGGACACTGCTATGAGTAATTGACTTGCCCACATGATATATAGTCAATTCATTTTACAGTAACAGAGGGAGCTGGGAATACTCAGCAGGTCAGACAGCGTCTATGGAGAAAGGAAAGTGAGTCAAAGTTTCGGGTCCAGGAGCCTTCGTCAGATCTGGGGCATGTTGGGAGGGAGAGGTTTTTAAGGACAAGTTGAGAAGGGGAGGCAGGACAAGGAAGACAAAGAAGACAACAAAGAAGACAAAGGAGAGAATGTGTCAGTTGATGGGTTAAAGAGGTATTAGTGGCATAAAACAAAAAGGGGGGGGGATGGAAACAAAACTGGGGAGAAGAGGTGTTAATGGTGCAGAACAGGCAACACACCAGAGAGAGACAGAGTGTCTGGGGTGATGATTGTAATGATAACAGAACATAACTCTTCTGGTAAAAGAAAGAGGGGGAAGGGGGAAGGTGAGCTGTTATGGTCTGAAGTGGCTGAAATCGATATTGAGGCCAGAGGGCTGTAGGGTCCCTAGCAGATAGATAAGATGCTCTTACTCAAGCTTTCACTGTGGATCATTGGAACAACGTAGGAGACCATGGATGGAGAGGTCAGACTGTGAAAGGGAGTGTGAGTTAAAATGGCAAGAGACGGGAAGATCAAGGTTGACCTTGCATACAGAATGGAGGTTGTTGTTGTTGGAAGGTGCCAGGGGAAGGTGCTAGGTTTCTCTGATAATGCAACCTTCCACGCCAGAGCAACCAAGATGTCCTCCTTTTTCTTCGACTGAGGATTCCTATCGACAGTAATACAACAACAACAAGATTGCATTTATAGAGCGCCTTTCACGTCGGGAGGACGTCCCAAGGCGCTGGACAGTTGGGTCAGGACCCGAGCAGGGGGAAATGGTCAGGGTGAGGGGAGGGAAGGGAGGGAGCGAGGAGGGGGTAGAGAGTCAAGAGGGGAGGTGAAGGCACGGTTGAAGAGAAAGATCTTGAGACCGGCCTTGAAGGAGGAAAGGGAGGAAGCAAGGCGAAGGCACTGGAGGATGGAGTTCCAGAGCCTAGGGGCTGAGAGGCTGAAAGCCCAGCCACCGATGGTAGGGTGGTTAGGGCGGGGGATGTGGAGCAGACCGGAGCCAGAGGAACGGAGGGTACGGGCAGGTAGGTAGGGGGATAGTCGGTCGGAGAGGTAGGAGGGAGCAAGGCCGTGAATGGCCTTGTAGGTGAGGATGAGGATCTTGAAATCAATCCTCTGGGGGATGGGGAGCCAGTGGAGGCGAGCGAGGGTGGGAGTGATGTGGTCCCGAAGTCTGGTGCGGGACAGTACACGAGCTGCAGACTTCTGAATGACCTGCAGCTTGTGGAGGGAGCTGCCGGGAAGGCCGACGTGGAGAGAGTTCCCGTAGTCCAGCCTTGCGGAGATAAAGGTGTGGACCAGAGTTTCAGCAGCATGAGGGGTGAGGTAGTGCCGTAGTCTGGCGATGTTCCGGAGGTGATGGAAGGTGGTGCCAGTTGTGGCGCGGATGTGGGGAAGAAAGGACAGCTCAGGGTCGAACAGAACCCCGAGGTTCCTGATGGCTTTGAGAGGTGGAGAGTGCAGTCTTGGATGCTGATGCTGTCAGCGCCTGAGGTGCGGAGGCGCTGACGTGAGCCAATCAGGAGGGCCTCAGTTTTGTGCACGTTGAGCTGAAGAAAGTTGTCTCTCGTCCAGGACTCGATGTCAGACAGGCAGCTGTCAGGACATCGGGGGTCGTGGAGTTGAGGGTAGAGGAGGAAAGATAGAGTTGGGTGTCATCCGCATACATGTGGAAGTTAACTCCATGTCTGCGGATGATGTCACCAAGGGGGAGCATCTAGAGGGTGAAGAGGAGAGGAGACAGTGCGGGGGCTGGAGGAAAAGCCACTAGCGGAGACAAAATGAAGACGGTGGGAGAGGTAGAACCTAAACCATTCAAGAACAGGGCCTTGAAGGTTGAGGTGGGAGGACAAGCGGTGGAGGAGGATAGAGTGGTCAACCGTATCGAATGCGGCCGATAAGTCGAGGAGGACGAGGAGGCAGAGGGAGCCCTGATTGCAGATGGTCAAGATGTCATTAGTGACCTTGACCAGGGCGGTTTCCGTGCTATGGGCAGCACGGACACCCGACTGGAGGGGTTTAAAAAGTGAATGGGTGGAGAGGAAAGAGCGCAGCTGGGAGGCGACGACTCTTTCGAGAAGCTTGGACAGGAAGGGAAAGTTGGAGATGGGCCAGTAGCTTGATAGCTGTGACGTATCACGGGAGGATTTTTTCAGCGTGGAAGTGATGGTGTTTTGAGGGGAATGGGAACAGAGTCAGAGGAGAGGGGCAGGTTAATGGTGTCTGTGAGAAGTGGGGCAAGGAGCTGGAGCTGGGAGATAAGGAGTGGAGTGGGAATGGGGTCCAGGGAGCAGGTGGTGTGTTTCAAGGACAGGATGAGGTTGGTGACAGAGGGTGGGGAAGTGGGTTCGAAGGTATGCAGGGGAGGATGGGTAGGAGTCGGAATGTGGGAGGGAAGGGGTAGGGAGTGGGTGAGAGTCAGAGTGTGGGAGGGAAGGGGTGGAGGGGGTGGGTGTAAGTTGGAGGGGCAGTGACCTCGGAGCAGATTCCCTTGATTTTGGATTCAAGGAAATCCAGCTTCTCCTCGCAGTGAAGGTTAGAGGAGATGAACTGCCCGGGGTGTCAGCGGGGATGGAGGAGTCGGGATGTGGTAGAGAACAGAAGCCTGGGGTTGTTCTTCGCCTCCAGGATTATCCTGGAGTAGAAGGATGACTTGGCCGAGGCTAGAGTGGAGTGGTAGGTTTTGAGGAGACATTTCTCTTTGACCGTGCCTTCAGCTCCCCTCTCGACTCTCTACCCCCTCCTCGCTCCCTCCCTTCCCTCCCCTCACCCTGACCATTTCCCCCCTGCTTGGGTCCTGACCCAACTGTCCAGCGCCTTGGGACGTCCTCCCGACTTGAAATGCGCTCTATAAATGAAATCTTGTTGTTGTTGTTGAGGAGGTCCAGCCAGCTTTGCCGGTGGACCGTTAGGCCAGATTTGAGGCAGGTGCGTTCAGCGGCCCGCACCTGGCTCTTCAGTGAGCGGAGGTGGATGGTGAACCGGGGGAGGAGCGAGAGTAAGAGACAGTACGGGAGGTGATGGGGGCAAGAGTGTCGAGCGTGGACGAGAGGGTGTTGTGGAGGAGAGTGAGAGCAGAAGAGGGGTCAGTGAGGGATGAAGGCCAGAGGGAGAGGAGTTCAGAGGACTCCAAGGCAGTGGTTAGGGATTGTGGGGGTAACTTCTTCCAGGGGCGGTGGAAGATGGTGGTGGGTCTGGTGGAGGTGGGGAGGGGGGTGGAGGTCGTGAAGGAGATGAAGTGGTGATCAGAGATGGCCTTATTGGTAATGGTGACATCCGAGACACTGAGGCCCCGGGTGATCACCAAATCGAATGGGTGGCTGTGAACATGAGTGGCGGAGTTGATGTGGAGGAAGAGGTTGAGCGAGAAGAGCAGGGAGGAGAAGTCCGAGGAGATGGAGCAGGAGGGGGTGAAGTGCAGGTTGAAGTCGCGCAGGATGATGAGGCGATCAGAGCAGAGGCAGAGAGATATTAGGAGGGTAGAAATATCGGAGATGAAGGTGGGAGAGGTTTTAGGGGGCTGGTAGAGGAGGAGGATTTTGAGTGAGAGATGGGAGGTGTGGGAGAGGGTGAGGTGCTCAAAAGAGGGGAAAGAGCCAGAGAAGTAGGGGGATAGGGCAAGTGGTGTTCTTGAGATAAGGGCTACACCACCGCCACGGCGGTTGGGGCGAGGGATGTGGTGGGAGGTGTTGCCGGGTGGTGTGGCCTCCGTGAGGGGGAAGGTGTCGCTTGGGGTGAGCCAGGTTTCAGTTAAGGCCATGATGTCATCGCTCTCATCAAGGATGAGATCGTTGATGACCAGGGCCTTGTTACAGAGACGTTTTGTAGTCCGATGTGGAGGGAACGCTTGACAGAAGGGTGTGTGGGGAGAGAGTGGGGTCCAGGTTGTGAGGTAGGGGTGGGGGGGATGGGGATGAGGGAGGAGAGGTTGACTCCCCGGGTCTGTGTCCGGGGTGGCTGGCGATTGTGGTGGGTAATGGGGCAGTCGGTGTGGCTGCTGCTGGACAGCCAACGCCGAGTGCCGCGGTGAGCCCGGCGGAGGATTCCCAGACTGGAACAGAGGGAGGGGGTGGGAGGGTCAAGTGGGGATAGAAGGCGAGAGGGACGGAGAGAAAGGAGGACAGAGCGGGAGAGATGCAGAGGGGGGAGGGTTTGGGGGGGGGCGGAGGAGTGGGGAGGGGATGTGGGGGAATCGGGTCAGAGCGGCAGCCATAATGCGCACGTGGGGACCGGGAGCGAGCGGTCAGGTGGACGACATTAGCCCATAGGCTGGGGCTGGGGCAGCCAACGCAACAGGAACATGGTGTTCTCTGATGCGAGCCCTGGGGTGGGGTGGGGGGCGCAGAGATTTTTTTTTTTGAGCGCGCACACTCCGGAATCTAAACTATGATGCCAGCGGTTCCCCCGCTCCACCCTCCCCCCCCACCCCAAGCTGAACTCCTTGCCGCCTCGAGCTTTATACTACCTGAAGGTAGGCCCAGGCCCCTCCCCTCTCTGCATTCCGGGATTCCTTAGTTCATTCCGCCGTCAGCACTACCAGCTGCTCTCCTTCTCCTGACATCTTCCCATGCCAGCGCAGGAGATGTAATACCGGCCCTTTCACCTCCTCCCAGACCACTATCGAAGGCCCCAAACACATCTGCAGTATTTTGTGTTCTGTTCACTTTTCAGTATGTTCTGTGAAGCGCTTTGAGATGTCTCAATGATGTGATAAGGCGCTGTATCAAATGCAAGGATTATTATTAGTATTAAATCCAAATGGTGAAATTCAAAAAGTCTGGTTCTTCATTAAATGCAGATTGAACCTAGCATAAATGTCTTGATTACCAATAGCTTATGAAAGAATTATCATAGAATTATATAGCACAGAAGGAGGCCATTCGGCCAATCGTGTCTATGCCGGCTCTTTGAAAAGAACTTACGCTGACCAGTTACACCGCTAATCAGTTAACCATACTCTCAACTGACTTGAGATAGATAAGGAAGATGTGTTTCTCAAAAAGACCAGATTGTGCTTGCTTAGTAAATGTAAAATATTCTATGTATTGTTGTTTAGTATCAGCGCATGTTCTGATTATTGATACAATATCCACACAATATTCTGTGTATTGAGATGCAGATCATCCAGAACTTTCCAGCTCATGTACTCCCCCGCACCAGGCTCCGTGACCCCATCACCCCCACACTCGCCCGACTCCACTGGCTTTCCAAACCTCAGAGGATAGAATTCAAAATTCTCATCCTCACTTTCAAGGCCCTCCATGGCCCTGCCCCCTCCTACATCTCTGACATGCTGACCCACTATGAACCTGTCCACTCACTCCGCTCAGCAGACTCCGGCCTGCTCCAGTTCTCACGCCCAACCCACCCTACCATCGGCAGCTGGGCTTTTAGGTTCTCTGCCCCCCTCTTTGGAACTTCATCCCACAATCCCTTTGCCTTGTACCCTCTCTTCCTTCCTTCAAGGCATGACTCAAGACCCTCCCCTTTGACTGTGCCTTCAGGCGCCCTCCTACCCCCTCTGCCCTCCCTCATCCCAACCCTGCCTCCAATGCTCAGGTCCTGACCCCTGACTGTTCAGCGCATCGGGATGTCCTCTCGACACGAAAGTCGCTTTACCAATGTAATTTAGTTGTTGTTGTATTGCGGTATCTGCATGTGGTCGCCAGACTACGGCATTACCTCACCCCTCACGCTGCTGAAACCCTGGTTCACGCCTTTGTCACCTCAAGGCTGGACTACGGGAACTCTCTCCTCGCCGGCCTTCCCGCCACCTCCCTCCACAAGCTGCAGGTCATTCAGAACTCTGCAGCTCGTGTACTGTCCCGCACCAGACTTCGGGACCACATCACTCCCACCCTCGCTCGCCTCCACTGGCTCCCCATCCCCCAGAGGATTGATTTCAAGATCCTCATCCTCACCTACAAGGCCATTCACCGTCTTGCTCCCTCCTACCTCTCCAACCTACTATCCCCCTACCTACCTGCCCGTACCCTCCGTTCCTCTGGCTCCGGTCTGCTCCACGTCCCCCGCCCCAACCGCCCTACCATCGGTGGTCGGGCCTTCAGCCTCTCAGCCCCCAGGCTCTGGAACTCCATCCCCCAGTGCCTTCGCCTTGCTTCCTCCCTTTCCTCCTTCAAGGCCGGTCTCAAAACCTTTCTCTTTGACCGTGCCTTCAGCTCCCCTCTCGACTCTCTACCCCCTCCTCGCTCCCTCCCTTCCCTCCCCTCACCCTGACCATTTCCCCCTCCTCCTCCCTCCCTTCCCTCCCCTCACCCTGACCATTTCCCCCCTGCTCGGGTCATGACCCAATTGTGCAGCGCATTGGGACGTCCTCCTGACGTGAAAGGCGCTTTATAAATGGAATCTTGTTGTTGTTGTTGTTGTGGTATATTCTGTATATCCTGTACTATAATATTCCAATAGATTAAGTGTATTTATATTAATTCTGTAACACTGTCTAATCAACAACAACAACTTGCATTTATATAACGACCTTCACGCCAGACAGCATCTTGGAGCACTTGTTTATGCTGTTTAAATGCAATTTGGCACTTTTTGATTTTTCTTAATTGTAAAACATACATTTTAGTTGCAGTGAAATTGGTGGATTTGTTGATGGCATAAAACAGAAAGCTTATTTATGTCCAGAACATAAGATTTTCTTTCCAGCCCCATGATTACCAGCTGGGCTTGCTGCCTTAGCTGGGAGCAGAACTGATTGTTGAAATGGGCTGTTGAATCTTGGAGAATTGTGATACACTTTGGAAATGATTGGTTCTCATATGTTGGATGTCAGTTTACAGTGTGTTCCTGAAAACTCCTAGAGTTCTTTTCTTCTATTCTTAAAGAGGTAGGAAAGTCATAGAAATTCTCAAATAATCCTGGAACTAAGTGTTGTGTGCAGAGCAAGAAACAATGATTCACAACACAGAGATTATAATAATAATAATAATCCTTGCATTTGATATAGCGCTTTTCACGTCGGGAGGACGTCCCAAAGCGCTTCACAGAATACACTGTAAAGTGAATTGACTGTATATTTGTGGGCAAACGCGGCAGCCAATTGCGCACAGCAATGTCCCACAAACAGTCGTAGATTGAAAATGACCAATTTATTATTGTTTTTAGTTTTGGAGGGATTATTATTAGGCTCTGTGTTGAGTAAGGAAACTTGCCCAAGGTTTCGCCCTCTGCCTGGAATCTAATATCAACATACTTTTCTCAATATTGCCTTATCTTTAAATTAATCAGAAGAAACAACTAAAAGAAGGGGAGAAAATAAACCAGTATTGTGTTTATTTAAACTATGAACTCCTGATATCAACAAAGTTTGTGGCAAAAAATGCGTAACGAACTTACCAGGAATTGATTGTACTCTGTATTGTCAAGGTCAGATCATTGGAAACAGTACTCTTTGGGGGGAAAATATCATTGCAATAGATTACAAATCAGTTGGATTTTATTTTGAAACACTGAAAGAACATAATAATAATAATAATACTACTACTACTACTAATAATAATCCTTGCATTTGATATAGCGCTTTTCACGTCGGGAGGACGTCCCAAAGCGCTTCACAGAACACACTGTAAAGTGAATTGACTGTATATTTGTGGGCGAACGCGGCGGCCAATTGTGCACAGCAATGTCCCACAAACAGTCGTGGATTGAAAATGACCAATTTATTATTGTTTTTTTTTGGTTTTGGAGGGATTATTATTAGGCTCTGTGTGGAGTAAGGAAACTTGCCCAAGATTTCGCCCTCTGCCTGGAATTGAACTCAGGTCTCTCGCTTCCAAAGCGAGTGCTCTAACCACTGAGCTACAGGACTCCACATACAAGGAAGTGGTTATCTCTTTCGAAAATAAAAGTTACTATCAGTAGAAATATGTAAGACTCTACAAAAAACTGCATACTTCTTCTTTTGAACAGCTGCTAGTTGAATAATATTTTAAAAATTAAGCTGATACAATTCTTTCACATGAGCTAAAAATCATAATGACCATAAAATTGCAATAATATAATGGATCGAATGGCCTCCTACAGTACTGCAGATTTCCAAGCTACTTACTGAAAGCACAAAAGTGGGAATATGGGTATAGGATTGGAAATAACCAATATAATAATAATTATAATTATGATTATCCATGCATTTTTATATATCGCCTTACCATGTTGCTGAGATGTCTCAAAGCGCTTCACAGAATATAAAATAAAAAAATTACATTTGTATAGCATCTTTCATATCGGGAGGACATCCCAAAGCACTGGACAGTCAGGGATTTGAACCCGAGCTGGGGGTTGGGATCAGGAGGAGTGGAAGGCAGGGGGTTAGGAGGGTGGCCAAAGGCACGGTTGAAGAGGAGGATCTTGAGATGTGCCATGAAAGAGGCAAGGGAGGGAATGAGGGAACGAAGCCGGGGCCTGCTGAATGGAGGGAGTGGACAGGTTGATATGCGGTTAGCAGGTCACAGAGGTAGGGAGGAGCGAGGCCATGGGGTCCTTGAAGGCAAGGACGAGAATTTTGAACTCTATCTTCTGGGGGATGGGGAGCCAGTGGAGGCAGGTGAGGGTGGGAGTGATAGGTTACGGAGCCTGGTGCGGGAAAGGACACGAGTTGCAGAGTTATAAATGATCTGCAGCTTGTGGAGGGAAGAGTTATGAAGGCGTAGTCAAACCTATATGTGATAAATACGAGGATGAGGGTTTTGGTGGCCTGAGGGGGTGAGGCAGTGGCGGAGCCGAGTGATGTTGCAGTGGTTGTGGAGGCACGGATTTGAATAGAAAAGGACAGTTAAGGATCAATCAAGATGCCAAAGTTACGGACTGGCTCAGTGAGGTGGAGTGTGCATCCATGGATGCACATATACTGTAAAGTGAATTGACTGTATATTTTGTGGGCAAAATCTGACAACTAATTCCACCCACCTACATCCATCCATCCTATAAACAGTTGTGGATTAAGTGGCCAATTATTGTTTTTTTTAAGGTATAGATCTCGTCCATCTGGTTGGATTCAAAGTATGAAAATACACTATAGAAAGGACATCACAGTCATGAAGAGCTCAGAATTAGGGTTGTCTGGTTTTGATAGGATAAAACAGAGAAAAGTTATTTTTGAGCCAGTCTCTGTTTGTCCATTCTGTGTTTGTGAACAAACATTTGTATATCTCGTCCTTGGTATCCACACCGTCAATCAGTGCATCCATCACTTAATGGGTAAGAGTGTGTGTCTGAGCTGTAGGCAGGAGAATGGTGACGGGCTCTCACACATTTCATGCTGAGCTGCGTTTCCCACTAGAAAGCTCACAAGGAGGTCCTGATGCTTGCTATCCACCTACTGAAGTTTCATACTTGTGCTTGTCAGATATCAAATATCTGTCCTGCTGAGGAGGTGGGAGGTCAGCGGGGGCGCCTTGGAGCTGAGCTGACTCCAAGAGCACAAACTTCGCAAAGGAATGTTAGTATCGAGTCGACTCTCTGCGATGGTCTGGCAATCTGGTTCATGAACCTGGCAGGTCCGCAATACTTCAAGACACTGCTGATGACAGGTCAATGGCCTGGCTTGTTGGCAAGCTTGTTGGAAGGCAGATGGGTCGGTCACATAGGGGAAAGGATTCTTCCCACTCACAGCTCTCAGTGGCAAACGGTTGAATTACAGCAGAGATACCCCCAGTGCACATTTGACAACCCGTGCCTAATACCCAGCTGAATTACCTAAGCTGTGTGCATCCCTCCAGGGAGAGGGAGAGTGCATTCCAGCTCCAGACGCACAGAAATTTCCATGTGTAGGTGGCATACATTATGTGAAATTCTCCAGCCATGGTTTGAAAACTCTTAACCGTGGTGATAGGTTTCCACATCTGTCCGACCCCCACATCCTTACACTCCCCCCCCACCCCCGCCCCGAGCAGATAGGAGCAGATAGTGGGGAAGAAGGAGGGAGGAATCGTTTTGCAAGAAAGTCCAGTCAGTCCGTCCATCAATAGCGCCTCGCGCTCGGAGTACAATCAATATTGCCAAATTATTTTTTTGTTGTGCATGTACTCCAACTGAGTATACAGTACTCACAACTGAGGCCTAACCAGCATTTGAGAAATATTCAACATAACCTCCTGACTTGTGTATTCTATGCCCCTATTTATAAAGCCGAGTATCCCGGATGCTTTTTTAACAGCTTTATTACCTGTCCGGCCATCTTCAGAGATTTGCTGATGTGGACCCCCAGGTCTCTCTGTTCATTTGCCCCCTTTAAGATTGTACCATCAGCTTATATTGCCTCTCCTCATTCTTCCTACCAAAACGCAACACTTCGCATTTCTCCACATTAAACCTCATCTGCCGCGTTTCTGCCCATTTGACCAATCTGTCTAAGTCCTCTTGGAGGCTGGTGCTATCCTCCTCACCATTAACTACTTTTCCTGACTTAGTATCTTCTGCAAATTTGAAAATTGTGCTCCGTATATCCAGGTCATTAATATAGATCAGAAAGAGCAGTGGTCCCCGAGGGACACCACTACACACCTTATAATCTAATCTTTTCTCGTACAATCTCTTCGCCCTTCTTATTTCCCTTTTCACTTCTCCTCTGTACTTCCTATATTCTATTTGATTATCCTGTGGGTTTTGGACCTGACATTTGTCATAAGGCTCCTTTTTCTGTTTTATTTTAATCCCAATTTTCTTAGGGATCCAGAGGGATGACTAAGGAGAGAGAGAGATGGGGAGAGAGGGGGAGGAGGGGGACAGTGCGGATTTGGGATTGGCTGCAAAAGGTGGCTTTTAAATTGCAGCAAAATTTAATGAAATGAGGCAATGCCTCATCCTGTGCAGCAGATGGCGCTGCGGGGCCACGTTACAGGCTTTTCCTCTGTGGTGGCGGCGGCCGCTCTTCCCGAGCGCTGCTCAGTCGGTGCGGGTGAGACACAGCGCGCGCGGTGGCGGTTGAGTCGAAGTTCGAGGCTCAGCTCGAGCCGCCGCCGCCGCCGCTGAGGGACGCGGAGCCGCGGGAAGAGGTGAGTCTGGAATCTGATTATTATTGACTCGCCTCAAACACACATTAATGGAGAAGTTTTATTGTGGCGCCGGAAAACACTGTCTGTGGGTGTGAGAGAGAGAGAGTGTGAGAGAGGAGAGAGAGAGAGAGAGAGTGTGAGAGAGAGAGGAGAGTGTGTGAGATAGAGAGAGTGTGAGAGAGAGCGAGAGGAGAGAGAGAGAGTGTGTGAGAGAGAAGAGAGAGAGCGAGAGGACAGTGAGAGAGCGAGAGGAGAGAGAGAGTGTGAGAGAGAGAGAGAGAAAGTGAGAGGAGAGAGAGAGTGTGAGAGAGAGAGTGAGAGAGCGAGAGGAGAGAGTGTGTGTGAGAGAGCGAGAGAGAGAGTGTGAGAGAGAGAGGAGAGAGAGTGAGTGTGAGAGTGCGCGCGAGAGAGGGCAAAGAGAGTAGAGAGTGTGTGTTGTGTTCCTATAGAGCCAGACAGACAGACACAGACAGACAGACAGACAGACACAGACAGACAGACAGACACAGACAGACAGACACAGACAGACAGACACAGACAGACACAGACAGACAGACAGACACAGACAGACAGACACAGACAGACACCGACAGACACAGACAGACGACAGACAGACAGACAGACACAGACAGACACAGACAGACAGACAGATACAGACAGACAGACAGACAGACACAGACAGACAGACACAGACAGACAGACACACAGACAGACAGACACAGACAGACAGACACACAGACACAGACAGACACAGACAGACAGACACAGACAGACAGACACAGACAGACAGACACACAGACACAGACAGACAGACACAGACAGACAGACACAGACAGACAGACACAGACAGACACAGACAGACAGACACAGACAGACAGACACAGACAGACACAGACAGACAGACACAGACAGACAGACACAGACAGACAGACACAGACAGACACAGACAGACAGACACAGACAGACAGACAGACACAGACAGACACAGACAGACAGACACAGACAGACAGACAGACACAGACAGACACAGACAGACAGACACAGACAGACACAGACAGACAGACACAGACAGACAGACACAGACAGACAGACAGACAGACACAGACAGACAGACACAGACAGACACAGACAGACAGACAGACAGACAGAGACACAGACAGACAGACACAGACAGACACACAGACAGACAGACAGACAGAGACACAGACAGACAGACAGACACAGACAGACAGACAGACAGACACAGACAGACAGACAGACAGAGACACAGACAGACAGACAGACAGACAGAGACACAGACAGACAGACAGAGACACAGACAGACAGACAGACAGACAGAGACACAGACAGACAGACAGACAGGGCGGAGTTGTGACAGACACATTCACTTTCTTACGCAACCACTCTGTGGGAACCACCAAGTTTAAGGTCAATAGTAATAATAAACACAAATGCTCTCACACACCCCTTTGGGAGAGAAAAATACTGGCGTTTTCGGGAGATATAATGTGTGTGTAAATAATTAAAAGACAAAAAACTCAGCACAGCTTGCTCAGATGTGTCATGGTTTACTTTCGGGAGAGAAAAGAATAGTGTATTTTTGGGGATGTGTTATACATCTATATATACACATACAGTTTGTTATAATTAAAAGTTTTATTTCCGAAGATATGGTGTGTGATTGCCTGGTCGAGGAAAAATGTCAATTTTCTTTTCATGAACTATATTGATTGTTTTATGTTTTTCAACTTCTTGTGTTTTAAGGAGGGAATAAAATGGTCAAGAGTCTCACTGAGGTTCTGGGGCACTAAATGTTTGGGCTCCTTATGCCTTCTACCATAAATTGGCTTTTTGGTATATATTATATGATATACACATTATAAATGTGTGTGAGTATCAATGTCTGTTCTTGGGGCAATGCTGTAACTTGTGTTTATGTGTTTCCTGGTGGTTCTATCGCCTTGTTTCTCAGTGTGTATACGTGGGGGTTTTTACACCGAGGAGCCATTCATTCTTCAGCCACATTTTGGCAGTGGTGGGAAGTGTTCATTTTAAGTTGGAGGATTGAATCTCAAGGGCAAACGGTTCAGAGTTCACTGCTATTTTTCTCCTGTGTTTCTGGTGCTTAAACGTTAAAATTGTTTATAAAAATACTGTTTTTTTCCTTTAACAGCCAAGTAAAGGAAGATCATTTATGATGTTTTTCAGAAAGATTGATTTGTTCTGAACAAAATGCAAGATACTACAGATGCTGGAAATCTGAAACAAAAACGGAAGTCGCTGGGAAAAGTCAGCAGGTCAGGCAGCATCTATGGAGAAACCTTGATTCACTTTCCTTTCTCCATGGAAGCTGCCTAATCTGCTGACTGTTCCCAGCTACTTCTGAGCGATGTTCTGAGTTTGGTTTCGGTTGATGAGTAACCATGGATATATATGCAAAGCTGAAACTGGCCCGAGACTAAACAAAAGTGCCAGTATTAGTGTTATTAATCCTTCCTTGCTATATCACTTACCATACCAAGGAGTCCTGTAGCTCAGTGGTTAGAGCACTCGGTTTGCAAGCGAGAGACCTGAGTTCAATTCCAGGCAGAGGGCGAAACCTTGGGCAAGTTTCCTTACTCCACACTCCTCCAAAATCTCTCCAAAAAAACAAAACAATAATAAATAAATAATAAATAAATAATGATAAATTGGTCATTTTCAATCCACGACTGTTTGTGGGATATTGCTGTGCGCAATTGGCTGCCGCATTCGCCCACACATATACAGTCAATTCACTTTACAGTATATTCTGTGAAGCGCTTTGGGACGTCTCACTGACCCCTCTTCTCCTCTCACCCTCCTCCACAACACCCTCTCCTCCACACTCGACACTCTTGCCCCCATTACCTCCTGTACTGTCTCCTACTCTCGCTCCTCCCCCTGGTTCACCACCCACCTCCGCTCACTGAAGAGCCCGGTGCGGACCGCTGAACGCACCTACGTCAAATCTGGCCTAACGGTCCACCGACAAATCTGGCTGGACCTCCTCAAAATCTACCGCTCCACTCTAGCCTCAGCCAAGCCGTCCTTCTACTCCAGGACAATCTTGGAGGTGAAGAACAACCCCAGGCTTCTGTTTTCTACCACATCCCAACTCCTCCGTCCCCCCCGCCACCCCGCGCAGGTCATCTCCTCCAACCTTCACTGTGAGGAGATGCTGGATTTCCTTGAATCCAAAATCAAGGGAATCCGCTCCACGGTCACTTCCCCTCCAACCTCCACCCACCCCCCACCCCCTCCCTCCCACACTCCGACTCCTACCCATCCTCCCCTACACACTTTCGTACCCGTTTCCCCACCCTCTGTCACCAAACTCATCCTATCCCTGAAACCCACCATCTGCTCCCTTGACCCCATCCCCACACCACTCCTTATCTCCCAGCTCCACCTCCTTGCCACACATATCACAGACATTGTCAACCTGTCCCTCTCCTCTGGCTCCGTTCCCATTCCCTTAAAAACTGCCATCATCACTCCCACCTTGAAAAAACCCTCCCTTGATGCGTCGCAGCTATCAAGCTACCGGCCCATCTCCAACCTCCCCTTCCTGCCAAAGGTCCTTGAACGAGTTGTCGCCTCCCAGCTGCGCTCTTTCCTCTCCACCCATTCATTATTCGAACCCCTTCAGTCGGGTTTCCGTGCTGCCCATAGCACAGAAACTGCCCTGGTCAAGGTCACCAATGACATCCTGACCATCTGTGACCAGGACTCCCTCTGCCTCCTCGTCCTCCTTGACCTATCGGCAGCATTCGATACGGTCGACCACTCTATCCTCCTCCACCGCTTGTCCTCCCACCTCAACCTTCAAGGCCCTGTCCTTGAGTGGTTTAGGTCGTACCTCTCCCACCGTCTTCACTTTGTTTCCACGAATGGCTTTTCCTCCACCCCCGCACTGTCTAGTGCGGTGTCCCTCAGGGACGAGAGACAACTTTCTTCAGCTCAACGTGCGTAAAACTGAGGCCTTCCTGATTGGCTCACGTTAGCGCCTCCGCACCTCAGGCGCTGACAGCATCAGCATCCAAGGCTGCACTCTCCACCTCTCAAAGCCATCAGGAACCTCGGGGTTCTGTTCGACCCTGAGCTATCCTTTCTCCCTCACATCCGCACCACAACTGGCACCGCCTTCCATCACCTCCGGAACATCGCCAGACTACGGCACTACCTCATCCCTCACACGACTGAAACTCTGGTCCACGCCTTTATCACCTCAAGGCTGGACTATAGAAACTCTCCTCGCCGGCCTTCCCGCCACCTCCCTCCACACTGCAGGTCATTCAGAAGTCTGCAGCTCGTGTACTGTCCCGCACCAGGCTTCGTGACCACATCACTCCCACCCTCGCTCGCCTCCACTGGCTCCCCATCCCCCAGAGGATCGAATTCAAGATCCACATCATCACCTACAAGGCCATTCAAGGCCTCGCTCCCCCCTACCCCTCTGACCTACTGTCCCCCTACTTACCTGCCCGTACCCTCCGTTCCTCTGGCTCCGGTCTGCTCCACATCCCCCGCCCCAACCGCCCTACCATCGGTGGCCGGGCCTTCAGCCTCTCAGCCCCGAGGCTCTGGAACTCTATCCCCAATGCCTTCGCCTTGCTTCCTCCCTTTCCTCCTTCAAGGCTGGTCTCAAGACCTTTCTCTTTGACCGTGCCTTCAGCTCCCCTCTCGACTCTCTACCCCCTCCTCACTCCCTCCCTTCCCTCCCCTCACCCTGACCATTTCCCCCCAAGGCTCGGGTCCTGACCCAACTGTACAAGCGCCTTGGGACGTCCTCCCGACGTGAAAGGTGCTCTATAAATGGAATCTTGTTGTTGTTGTCTAGAAGACGTGAAAAGCGCTATATCAAATGCAAGGATTATTATTATTATTATATCACTTGTACTCTTCAGATAGAAACTGATCTAGGAGACATTTCTCAGTCTGGCTCTCCATTGTGGTCTATTTCATAACATTCAGAGTGTGTGGTATGTCCACATCTGCCAATTCAGGTTGTATGCAATTTTACGTTTTTTTTAAGCAAGTTTCTACCAATTTGTGAATTTTCTTTTAAGTGACTGTGTTGATCTCAACGTTTTTCAATTCCTTGTGTTTTAAGGATGGGAAGAAAATGGTGCATTTCAAGAGTCTCACTGAGGTTCTGGGGGACTACATCTTTTAGGCACTTTACGCCTTCTAACATAAGATTTTTAGAAAAGTATTGTTGAAGGAAATAATGCATGTTATTTTTGAGATGTGGTATTTGAGAGGTTATAAATTCTTAAAAGGGGTACAAGTGTGAAATATGTTGAGGGGTGAAAATAATAAATAAACCTTGCTTTTCATATTATTTCATCTTTCATTTTAGGGGGACGTCTGACTATCCTCCTTGTGGGTGGGTAACTGGGATCTCCTTGGAGCTGAACTGGCCCCAAGGTGTTATGCCTGGCAACAGAATGTCAGAATTGAGCCAGCGCTCTATGACTGTCTCTTGTCCGGTTCCTTACCCGGAATGGGTCCACAGTATTCCAGAATCCTGCTGATGACAGTGCAGCCCAGCCCAGCCTGGCTCATCGGCAGTACCTTGAAGAGCAGACCAGTCACTGGGGGCAGTGAGTCATCCCATTCAGCTCCTGTTAAACCTGCAACCCTAACCGGTAGCGTGGTTCTAGCTACATAAGCAGCAGAAAAGCTTGCCAGACAGTGATATCAATTGCACACTATGCAGTTTTAGCTGATTAGACTCCAGCAGTTACCCCATCGCACACTCTGGGGTCCCCAAGCCTTGGCTCTTGCCAACCTGTGCCTAATATCATCCCCATATCAGCCTGTCTGCTCCCTCCATTCAGCAGACATCGTCCTGCTTCTGGTCCCCCGCAATTTCCGCCTCACCATTGGCAGTCGGGCATTCAGCATTTCTGCCCCCACACTCTGGAACTATCCCGCAATCCCTCCGCCTCACCCCCTCTCTTGCCCCCTTCAAGTTCCGTCTGAAGACCTTCCTCTTCGATTGTGCCTTTGTCCACCCTCCCACCCCCCGCCCTCCTCCCCTTCTGACGCCAACTCGGGTCCAAAACCCCTGATTATCCAACACCCTGGGAAGTCTGACCGAAGTCAACAACAACAAAGTTACATTATTAAAGCACCTTTCACGCTGGGAGGATGTCCCGAGGTGCTGAACAATTGGGGATTCAGGACCTGAGCGTGGGGGGACAGGGTTGGGATGAGGTGGGGCAAAGGGCTGCTGAAGGCATGGTCAAAAAGGAAAGTCTCGAGTCGTGCCTTGATGGAGGCAAGAGAGGGAGCAGGCAAAGGGATTGTTGGATGGAGTTTCAAAGGTTGGGGGTAGAGAGGTTGAAGGGAGCGGACAAGTTGATAGGGGGTCAGCAGGTCAGAAATGTACGAGAGTCAAGGCCATGGAGGGCCTTGAAAGTAGGACGAGGATTCTGAATTCTATCCTCTGAGGATTGGGGACCCAGTGGAGCCGGGCGAGGGTGGGGATGATGGGGTCACCCAGACTGGTGCGGGAGAGTACATGAGCAGCAGAGTTCTGGGTGATCTGCAGCTTGTGGAGGGAAGAGTTGGGGTGGTCAACAAGGAGGGAGTTTCTGTAGTCGAGCCTTGAGGTGACGAATGTGTGTATAAAGGTTTCGGTGGCCTGAGGGGTGAGGCAGTGGCGGAGTCGAGCAATGTTGCAGAGGTGGGGGAAGGCAAAGCGGATCATCGACAACAACAACAAGATTATATTTGTATAGCACTTTTCACGTTAGGAGGACGACCCAAGGCGCTGGACAGTGTACAGACTAGAGCTGGGGTCAGGGAGGGAGAGGGGAGGGGAAGGTAGGTGGCCGATGGCATGGTTGAAGAGGAGGCTCTTGAGGCGGGACTTGAAGGAGGCCAAGGAGGGCGTAAGGCGGAGTGATTGGGGGATGGAATTCCAGAGGTTGGGGGCAAATTGGCTGAAGGCTCTCCCGCCAATGGTGGGGCGGATGGGACGGGGGACGTGGAGCAGGCCGGAGCCGGCTGAAATTTGCCCTCATCCAGGACTTAATGTCCGACAGGCAGTCTGTCAGGTCCTGGAGTAGAGGGTGGAGGCAGAAAGATTGAATTGGGTGTCATCCACATACATATGGAAGTTGACCCCATGTCTGCGGATGATGTCACCAAGAGATAGATATTAAAGAGGAGAGGGCCAAAGACAGAGGGACTGGAGGGTGCTGGACGTGACAGTGCGGGGGCTGGAGGAGAATTAGAGGCAACAAAGTGGGGACAGTGAGAGAGATAGGATCCAGGCAAGGGCAGGTCCGCGAAGATTAAGTAAAGAGGAGAGGTGGTGTAGGAGGATGGAGTGGTCGACAGTGTCGAAGGCGGCAGAGGTCAAGGACGGCAAGGAGACAGAGGGAGCCCTGATCGCAGAATGTCATTAGTGACTTTGACCAGGGCTGTTTCCGTGCTATGGGCAGCACGGAAATTGGATTGGAGGGGTTCAAAGAGGGAATGGCGAGAGAGAAAGGAGCGGAGCTGGGACGCGACGACTTGTTCCAGGACCTTGGAGAGGAATGGGAGGTTAGAGATGGGGTAGTAGCTGGAGAGGAGAGATGGGTCCAGGGAAGGTTTTTTCAGGATGGGGGTGATGACAGCTGTTTTTAGGGTGGTGGGAACTGAACCGGTAGACAAGAAGAGGTTGAGTCCTATAGCTCAGTGGTTAGAACACTCGCCTTACAAGCGAGACATCTGGGTTCGAGTCCTGGCAGGACGAAACCTTGGGCAAATTTCCTTACTCCACACAGAGCCTAATAATAATCCCTCCAAAAAACAAAAACAATAATAAATTGGTCATTTTCAATCCACGACTGTTTGTGGGACACTGTTGTGCGCAATCGGCTGCCGCATTTCGCCCACAAATATACAGTCAATTCACTTTACAGTCTATTCTGTGAAGTGCTTTGAGACGTCGATAAGACGTGAAAAGCGCTATATCAAATACAAGGATTATTATTATTATTGATGATGTCGGACACGAGAGGGGCCAGAAGGTGGAGCTGGGAGATGAGGAGAGAGTTGGGGATGGGATCGAGGGAGCAGGTGGTGGGTTTAAGTTTGCGAACGATGGTGGTGAGGGAGGAGGGAGAGATAACAACAACAACAAGATTACATTTGTATAGCACCTTTCCCGTCGGAGGACGTCCCAAGGCGCTGTACAGTGTACAGCATTTCAGACCCGAGCTAGGGTCAGGAGGGGGGGAGGGGAAGAGGAGGGTCTTGAGGTGGGACTTGAAGGAAGCTAAGAAGGGGGCGAGGCAGAGTGATTGGGGGTTGCAATTTCAGAGGTTGGGGGCAGAGTGGATGAAGGCTCTCCCGCCAATGGTGGGGCGGGTGGGTCGGGGGACGTGGAGCAGGCTGGAGTCAGCTGAGCGGAGGGAGCGGGTGGGTTGGTAGGGGGTTAGGAGGTTGCAGAGGTAGGGTGCGGCGAGGCCATGGAGAGCTTTGTAGGTGAGGCCCAGGATCTTGAACTGGATCCTCTGAAGGATAGGGAGCCATTGGAGTCGGGCGAGAATGGGGGAGATGGGATCGCGGAGTTTGGTGCGGGAGGGGACACAGCCTACAGAGTTCTGGATTATCTGCAGCCTGTGGAGGGAGGAGTTGGGAAGGCTGACAAGCAGGGCGAAAGATAGTATAAGAGGTAGAAAGATAGGGTGGAAGAAGTATAGGGGGGNATGGGTGGAGCGTGAGTCATGAGGGAGAGGTGATGTGGGGGTAGCGGTGGATGGGGCAGAGGTGGCTGAACGTATCCCCTCGATTTTGGATTCGAGGAAGTCCAGCATCTCCTCACAATTGGAGTTTGAGGAGAGGATGGGTGAGGCATGGGAAGGTGGATGGAGGAGACAGTTTGTGGTGAAAAGAGAAACCTAGGGTTGTCCTTTGCCTCCAAGATAACCTTGGAGTAGAAGGAGGATGTGGCAGAGGCAAGAGCACAGCGGTAGGTCTTGGTATGATGAAGCCAAATCTGCCGATGGACCATTACTTCGGATTTGGTCCAGGCGCGTTCGGCAGCTCGCACTTGTGCCTTGAGGGACTGGAGATGGCTGGTGTACTAGGGGGATTTACGGGAGTATGAGGCAGTTCAGGAGGTGAGTGGGGCAAGGGAGTCCAGAATGGAGTAGAAGGAGTTGTTGATAAAAGAGAGCAAGGAGGGTCGATTGGTCAGTGAGGGCCAGAGGGGTAGGAGTTCAGATGACTCCAGGGCAGTGGAGAGGGAGGAAATTTTTTTCCATGGACAGTATGTGATGGTGGAGGGTTGAGAAGGCGGAAGGGATACGGAGGTGTTGAGGGAGACAAAGTGGTGGTCTGAAATGGCTTTGTCGGTGATGGTGATGTCCGAGACGGTGAGGCCCCAGGTGATCACCAGATCAAGGGGGTGGCCACGGTCGTGGGTGGGGGAGTGGGTGTGGAGGTAGAGGTTAAGGGAAGAGAGGAAGGAGGAGAAGTCAGCAGAGGTAGAGCAGGAGGGGGTGAAGTGGAGGTTGAAGTCACCTAAGGCGATTAGGAGGCGTTCAGAGCGCTGGGAGAGGGAAGATAGGAGGGTGGAGATGTCCAAGAGGAAGATGGGGTAAGGCTTGGGGGGACGATAAACAAGGAGGATTTTGTGGGAAAACCTGGAAGGGTGGTAGAGGGTAAGATGTTCAAAGGAGGGGAAGGTTCCGGAGGAGTAAGGGGAAAGGCCGATGAAAGCCACACCACCGCCATGGTAATTAGGCCGTGGGGTTTGGTGAAAGGTGTAACCTGGAGGTGTGGCCTCGACTAGTGGGAAGTGTCGCCTGGGGTGACCCAGGTTTCAGTGAGGGTGAGGATGTCAATGTTTTCCTCAACGGTGAGGTCATGGATCATGGCACGGATATGGGGGAGAAAAAACAGTTGAGGGTCGAACAAGATGCCCAGGTTCCTGACTGGCTTGGTGAAGGGGAGTGTGTATTCATGGAAACTGATGCTGCCAGTGCCTGAGGTGCAGAGGTGCTGGCGTGAGCCAAACAGGAGAGCCGTATGTGATGGTGGAGGGTTGAGAAGGCGGAAGGGATACGGAGGTTGTAGAAAATTGGCTCTCATCCAGGACTTGATGTCTGACAAACAGTCTGTCAGGACATCAGTTGTCCTGGAATCGATGGTGGAGGCAGAGAGATAGAGTTGGGTGTCATCCGCATTCATGTGGAAGTTGATGCTACGCGGATGATGTGTGTTCTATACAAGTAATTTGTTGTAAAGCTTTCTGGACTTAGGCAAACAGGATTCATCCCTCCAGGGAGAGAGTGCGCAGAACCCGGTTGTTAGTCAATTGGTGGATCGCTTTCCGGGGATAATAATCCCTTCTAATAATAATAATTTGGTTACTCAATAATAATAATAATAATTTGGTTATTCAATCCACGATGGTTTCTGGGAGGGACATTGCTGTGCACAATTGTCTGCCTTGTTTTGTCTGCAAAGTATACAGTCAATTCACTTTACAGTATATTCTGTGAAGTGCTTTGGGACATCACCAAATCATGTTAAGGTGCTATATCACATGCAAGGATTATTATTCTATAATATAGAAGGATTATTATTCTATGATATAGAGATGATCATGACATTAAGTGATCTCTTCTCATCTGATGTGTTGAACACTGATTCCAGTTGTTAAAATTACAAATGGATCTTCTCTGACCAGACAACTAGTATAATATCTAATAAGCCGCACAATTATAACTGATTAAGGGTGATCACTGTAGTTGAATTTCATATATGGCAGGTGACAGACAATTTTTATGGTAATGTTATAAGTAAAGTTACCCCACATGCAGTTGGCCACATCATCTCCACACCTGGCAACAATAAATTTCCTTTACAGTTATCCTCTCCTGCCAACATCTGAGGCCTGATGTTGATTAGTCTTACTCAGTCTCTCCAGTGAGTTTAAGGCCTTTTGCTCTATGCTGCTGATTCCATCAGTTCAGAAAGTTGACAAATATCTTAATATTTTTTTAATGAATTTCCATTCAGTGGGTGAGTTGAACCACACCCCCCTTGGCTGAACTGCAGGATGTGATCAATGTTTCTGTATGTGATACAGTGCCCAGGATATGCATGAGATACCCTAGGGTGTCTTGCTGTGTCTCTGCTTGCCTTTGTTTTGGAGAAGTATCTAGGTTTGGCATGGGTAAGGTCACTGAGTCCTGTAGCTCAGTGGTTAGAGCACTCGCTTTGGAAGCGAGAGACCTGAGTTCAATTCCAGGCAGAGGGCGAAACCTTGGGCAAGTTTCCTTACTCCACACAGAGCCTAATAATAATCTTCCAAAACCAAAACAATAATAAATTGGTCATTTTCAATCCACGACTGTTTGTGGGACATTGCTGTGCGCAATTGGCTGCCGCGTTCGCCCACAAATATACAGTCAATTCACTTTACAGTGTGTTCTGTGAAGCGCTTTGGGACGTCCTCCCGACGTGAAAAGCGCTATATCAAATGCAAGGATTATTATTATTATTATAAATTGCTTTGTGAGGAGTTGTCGACATAAATCCATATTCTGTGGCACAATATGTTGGAGCTGCTACAGTGTACCTGCTGGGAATAATGCTGGGAAAGAATACTGGACTTTCTGTGAGGCGTACTCCCTGTTTGTTTTTGTCTCTATATTGTCTCTTCCTCTCCGACTACCGTTGGCTCTTTTTTTGTTTGGGTACAGTTCCATGGCTCCTTCAGATACGTCACCTGTGACCATTGTTAAATTGTCCGCCTGACAACAGTGTCGGAAGGCCATTTATAATAAGAATAACTCTTGCATTTAATACAGCGTCTTATTACGTCTTCAAGGCGTCTCAAAGCACTTCACACAATATACTGTAAAGTGAATTGACTGTATATTTTGTGGGTGAAATGCGGCAGCCAATTGCACACAGCAGTGTTCCACAAACAGTCGTGGATTCAGTGACCAATTTATTATTATTTTTTAAAGGAATTATTACCCCTAGAAAAGCGATCCGCCAATCGACTAACAATTAGGGTTCCTACCCTACTGCAGCTGGGTAAACAGAGGTGTGTGGAGTAACATTGCCCGACTCCGCCACTACCTCACCCCTCAGGCCGCTGAAACTCTTGTTCATGCCTTCATCACCTCCAGGCTCGACTATGCAAACGCCTGCTTGTCAGCCTTCCCAACTCCTCCCTCCACAGCTGCAGATAATCCAGAACTCTGCAGCCCGTGTCCTCTCCTGCACCAAACTCCATGACCCCATCTCCCCCATTCTCGCCCTTTCTATTGGCTCCCTATCCTTCAGAGGATCCAGTTTAAGGTCCTGGTCCTCACCTACAAAGCCCTCCATGGCATCGCCCCACCCTACCTCTGCGACCTCCTAACTCCCTACCAACCCGCCCGTTCCCTCTGCTTACCCGGCTCAGGCCTGCTCCACGTCCCCCGACCCACCCGCCCCACCATTGGCGGGAGAGCCTTCAGCCACTCTGCCCCCATACTCTGGAATTCCATCCCCCAATCACTCCGCCTCGCCCCCTCCTTAGCCTCCTTCAAGTCCCGCCTCAAGACCCTCCTCTTTGACCATGCCATCGGCCATCCCCCTTCCGCTCCCCTCCCTTCCCCTCTTGACCCCAGCTCAGGTTTGAAATGCTGTACTCTGTCCACCGCCTTGGGATGTCCTCCTGGCGTGAAAGCCGCTATACAAATGTAATCTTGTTATTGTTGTAATGAATCTTGCCCAACATTTTGCCCTGCTGGGGATCAAACCCAGGTCTCTCACTTGCGAGGCGAGCACTTTAACCACTCAGCTACAGTACTCCACATTTGGCTGCGAAGGTCATCTCAGATGTGCCTTATCCTGTTCTGGCCCATTATCTTGATGTAGACATGTATAACTTATGGGGATGACATTCTCTGAATAATGATCAGGAGTGAGAACGCTGGCTGACATTCTTATTCGTCATAGACCACTCAGGAAACCTCTTCCTACTTCTGTTTTGAAAATTCTACATATAAATGTTAGCGCTGAGAAAATGTAACTTTTCTGGCTGCTATTGTGATGGTTATAAGAAATAGTTGCACACCTGGAACAGCTTCTTTAACTTCAATAGAGCAGACACTTCGAATTAGACTGGGAGCATATCCAGAGCTGCCCGACCTTGAAAACTACTTCCAGCTGGGTTCTGCATACAGAATGTATGCAGGAGTACTCAGACTTTCCTTTCCAAGTTAACAATCAATGCCAATGGGGGAAGTTCACAGAACTTCTCATTGTTGTATGTGAAACACACTCTTGGTGTTCACATGACTGCATGAACTATTTACTATTTACATTTTGACTTCATCTGAATTTCATTAAGCAAAAAATTCTTATAGGATTTTATCACTTTCTGCGCAGTAAATTGTTTCTACAATTTTTTTTCCTTGCTTCCCTTGAAGGCATTCAAGCTCCCTTCTCCTGAAATATTATTCTATGGGTGTTGAGCTTCTTGCCTTACTGTCCATTATTTATGAGCAAGCCCATTTATTGAGTGTTGGCAGGCTATTCAAATGTGTGTGCGAAGTAGAAATTACAACTGAGCTCATTCCTGTCCCATACGATGTTCTCACACTGCATTTGCAAGCAAGAATTTCTGAGTGCAGTGGTAGTCAGGAGATGGAACCTTGGCCTATTGCTTTCTATCCCTGCCCCAGGACTGTAGAGGTTGCTTGTAATAGTAATCCTTGCATTTAATATAGTCTTATCATGTCGATGAGGCATCTCAAAGTGTTTTACAGAATAAACTGTAAAGTGGAGTGACTGTTAATCTGACCAGTCGGAGAAACGGTGAATTGCAAATCTACTCAGAAAATCATCCTGGCTGTTTGCACATACGTATCTTCTTGTAGGTTTAAGGATTTACAAATCTGTGGTCCTCCAGGACATCAAGTTTAAGAACTGCTGAAATGTGAGAGTTTTGATACTTTTGTATGATGGATTTGCTATGAAATCATACTAAAAAAAAGCCATGAACAGATAAAAATTGGTCAGGCTTATTAATAGAGCACACCGAGCCTTGCTGGAAAAGCTACAGGCAAGTGTACATCTGAACCAAGTTCAGCTTCATGCCAACCATCTTTAAAAATTATTTTACTGTGGAACTCTGGTTCCACTTGCTAAGAACTTGCAGAATTAGCTTATCTCAGGTTTTGGAGTGCTTGACTCACCCATAGAAAGGGAATGTTTGGAAATGTACATAGTTTGCCTGCATCAAGAAAGCACAAGTACCGACCGGTTGGCAGAAGCATTGAGATCTAAATTGTAGGTTACTGTTAGAATTGAACTAGCTAAAACCCCAGCTTGTGGCCACATTCATAGGGAGTTTTTTTTATATTTTAAGATGAGGCAATGATAAACTTTATTGCTGTTTGTCCACCTGGGACTACTCAACCCAAACCATTGGCTTGCAGTATTATTAGAATCTGTTGGCACATTGCTATCCCCAGTTCATATGATCCAGCTGGTAAATCATAGAATCATAGAATTGTACAGCACAAAAAGATGCCATTCAGCCCATTGAGTCTGTGCGGCTCTTTGAATAGAGCAATTAATGTCAATCCCACTCCCGGCCCTTTCCCCATAACCTGCAAACCCGTCCTCCTCAAATACCCGTCCACCGTGTTTTTAAAAGTAGTTATCGAATCGGTCTTGACCGCCCTTTCAGGCGATGCCTTCCAGATTCCAACAACTCGCTGCGTGAAAACATGTCTTCTCTCCTCCCCTCGGCTTCTTTTAGAGACTATTTTGAATCTGTGACCTCGAGTCACCAACACACCCACCAGTGGGAACAGTTTTTCCATTTCTAACCTATCAAATCCCCTCATGATTTTGAAGACCTCTATTAGGTCTCCTCGTAACCTTCTCAGCTCCAATGAGAATAATTCCGGGCTCTCCAGCCTTTCCTCATCATCACGGTCCCTCATTCCTGGTACCATCCTCGTAAATCTCCTCTACACCCTTTCCAATGCCTTAACATCCTTCCTATAGTGCGGTGCCCAGAACTGGGGCAGTATTCTAACTGAGGCCTAACCAGTGTTTTATATAGGTTAATCATAACCTCCTGACTCTTGTACTCTATGCCCCTATTTATAAAGCCTAGAATCCCATTTGCCCTTTTTACAGCTTTATCTCCCTGTCCTGCCACCTTCAAGGATTCATTAACCTGCACCCCCAGGTCTCTCTGTTCCTTCACCCCCCCTTAAGATTGTATTACCAGACTATATTGCTTCCCCTCATTCTTTCTACCAAAATGCATTACTTCACATTTCTCCACATTGAAACTCATCTGCCATGTGTCGCCCATTGTACCATCTGTCTATGTCTTCCTGCAGTTGGCTCCTATCCTTCTCACTGTTTACCCCCTCCCTAACTTTGTGTCGTCTGCAAACTTGGAAATGGTACTTCCTATACCCAAGTCCAGATCATTTATGTATATTAAGAAGAGCAGTGGTCCTAATACCGATCCCTGGGGGACTCCACTGTACACTTTCCTCCAGTCAGAAAAGCAACTCTCTGCTTTCTGTCTTCTGGCCCGTTCTGGATCCGCTGCCACTGTCCCTTTTATACCGTGGGCTTCTATCTTTCTTACAAGTCTTTCATGTGGCACTTTGTCAAATGCCTTTTTAAAGTCCATATAAACTACGTCAACTGCACTACCTTTATCCACCCTCTCCGTTACCTCATCAAAAAATTCTATTAGATTTGTTAGACAAGATCTGCCTTTAACAAATCCATGTTGGCTGTCCCTAATTAACCCATATTCTTCTAAGTGAAGATTTATTCTGTCCCGGATTATAGTCTCCAGGAGTTTCCCCACTACTGATGTAGGGCCGATTGGCCTGGAGTTCCCAGGTTTGTCCCTCTTTGTACAGCCGTACAAATAAGCCGTGCCATGTAGTATTGTGGATCATGTGGCTCAGCTGTCCAAGCAGCAAGTCTAACACAGAGATCACTTGGCTTTCTGCTCTTGACTTGGATCCTATTTGTCTTCCAATGGTGGTGGTGTTATGTCCGGAGAGCCCACTAAGTCAATCGGTTAGACAGACACCTAGACAGACATTTTGTCTTTGTTAGTACAGATGTACTGTCTAGAAGGGTGTGTGACCTGTCACGACTTTGTGGCAGAATACCATCCATACTTTTTGGGGGCTTAATTAAAGCATTTTTTTAATATATTTTTAATATTGCTCATCAACGATAGGAGATCCCCGAAAACAAACATGCCCATGCGAGACCTTTCCAATGAGTTATAAATCAGGTCACTACATCATC
This sequence comes from Callorhinchus milii, assembly GCF_018977255.1. Lineage (NCBI taxonomy): Eukaryota > Metazoa > Chordata > Chondrichthyes > Chimaeriformes > Callorhinchidae > Callorhinchus > Callorhinchus milii. Next base: position 125,561,949 of record NW_024704743.1, on the reverse strand, counting down.
GGTTATTGTGTTCTTGACAGATAAGCAGACAGACACGCACACACAGAATATTAAGTCTAATTATTGTATTGTAATTAAAGTATTTAATCAATGGTAAAGAGCTGTTGCTTGGGAAGATAGCATGAAGGACTGTTGATTGGGGGTCGGGGGTGCAGAGGGAGGACTGGCACATTGTGGTACTCGTACCTTGACTAACACTAACTACTGGTGGAAAAGTTTTTTGTTAGTCCTGTCCATTGCATTTTGATGTGTGATGAGCTGAACTGTCCATTGCATTTTCATACATATTGACCATCCTGTGTATTTTGTGGGTGAAACGTGGCAGCCAATTGGGCACAGCAGTGTCCCACAAATAGTCATGGATTGAGTGACCAAATTATTATTTTTTTGGAGGGATTATTACCCCGGAAAACGAGCTGCCACCTAACAAGTTGAGTTCCTATTTACTGCTAAGCAAACAGAGGAGTGTGCACACGTGTGCGTGTTTATGTGTGTGTGTGTAGTATGGAAACTAGCCGAAGATTTTGCCCCGTCTGGGAATCGAACCTGGGTAATCTCGCTTGTGAGGAGGAGAGCAAGCTAACCACTACACTGTAGAACTCGACCAGTTATTCTGTGTTATTCGCCAAATTCCATACGAGTAGGATTGTAAAATGACATAATTCAAAACAACAACTTGCATTTTTTACGACAACAGCAAAATTACATTTGTCTAGCGCTTTCCACACCGGGAGGAGTCCCAGAGCGCTTAACAATGGTGCTTCCTGGTGCCGAGCCAGTGGGAGGGGTAAGTGATCATAGGCATGGTCAAAGAGGAAGGTCTTCAGACACAACCTGAAAATTGGGGCAAGGCAAAAGGGTTGGGGGAGGGAGTTCCATAGCTTCAGGGCATAGTGGCTGAACCTTGTCGAATGCCTTCTGGAAATCCAAATACACCACATCTACTGGATCTCCCCTGTCTAACCTGCTAGTTACATCCTCAAAAAAACTCTAAAAGATTTGTAAAACATGATTTCCCTTTCGTAAAGCCATGTAGACTCTGCCTAATCATGTTATGATTTTCAAGGCACCCCACAACGACGTCCCTAATTAAGGACTCCAGAATTTTCCTTACCACCAATGGGGACTATAGAACCGGTCTATAGTTCCCCATTTTTTTCTCTTCTTAACTAGCGGCATTACGTTTGCAATCTTCCAATCAGTGGGAACCGTTCCAGAATCCAGGGAATTTTGGAAGATTAAAAACAAAGCATCCACTATCTCTGTAGCCGCCTCTTTTAAAACCCTAGGATGCCGGCCATCAGGTGCAGGGGATTTATCGGTTTTTAAACCTATCAATTTCTCTAGTACTATTGCTTTACTGATGTTCATTTCTTTAAGTTCCTCACTAACATTAGCCTCCAGGTTCCCCTCTATTTTCGGTAAGTTTTCAGTGTCCTCTAACGTGAAGACAGAAGCAAAGTATTTGTTTAATGACTCTGCCATTTCTTTATTCCCCACTATAATTTTTATAATGTTTAGCTCCCAGTTTAGGGTTAGCCACCCTTGGTCTCCCTGTAACCACGTCTCAGTAATAGCCACAAAATCATACTTTGTTTATTTGTGCACTTAATTGATCTATCTTGTTACAAATGTTTCATTTATTCAGATATAGCACCTTTAATTTTGACCACTTACTATTTCCCTTACTCGTTAATGCCCTATTTCCTTTGTTGACCTTTTTGTCCCTACTTGACACACTCTGTTCTTTAAATCCCAAGTCGCTATTCTGCTCTACAGCCATGTCGGTTTACGTTTAACTGCAGCTGCAACCCTCCCTCCTCCCCCCCTTAATAGTTTAAAGCTCCACCTATGTCCCTATTTAATCGTTTTGCCAGTACGTGGGTCCCAGCCTGGTTAAGGCGGAGCCCACCTTGATGGAAGAGGATAGATGAGAATGGAAGGATAATCGGAAAGGTGGATCTTCCTGTGAATTATGAACAATGCTACAGACTACAGTTTCAATGCTTATGATGTTATGTCACTCTATATAAATGGTATGGACTGCACGACTTGTGGGTATTTGTATCCATTTTTGTTTTATTGGTGCTGTAAATAAGTTTCCTGGCAGATATAAAACAGTGTGTTCTGTATAATTGTTACTCAATGACATGTTCTTTCAACTACTGTATTAGTTTAACAAAATTATAGCAAAATTATAATCCTTGCGTTTGATATAGCACCTTAACACGTCATCGAGGTGTCTCAAACCCTTCACAGAATATACTGTAATTGACTATTTTATGGAAAAATATGCTGTTTTATATTAAAATATAGGGTCTCAAGTATCAGAAAGTATCTCCAGTGAAATGGCCAGAGAATAGCTACTCAGTGCCTCACTTTGCTTATGAGAAATGGCTCCTCAAATAAGATACTGAAGATGGGCAGCATTCATGGAACTCTTCTTTCATGCTCTTATTGTTGTTATTAAGTGACAAATAGAACGGATTAAGGAGGCTCTCTCTCCAGCAATCAGTTGAAAGCTTTCTGTTGCAGATGTCAGCCAATAATGGTACACAATTCACTTTTCCCAACTGAACTCAAGTTTTACATTCATATTTTTCCCTCAACTGAAAAGAATAAGGATTAAATCTTTAACTTAAAAAGGTCTTCAAAACAATATTTTTGTCTGGGATACTGTCAAACGATTTCTAGCTGCCTGCGATAATGGGGGAGGTGGGAGAAGCAAAACGTGGAATGTCACCATTCTGTTTGTCTGACTATTGAAACATTCAGTAGTCTTGGAGATCTTACAAAGCCCAGTGGGGAAGGAAGGAGTGAAGGCTGATATTCTGGCTTCTCTCTCTAGTACTGAGCGACTGCCTCGAGCAGATACCCAGTACTGACAAACCAGGCTATGTGTGGAAGACAGTCCTGCTAAAGCAAACCTGCAAGCTGTTCCCAGCCTCTTCCAAAAGTCATCAGTGACCATTTTCTGACCACTTCAGTCAATTTAGAAGGACATCCCAAGGTGCTGGACAGTTAGGAGTTTGCACCTGAGCGGGGTGGAGAATGTGGGATGGGGGGAGTGAGCAGCTGAAGGCATGGTCAAAGAGGAAGGTTTTGAGACGGCCTTGAAGGAGGCAAGAGAGGGGGCAAGGCGGAAGGATTCCAGGATGGAGTTCCACAGGATTGGGGCAGAAAAGATGAAGGTCCAACCACCAATGGTAAGGCAGGGGACATGGAGCAGGCCAGTGCCCTCTGAATGGAGGGAGCAGATAGATTGGTATGCTGTATGGACCAGAGATAGGGAGGAGCAAGACCATGAAGGGTTTTAAAAGTGAGGATGAGCATTTTAAACTGGATCCTCTGAGGGATGGGGAGTCTGTGGAGCCAGGCGAGGATGAGGATGATAAGTTCACGGAGCTTGGTATGAAAGAGGACATGAGCTGCAGAGTTTTGAATAATCTGCATCTTATTGGCTTTCATTTATGATTTTATTTCTGTCCAGATGCTCCATGATTTTATCCTTAATAAGAGTCTCCATAATTTTACCCACAGTGGACGTCAAACTTACTGGTTTGTACAAAACGCAAAATACTGCAAATGCTGGAAATCTGAAACAAAAACAGAAGTCGCTGAGAACAGTCAGCAGGTCAGGCAGCATCTATGGAGAAAGGAAAGTGAATCAACTTTTTGGGTCCATGACCCTTTGTCAGAACTGACGAAGTTCTGACTGAAGTTCTGAAGAAGGGTCGTGGACCCGAAATGTTGATTCACTTTCCTTTCTTCATAGATGCTGCCTGACCTGCTGAGTGTTCCCAGCGACTTATGTTTTTGTTACTGGTCTGTAGTTTGACTGTAAAGCACTTTGAGGCATTTCCATGATGTGATAAAGTACTATATCAAATGCAAGGATTATTATTAACATTAAAATCCCTGCCTCATTACTTAGACTCTTTTCTCAAATGGTAAAAATGATCTTGAATGCAATTTAGTTTCCTTATATTAGTCACCTGATGCATAGCGTATTGATTTAAAAACAATTACAATAAGAATTGTCTGAACAGCAGGGGCTACGCCTGTCCCCAGACACTCCCAACAGTTTTATCCACCTTCTGCTTCTTTTTGCTAAGCTAGTTTCAACCCTGCTAGTGAGCTAGCCTTTCTTTAAATGTTTGACACATGAAACTTTATGAAATGCCTTTTAGAAGTGCAAGTAAATTATAACTCGGAGCTTGCCCTGCACTAGTTCAATATCTTCCTCTCTATATGCAATAATACTGTAATTGGCTTTGACATCCCTAGGCTAGAGAAGGGAAAAGTGGAGTCAAGGTTTCTGTCCCTGGTCCTGTCCAGTGACCTCTTCAGCAAAGTGTTTTTTTTATTTGTTAGCAAGAGTCTCATATGTGCAGAAACCACTTGTTATGTGAATCTGTAGTTTCTGCTACTGGAGAATTCACAGAAGTACAATTTCTAGTTCTAGAGTGTTCCTAACCTTTTTGGAACATTTCCCCTTCTCAAGCACATTCATCCCATATAAAACATGTGGTTTTCCTCTCCAGGATGCACCCAAGAGCGAATTACCCATTTCGATGGTAACCAAGCTATTTTCTTTTTTTCTTTTTAGGTAAACAGAGTTGTGGAGCCACCCTCCCAGCAGAACCAGTTTGGTATTAACAACAACAAATTACAGAGTTCAAAGTGCTTTTTATCAATCGGTTTGTGTTTGTGATTCACATCATAAAAGTATTTATTGCCCAAATAAAATAAGATTTTAAAAACTACTGTTGTGCTCCGAATGATAACATTGAGCTTTGTTCCAACATTTCCTGAGATAAGTTGTGAATTTCTTCACTGTTGGGAGGGTTGTATAGCTCTCGGGTTCCCCACAGGGCAGAGGGAAGTTGGGTCGATGGCCGAGCTCCATGTACTCCTGTTGGTGGTTGGCTTCGGGCTGAGATTGGCAGAGAGCTCACACATTGGCAGATTTCAATCCTTGGCCACAATATTTTGTGCCAGAGGGGACCTAAAGAGGACACAATCATTAGCCCTATTTTAAAATGACTTCAATGTGCCTCTGTACTCAGCAAGATGAAGTCTACAATATCCTTAATATTGCAGAATCTTTTTGAGCGGTCACCAACTGCAGAACCTTCCATCCTTCTCTTCCCTCCATGACTTCCCCAGTCGTATGCTGTGTGTCTATTTAAGGCAGAATTTCTTGTCATTTTACTCCTATTTCCCAACTAGATATTAAAGTTGATGAGCTTGTATCATTGTCTCAACTGATTGGTTTTGAACATAGTAATCGTTAACATTTTATATGGCAGTTTGAAAGATTAAAAAGGATCAGCGTGAGATAATATGCTAAATAGACACTGAGAATATTTGGCATGTTCCCCTCACTGACACCATATGTATGGCCTTGTGTGATGAAGTGCAATTTAGGCATGGAGCAGTATCCAATGAAAACCGTAACTAGGTCCAAACACATGGCATTACTCACTAACTATACCAAAATGGATATACTTATAAAATCAGGGGCTGTTTGGGATCAATAGTTTAGCCCCAGGGCAGACATGAAACCTTCAGCTTTCACTGAGATGTTTAGTACAGTACTAACCAGCAACAACAGCAAGAAAATTACATTTATAGAGCGTCTTTCACATAGGGAGGACATCCCAAAGCACTGAACAGTCAGCTGTTGTGGACCGAGCATGGGGGGAGGGGTGGGGTAGGGGTGAGGGAAGGCAGAGAGGTGGGAGGGAGACCAAAGGCACGGTCGAAGAGAAGGGTCTTGAGACCGGCCTTGAAGGAGGCGAGGGAGGAAGCGAGGCCAAGGGACCGTGGGATGGAGTTGCAGAGTGTGGGGGCAGAGAGGCTGAAAGCCCGGCCACCGATGGTAGGGCGGGTCGGGCAGGAGACATGGAGCAGTCGGAGCCCGATGAACGGAGGGAGCGGGCGGGTTCGGTTAACTGTCTGTTAACAAGATTTCCCATCAACATGTGTAGGATCTTTAAACTAACAATCTTTTGCAACATTTGTAGCGATGGAATAGTTTAAAATCTTCATTCCTGTTTAAAGAGGTCCTCAGAATCCATTTCACAAGAATTATGATATTTTGGGAGATCACGTATTTGGCACTTTCAAGCAATATGATCAACATAACACACATAAAATGCTGAGAGAAATATATAAAGTCGGGGCTGGGAGATTACTTAATGTACTAAACGTAGACCGAGAGGCCACAGGTATAAAATTAACCAGCCTCAATCAAAACAGAATTTTACTTTCTACAAAGCAGTGAAAATCTGAAATGGATTCTTAAGACAGTTAATGTAAAAAAAAACTGAATGAGTTTTCCTAATATTGTAATTCATTGGGTGAGTATGGTACGATTCAAAAATCTTTGCATTTGGTATAGCACATTTTCATATCGCGAAGACAACAACAACAAAATGACAACAAAATTACATTTCTGTAGCACATTTCACGACGGGAGGGCGTCCCAAGGTGCTGGACAGACAGTGTTATGGATCTGAGTTGGGGGTCGGGGAGGGTGTAGAGCAAAGGCAGAAGCAGGGAGATCGAAAGCGCGGTCGAAGAGGAGGGTCTTGAGATGGGTCTTGAAGGTGGTGAGGGAGAGCTGAAACGGAGGGATTGCGGGATGGAGTTCCAGAGGGTGGGGGCAGAGTGGCAGAAGGCCCGCCTGCCAATAGTGGGACGAGCGAGGCGGGGGACGTGAAGCAGGCCGGTGCCTGCTGAGCAGAGGGAACGAGCAGGATGATAGGGGGTTAGGAGGTCGAGGAGTCAGGGGGAGACCAAGGCCATGGAGAGCTTCGAGAATGAGGCCTAGGATCTTGAACTGTATCCTTTGTGTGATGGGAAACCAGTGGAGTCGGGCAAGGATGCGGGTGATAGGGTTACAGAGTTTGGTGCAGGAGAGGAAATTGGCTGCAGAGTTCGGGATGATCTGCAGTCTGTGGAGGGAGGAGTTGGGGGCCGACAAGCAGGAAGTTTGCATAGTTAAGCCTCGATGTAATGAAAATGTGTATGAGGGTCTCGGGGGCCTGCGGTGTGAGACAGTGGCAGATCCAGGCAATGTTACGGAGGTGGGGAAGGCGGAGCGGGGTAGAAAGGATAGTTGATGATCAAACAAGACCCCAAGGTTCGGGACTGGCTAAGCAAGGTGGAGTGTGTAACCATGGATGGTGATGCTGTCAGCGCCTGAGGTGAGGAGGCGCTGACGGGAGCCAATCAGGAGCCTCGGTCTTGTTGATGGTCAACTGAAGAAAGTTCGCTCTCATCCAGGACTTGATGTCTGACAGACATTCTGTCAGGACAACAGTGGTCCTGGAGTCAAGGGTGGAGGCAGAGAGAGAGAGAGTTGGTGTCATCCACATACATGTGAATGTTGACTTCATGTCTGCGGATGATGTCACCCAGAGGGAGCATATAGATATTGAAGGGGAGGGGACCAAGGACAGAGCCCTGAGGAACGCCACACGAGACGGTTCGGGGGCTGGAGAAGAAACCGTTTGTGGAGATGAAGTGCGGGCGTTGTGAGAGGTACGATCTGAACCAATCAAGGATAGAGCCGTGAAGGTTGAGGTGAGAGGAGAGGCAGTGGATGAGGATAGAGTGGTCCATGGTGTCAACAGCAGCAAAGAGGTCAAAGAGGATGAAGAGGACGAGGGAGCCCTGGTCGCAGATGGACAGAATGTCTTCGTCACTTTGACCAGGGCGGTTTCTGTGCTGTGGGCGGCACAGAAATCCGATTGGAGGGGTTCGAGAAGGGAGTGGCCGGAGAGGAAGGAGCGAAGCTGAGAAGCAAGAACTCATTCCAGGACCTTGGAGAGGAAAGGGAGGTTGGAGATGGAGCGGTAGTTTGAGTGCACCGAGGGGTCCAGGGAGGGTTTTTTTTTAAGGATAGAAGTGATAATGGGGTGGGAACAGTACCAGAGGACAGGGAGAGGTTTATGATGTCAGTGAGTAGAGAAGCAAGGAGGTGGAGCTGGGAGGTAAGGAGAGGGGTAGGGATGTGGTCGAGGGAGCAGGTGGTGGGTTTCATGCGGGTTATAATGGTGATGGGAGAGGAGGGGAAGACAGGTTCAAAGGTGTGGAGGGAGGGATGGGTAAGGGCCAGGGTGGGAGGAGTAGTTGGGGAGGGTGTAGCAGATGCAGAGGCAGCTGAACGGATTCTCTTGACTTTGGATTTGAGGAAGTCCAGCAAGACATCCCAAAGTGCTTCACAGTATGTGAATTGTGCGTCTTGTGGGCGAATGGGGGAACCGGTTTGCGCACAGCAATGTGCCACAAATAGCCATGATGTGAAATATCAATGTTATCTGGGGGATTGTTGTCCTTTTGACAATTTTGTTTAGAAACTGAAACAAGTAATAATAAAAGTCCTCCAGCCCCATTTCTAAATCATAAACTTGCAGTCCTGCAAAGCAAACTGGAATTTGCTGCAGCCTGCTTACATCTGTGTTCTTGCCAGGTGGAGTCTGGCCTGTAAAGCTGAGTTGAAAAGACTCTTTAATAACAGCATGAGTGAGCGAGTTTGCACAGGAGTATAGTGCACTGCCTGTGTTAGTGGAACCTTAATGAGCCCTGGTACTTGGTGTGGATTATCTGATGCTGTTTAGCGTTCTGTGGATTAATATTGCTTTCTCTCTTTAAAAGCTTCAATGGAGCTACTGAACCTCGACTTTATTCATTGCCAATCCCTGAGATTTAAGTAACACGATTTCTCAGCTTTAACATTCCTCGTACCGTTTGTGAAGCTGCTGTTCCCCCATCTCAATTTGCTATTGGAATCCATCTGTACAGCTACCAAATTTTGCATTCATTTTTTAAAAATATAATGGCTTAATTATAGTACTCTAGACTCCAAGTCAGAAGATTGTGGGTTGAAGCCCCATATTGGGACTTGAAATCATACAGTTTAGTTTATATACTAATAGTTCAGCGCATTACTAGGGTTGTGCTGCACTGTTGGAGATGAAGTCCTTCAGACGAGATGTTAAAATGGCTCGTCTGCCTGATCAGGTGGACTTTAAAGATCCCATGCAGATGACCCAAATTGGACAATATCATAAATCCAGTTTACTTAACAAAGTGGACCCCTGTATGCAAATCACCAAGAGGAAATGTGTAATAATAATAATCATTGCATTTGATACAGCGCCTTATCACGTCTTCGAGACATCTCAAAGTACTTCACGGAGTATACTGTAAAATTAAGTGATTGTATTTATGTGAGCGAAACGCAACAACAACAAGATTCCATTTATAGAGCGCCTTTCACGTCGGGAGGACGTCCCAAGGCACTGTACAGTTGGGTCAGGACCCGAGGAGGGGGGAAATGGTCAGGGTGAGGGGAGGGACCCGAGCAGGGGGGAAATGGCCAAGGTGAGGGGAGGGAGCAAGGAGGGGGTAGAGAGTCGAGAGGGGAGCTGAAGGCACGGTCAAAGAGAAAAGTTTTGGGACCGGCCTTGAAGGAGGAAAGGGAGGAAGCGGCAAAGGCACTGGGAGATAGAATTCCAGAGCCTAGGGGCTGAGAGGCTGAAGGCCCGGCCACCGATGGTAGGGCGGTTAGGGCGGGGGATGTGGAGCAGACTGGAGCCAGAGGAAGGAGGGTACGGGCAGGTAGGTAGGGGGATAGTAGGTCAGAGAGGTAGGAGGGAGCGAGGCCGTGAATGGCCTTGTAGGTGAGGATGAGGATCTTGAATTCGATCCTCTGGGGGATGGGGAGCCAGTGGAGGCGAGCGAGGGTGGGAGTGATGTGGTCATGAAGCCTGGTGCGGGACAGTACACGAGCTGCAGAGTTCTGAATGACCTGCAGCTTGTGGAGGGAGGTGCCGGGAAGGCCGGCGAGGAGAGAGTTCCCATAGTCCAGCCTTGAGGTGATAAAGGCGTGGACCAGGGTTTCAGCAGCGTGAGGGGTGAGGTAGTGCCGTAGTCTGGCGATATTCCGGAGGTGATGGAAGGCGGTGCCAGTTGTGGCGCGGATATGAGGGAGAAAGGACAGCTCAGGGTCGAACAGAACGCCGAGGTTCCTGATGGCTTTGAGAGGTGGAGAGTGCAGCCTTGGATGCTGATGCTGTCAGCGCCTGAGGTGCGGAGGCGCTGACGTGAGCCAATCAGGAGGGCCTCAGTTTTCGCACGTTGAGCTGAAGAAAGTTGTCTCTCGTCCAGGACTCGATGTCGGACAGGCAGCTGTCAGGACATCGGTGGTCGTGGAGTTGAGGGTAGAGGAGGAAAGGTAGAGTTGGGTGTCATCCGCATACATGTGGAAGTTAACCCCATGTCTGCGGATGATGTCACCAAGGGGGAGCATATAGAGGGTGAAGAGGAGGGGACCGAGGACAGAGCCCTGAGGGACACCGCACGAGACAGTGCGGGGGGTGGAGGAGAAGCCGTTCGTGGAAACAAAGTGATGACGGTGGGAAAGGTACGACCTAAACCACTCAAGGACAGGGCCTTGAAGGTTGAGGTGGGAGGACAAGCAGTGGAGGAGGATAGCGTGGTCGACCGTATCGAATGCTGCCGATAGGTCGAGGAGGACGAGGAGGCAGAGGGAGCCCTGGTCACAGATGGTCAGGATGTCATTGGTGACCTTGACCAGGGCAGTTTCTGTGCTATGGGCAGCACGGAAACCCGACTGAAGGGGTTCGAATAATGAATGGGTGGAGAGGAAAGAGCGCAGCTGGGAGGCGACAACTCGTTCAAGGACCTTGGACAGGAAGGGGAGGTTGGAGATGGGCCGGTAGCTTGATAGCTGCGACGCATCAAGGGAGGGTTTTTTCAAGGTGGGAGTGATGGTGGCAGTTTTTAAGGGAATGGGAACAGAGCCAGAGGAGAGGGACAGGTTGACGATGTCTGTGATATGTGGGGCAAGGAGGTGGAGCTGGGAGATAAGGAGTGGAGTGGGGATGGGGTCAAGGGAGCAGGTGGTGGGTTTCAGGGATAGGATGAGTTTGGTGACAGAGGGTGGGGAAACGGGTACGAAAGTGTGTAGGGGAGGATGGGTAGGAGTCGGAGTGTGGGAGGGAGGGGTGGGGGTGGGTGGATGTTGGAGGGGAAGTGACCGCGGAGCGAATTCCCTTGATTTTGGATTCAAGGAAATCCAGCATCTCCTCGCAGTGAAGGTTGGAGGAGATGACCTGCGCGGGGTGGCGGGGGGGACGGAGGAGTCGGGATGTGGTAGAAAACAGTAGCCTGGGGTTGTTCTTCGCCTCCAGGATTATCCTGGAGTAGAAGGACGACTTGGCCGAGGCTAGAGTGGAGCGGTAGATTTTGAGGAGGTCCAGCCAGATTTGTCGGTGGACCGTTAGGCCAGATTTGACGCAGGTGCGTTCAGCGGCCCGCACCTGGCTCTTCAGTGAGCGGAGGTGGATGGTGAACCAGGGGGAGGAGCGAGAGTAGGAGACAGTATGGGAGGTGATGGGGGCAAGAGTGTCGAGTGTGGAGGAGAAGAGGGGTCAGTGAGGGTTGAAGGCCAGAGGGAGAGGAGTTCAGAGGACTCCAAGGCAGCGGTTAGGGATTGTGGGGTAACTTCTTCCAGGGGCGGTAGAAGATGGTTGTGGGTCTGGTGGAGGTGGGGAGGGCCGTGGAGGTGGTGAAGGAGATGAAGTGGTGATCGGAGACGGCCTTGTCGGTGATAGTGACATCTGAGACACTGAGGCCCCGGGTGATCACCAAGTCGAGTTGGTGGCCGTGACTGTGAGTGGGGAAGTTGATATGGAGGGAGAGGTTGAGCGAGGAGTGCAGGGAAGAGAAGTCTGAGGAGATGGAGCAGGAGGGGGTGAAAAGCCAATTGCACGCAGCAGTGTCCCACAAACAGTCATGGATTGAGTGACCAACTTATTTTTTAAAAGGATTTATTACCCCCGGAAAAGCGATCCACCAATCGACTAACAACCGCGTTCCTATTTACTGCTAGGTCATCAGAGGCATGTGGAGTAAGGAAACTTGCCCAACGTTTTGCCCTGCCGGGAATCGAACCCACATCTCAAAGTACTTTATAGGATATGCTCTAAAGTGCAGTGACTGCATTTTGTGGGTAAATGCAGAATCAATTTGCAAAGGCCATGAAGTAAATGACCAATTTTTTATTTGGGGGATTGTTGTCAGGACACCTTCCTGCACATGCAGACGGGGTCTCAGTTTAATGTCTCATCTTAAGGACAGCGCGTCCAACATTGCAGCAGCCCCCAGCTCTGCAGTGGAACGTCAGCTTAGAGACGAGTTCCATGTCCCTGCATTTGGGCTTAAACCCACAAAGTTCTGCCTCAGAGGCGTGAGTGCTACCAACTAAGCCAGGTGACACACATGGTAAATAGTGACAATGTTCACCAATGCCCCTTGCTCTTTTAGGACAAAATCTTTATTCTTGTTCTCTATTTTATGCTCTTGTCTCTTTCCATGCCAAGAACAATCTTAAGTGAAGTTCAGTGCATAAGTAATCTGCTCCCTGCACATCAATACAGCTTTGAACTTAAGATCAGCTTTTGGAAGAGGCTTCTGCAGCTTTCCCACTCTCCCAGTCCAGAGGAGCCTCGCTTCTGCCAAGTATCTCCTCAATGTTCTATCCCATCAAAAAATGTTTGAAAGCAGCCAGCAGGCAAAACCATGAAATTTTCTGCCAGCTGAGGGAAGTTAAATTGAGTATTGGTGGAGAAAGAGTGAAGAGATAGGTTGTTGAATTCTGTTGATAGATTTTCTAAATGATTTGAGCAGTCATCGGCGACCTAGAGGATAGGGATATTGTATTTTATATAAATGGCATGATCTATTACATTGCCAAATTTTTCACATCAAAGATTGAATTTATGTTGTTAGTGAATCTTCCTGTGTTCAATGTTAAAGTTTGTGTTTAATTCCAAGTCATGTAACACCCTTTCTTTTCTCTGTTCATTGCTGACATTTCCCCTCCTCTCCAACAGACTGCTATATATCATATGAGAAACTGACGCGTAATAGTACACAATTATCTTTTTCTTAAGGTTGACTACAAATTTCCCAAATTATGATGTTTTAAAATGTTTTCTTTCATTCTCCCTTGTTTCAAGCTAGCATCTAAGGACCTCAGTTGGGAAGGGGGTTAGGCCAGCTCAATAACATTTTTGCAGAATATCTAAATGATGTTGCATTACTGACCTGCCATCTTCTGTACTTGAGCAATGGAGGAAGGAACCTTACAAGGCATTTATGATTATCCTCTCTTCATTGATCTCAGGCAGACATGCATTCCTGGTGTTTTCATTCAAACTTACTGCACTAATGTTGATTCCTTTATCGTATAATGGGAACAGAATTTTATGTTTCCTAAAACAACAACAACAACAAGATTCCATTTATAGAGCGCCTTTCACGTCCTAAAACATGCATTTTGGAATTTTGAGGAACGAGCTTGGGCTATTTTAAAATTAATATATTTTTATAAATATTTAGTTTGGGAAATAGGGTTGTCCGAGTGGAAAGCAAAATGGATAATTGATGCTTGCAGTCCCAAGTTGGCTTTTATATGTTACATATTCATATGTAAGGCTTGTGCCCAAATCATGTAGAATCATAGAATTATACAGCACAGAAGGAGGCCATCCGGCCCATTGTGTCTGTGCTGGCTCTTTGAAAAGACCTATCCAAATCAACCCCACTCCCCTGCTGTCTCCCCATAGCCCTGCAAACTTGTGCTCCCCAAAGAATTATCTACTTCTCTCTTAAAAGTTGTTGTCAAATTGGCTTCCACCAGCCTTTCAGGCAAGCAACCAAGAAACTACAAGCCAAGAACTTTACATTTCTTTAGAAATGACTAGCATTGCAGCAGAGCGTAGGCTTGACTATGTGTGAGCAGGAAATGAATGATGTGTACTCTATAATAGCGTTGTTTATGTCGGGGAAGTGCAAAACTGTGAAATCAGAATGTGCAACTGTTTTTTCTCTGATAAACAGGAAATCAGGATGTTTGACTATAAGTCAAGGTTTTGAAATTACTTAAGTGAAGAAAGGATTTTTCACATACTTTCAAACTGTTATTTTCAAGATATTTCGAACAAATAATAAGATTCAATATTTACACTTTTAAACTATTTGTTTTAAGGAATCATTCTTGAATTGTGAAAGTTTGTACAATTCTTTTGTAACACTACAACAGCAAGTTGCATTTATATAGTGTCTTTCATGGAGGGTAATGCTAAGCGCTCTGAAATTCTACCTGGTGTGAAAGGCACTATATAAATTCACTTTTAATTGCAGTTGATGATAAAGTTTTGAGAGCACTTTACAGTGGGCGTTGAGCATGGGGGAAGGGCAAGGGGACTATAGGCACAGTCGAGGTAGAGTTTAAGGTGGGATTTAAAGCTGGACAAAGAGGGGGCAAGGTGGAGAGAGACAGAGAGGTAGGGAGTTCCAGACATTATGGACTTACTGACTGAAGGTTCGACCTTCATCTTTGCTCATCATTTCTGTGATATATTCAACTCTAAAATTCACTTTTAATTGCAGCAACAACAACAACAACTTGGATTTATATAGCGCCCCACACCGGATGGCGCCTCAGAGCACTTTACAGTAACGGATCCTGGGACTGAGCCAGGGGGGAGGGGGAGGAAGGTGACCAATGACGCGATCGAAAAGAAAGGTCTTCAGCAGAGACCTGAAAATGGGAAGGGAGGAAGTGAGACGAAGGGAGTGAGGAAGGCAGTTCCAGAGCCTCGGGGCGCAGTAGCTGAAGGCACGGCCACCGAGGGTGGAGCGGAGGAATCAGGATGAGAAGGAGGCCAGACCCGGAGGAACAAAGGCAATGGGCACTGTTGTGAGAAGAGAGGAGGTCAGAGAGGTCGGGGGGTGTAGAGGAATGCAAGGACTTGAATACAAGGGTGAGGATCTTGAAGTCGATCCTCTCTGGGATTGGCAGCCAGAGCTGTCTGGCCAGGACTGGGGGGATCGGGGAGCGGAGTTTGGTGCGGGTGAGAATGCGGGTGGCAGAGTTTTGAATGATTTGGATTTTATGGACGGTAGTGGATGGGAGACCGGCGAGGAGGGCATTGGAGTAGTCCTGCCAAGAGGTGACAAAGGTATGGAAGGCAGCAACAAGTTCACTTTTTTTGGCTCGTCAAGCTATGAATATAATTCGAAGTATAATTAGGTTATATTGCTGACTTACATTTTACATTTTGGACTGGTTTACTCTCACCCTTTTGCAAGAAGGAAAGCCAAATACATTTGTTCTGGAATACCAGGATAGGGTGGAGTGGAACTTGAGCCAGGTAGTACTGAATGTTCTCAAACCGAACATTTGTTCCCATACATTTTATCAGGGAAACATCAGGACTCAACTAAATGTTCTGTCATGTTAAGCCAGATATCAAGAACTATGTATGTATTCTATTCACATACATAGAAAACCCATAAGTGTCACAGTACAAGCTGCCCTTTTAAACAGACATTTTAATTAATGAACTTATAAATAGTAATCTGAAGTCTGCAATGATATAATGTAATAATAATCCTTACATTTGATATAGCGCCTTATCATGTCTGCCAGACATCTCAAAGTGCTTCACAGAATATACTGTAAAGTCAATTGACTATATTTTGTGGGCAAAACGTGGCAGCCAATTGCGAACAGTAGTGTTTAATTTCAATTCTTTATGTATTGTAGTGGTGAGAAATATTTTGGCGAAATTATATAGATTCAATTAGTTGGATCGTAACTCTTGGTCTGAATATTGACCTTTTCATCCTGTCTGCATTATGTATGGACTAACTGAGTTTATGGTCAGAATTGTAAGGAAAAAGGTAGTATTGCTATTTATTCACCAGTGTTAAATATGATTTCAAATCATGACATTCCTTTTCATGTTTTACAATTTCTGAATTTTAACTCTACATACATATTTAAAATGGATGTTATATAATCATTTAACCACAATAGAACTGGTATATTTAAGTAGATGATTGCAAAACCATAATTTCTTTCACTATGTTTCTATAATTCTGAATTTTCCATTGCATTCCTTCTGTGGAAATAGCTGCAAATTTTATCAAATAATTGTTGGATTGTATTTCATTTAAACTCCAAAGTTTCAATATTGAAATGATAGAGCTACATCTATGAAAATAATATTCGTTGCAAAATTATGTAAATTTAAAATCCTGAGGTGGAGCTTGAACTAACAGCCTTCTGACTCAAGCGAGAGACAGAGTGAACAGACTGAGTGAACACCTAGACTGAACCAGTTTGACACCTAAATTAAGTGAAAACATCCACCATGATCTGATAAAATGCCACAACAAGCTTGACAAGCTGAAAAACCTCCTTCTGTTCTTATATGGACTCTGGAGTCCTGTGGCTCAGTGGTTAGAGCACTCGCCTCACAAGCGAGAGACCTGGATTTGATTCCCAGCAGGGCAAAATGTTGAGCAAGTTTCCTTACTCCACACACCACTGTTTACCCAGCAATAAGTAGGAATCCGGTTGTTAGTCAAATGGAGGATCGCTTTTCCAGGAGTAATAATTCCTTAAAAAAAATTGGTCACTCAATCCACGACTGTTTATGGGACACTGTGTGCGCAATTGGCTGCTGTGTTTCGCTCACAAATATACAGTCAATTCACTTTACAGTACATTCTGTGAAGCGCTTTGAGACATCTCGAAGACGTGACAAGACACCCTATCAAATGCAAGGATTATTATTACATTCTGAACTAATTGGAAAGCTAAATACATTTAAATAATTTGTTTTTAATATTTTCATTATAACTTGTCATGTAATTTTGTTGTTTTATCTTCAGATGCATCTTCTGTGTTGCCTTTGATTGGAGTCCAAATAATGCTATTCTTTTTCAACAATCATTTAACCCTTTCAGTACATCTTCCCCAAATTAATTTTGTAGAATTGCCATTGAATAGATACTTTTGGAAAATATCATTCGTAAAATTGGTTGTGTCTCATGTCTAATTTCAAATTGTGAACAGAATAGTTCCAGGTTCAACACCATTTATGCCATATACAGGCATGTCTCCTCTTGTGGGTTTCTTTGATGGTTTCAGTTTAAGCCAATAATTCTCCCTGACCTATTTGCTTTCCATTATTCAGCAATAAAAATTATAATCTTGATTTGATATAGCACCTTATCACTTTGTCGAAAGTTTCAAAGCGCTTCACAGAATATACAGTAAGTGAATTGACTGTGTATTCTGTGGGTGAAATATAGCAGCTAGTTTGGGCACAGCAGTGTCCCACAAAAAGTCATGGAGTGAGTGACCAATTTCACTTTCGGGATTGTTGGCCCGGACGCCGAGAGAAACAATCTTCTCTTTTCGAATAGTGCCAAGGGATCTTAATGGCCACCTGAGTCTTTGTGAAGCGTTATCCTCGTCAACAACAACAACAAAATTACATTTGTAAAGCGCCGTTCAAGTCAGTAGGATGTTCCCAGATGCTGGACAGTTGATGTTTCGGACCCGAGCTGGAGGTCGGGATTGGGGAGGGGGGGAAGCAGGGTGATTGAAAGCACGGTAGAAGAGGAGGGTCTTGACTGGGTCTTGAAGGAGGCAAGGGAGGGGGCGAGACGGAGGGACTGCAGGATGGAGTTCCAGAGGTTGGGGGAAGAGTGGCAGAACGCCCGCCCGCCAATGGTGGGGACATGAAACAGGCTGGAGCCCGCTGAATGGAGGGAGCGAACAGTATGGTAGGGGGTTATGAAGTTGCAGAGTTAGTGGGAAGCAAGGCCATGGAGGGCTTTGAAGGTGAGGACCAGGATCTTGAACTGAATCCTCTCTGTGATGGGAAGCCAGTGGAGTCAGGCGAGGATGGGGCTGATAGGGTCACGGAGCCTAGTGCGGGAGAGTTCTGACTGATCTACAGCCTGTGGAGGGAGGAGTTGGGGGCCGACAAGCAGGGAATTGACATAGTCAAGCCTCGATGTTATGAATGTGTGTGTGAGGGTTTTGGCAGCCTGCGGTGTGAGACAGTGGCAGAGCTGGGCGATGTTGCGTAGGTGGGGAAGGCAGAGCAGGTCATAGCGCAATGTGGGGTAGAAAGGATAGTTGAGGATCAAACAAGACCCCAAGGTTCGGGACTGGCTTAGCAAGGTGGAGTGAGCCCCATGGATGGTGATGCTGTCAGCGCCTGAGGTGAGGAGACGTTTGCCAACATCACCTTAGATTCGTGAGCAACAAAGGCAAAGACGCCTTGGGACGTCCGCTTGACATGAAAAGCGCTTTACAAGTGTAATTTTGTTGTTGTTGTAGACATCCAAACTAAGAAATATTTATAACATCCAAATCAGTCTATTGTTAAATTAACATTAACATGTTGCTTGCCATCTCTTTTGCACTTACAGAAATGTATGATGTTATATTCAATATTTTATGTCACAATTACATCACATTATTCTGTAATTTAAACTAGGATATGCGTGACTTGCATTTAGAGTAGAAAGTAGGTCATTGGTAATGCTCTTACTTAGAAAATTCTTCCTTTCCTAAATTGATTTGAGCTTCTTTAAAATGAAGTAAATTAAAAAAGGATTTTCCCCTACAGGGCTTCAATTCACCTGCAGACTTCATTCACAAATGTATTACACTCTAACCTCAATGGTGTGTTCATGGCATTGCAGCAGTCAGATTACCCAGCATTTTTATAAGGTTTAATGATCCCTTTTGGGAATCAGGTACTTGCAGAAGCTGCATCTAATAATTGTATAGCAATAGCATTCATTAAAATGGATTTCAACTACCACATACAAGTGGAACATTGCCATCAGAAAAATCATCACCGGGTTGTGCTGATGAATTGGATGATTTTCCTTTCATTCCTCCTCCAACTCTGCTGTACATAGGATCTCGTTCAAGGCTGTGACCTGGTACTTTTCTATCTATGTTGCCTCCCACATTTGAAAAATTCATATTTTCTGTTTACCATTATTTTCAGTTTTTATCTTGTAAGAAGATCTATAGAATCAATGAGTAAAGTAGGTCACTGATAACAATACGACCATTTGCATAACATAACAGCTAACACGACTATGAGATTTTACTTACTATTAACTAGGTTTTCGATTGAGAAAGTTCATTAAGTTTGTTTGCAATAACAGTCTACATGGTTTTGTGATAAAATTTGCACACCTCTTAATAGCTGGTAAATAATTGGAAGATGTATGTTGAATTAAGGTTTTATCTCCCTGTCCTCTCTGAGTTAGGAAAAATATGTGGCACATAGAATAAAGCTGAGCCCAGTATGTTTTCATTTATTCTTCAGCCCGAAGGTGAAGTGCAGAGTTACTGTATATAAAATGCTTGATGCCGTGAAGAAATATCTGGAAAATATCTTCAGAAGTGCCAAGGGAGGTAGGACAAGAAGATACAGGCTCAGGGTTGTGAAGGGCGAATTTAGGACTGATTCCAGGAATAATAATAATCCTTGCATTTGATATAGCACCTGATCACGCCTTTGAGACGATTCAAAGCGCTTCACAAAATACACTGTAAAGTGAATTGGTGATATGTTATGTGGGCAAAATGCGGCAGCCATTTGCTCACAGCGGTGTCCCACAAACAGTTGTGGATTGAGAGACCAACGTTTTTTTTGAAGGCATTATTACCCTCGGAAAAGCGATCCACCAAATCAACTAACAGCCGGGTTCCTACTTAACAGAGGCATGTGGAGTAAGGAAACTTGCCTAAGGTTTCGCCCTGCTGGGAATCAAACCTCGTTCCTCTTGCTTGCAAGGCAAGTGCCCTAACCAATACTGTACAGGACTCCACTATAGGAAGTATTTGATTTGACAGCACCAGCTTAGGTGGAACAATATCTTTCTTGAGGTGAATAATAGTAGAGCTCTACTGTTATTATAAATGGAATCAGACCTTCAGCCTCACCACCCCCACCCTTTGGAACTCCATTACACGTTCCCTTTTCATGTCCAGTTTCTCTGACTTGATAAATTAATCCCCTAATTCAGTACAAACATGCCCACGAAATACACAGTCAAACCACTCTATAGTCTGTCTAGTGAAGCCCTTTGAGATGTCTCAACGGCGTAAAAAGGCTATGTCAAATGCAAGGATTATTATTATTATAGATCGGGAAGGTTGAATGTTTGCTCTCTGATCAGCGCTGAGTTAGCTGATCTCAAGCAGGTGGCAGTTATGGTCTTAGCGCTTCTAGTTCAGCAATATTGTACTGAGTCACTCAGCCATAATTATTAAACTTCATCAGCTTCAACATATGTAACAACAACAACAAGATTGCATTTATAGAGCGCCTCTCACGTCGGGAGGACGTCCCAAGGCGCTGGACAATTGAGTCGGGACCCGAGCAGGGAGGAAATGGTCAGCGTGAGGGGAGGGAAGGAGCGAGGAGGGGGTAGAGAGTTGAGAGGGGAGCTGAAGGCACGGTTGAAGAGTGGGTGGGTGAGTAGGAAGTTTGGCCATTGAACTTTTGCCAAATTGAGATTGAAGTGGGTGATAATCATGTACTATAGCACCAACTGGTGTTACTTTGCTTTAAACTAGATTCCAAAGATGGGCAAGATATGGAGAGAAACATTGATATGGGGTGGGGGGAAGGGTCTCAACAATTGTGTTTTGGTTCTAAAATACATTTTATTTTTTAAAGGTGTTCAAAATGAAATGTTCAACTGATTTAGTTTTAAAAGAACAACTATGGAAATCTATTTTGAGTATGACAGGAATGGTGTTTAATGTGAACAGTTGCCCTTGAAATATAATTCTCTTAGTCAGACCTTCTCACTGAAATGTTTCTATAGGTCATTGAGAATCATTTTTGCTTTTTAATTTTTCAGGAGTGTGCCTGAAGCAACGTGGGATGGGAATGAAAACTGCTGGGAACTGAATAGACAAGGCCCAGTATAGTGACAACTGCATCATAACAGGACACACCCACTGGGGACATTTTCTTAACTCTGCCATGACTTTCAGATTCACCATGGAAAATTTCTCATGGCTTGGCAGCTAATACAGTGCCAACATAACGAGCAGCTTGGAACTTCAATGTTTGTACCCCTGTTTCAGGTGATTGTTTGCAGATGAACCATATTGCAGTTAGAAATGGATTCTAAAGAGCTAAGATGGAAGTGTTGTGGCTGCTTCCTGCACTGAGGATGGATTAATGTTCGAACTGCAAACATTGTGTGAAGAACAGTATGCAGGAAGCTGGTTTTCGAGCCACAAATGCTTTAAAAGGTAAGTGTTATTTATATTATTAGCGACAATATGTAATGTAAAAACTTATCCGAGAAACAAGATCACTCACTGGACAGAAATAGCCTGTTCTTTGTTACCTTAGTTCACAAAAGTGACCAAAATGTAACTTAACTGAGTAGCTTTACCAATTGGTCTATTTTGTAAATAACCACGAAAGAGCAAAAAAACTGGCAAGTGGAGCATGGGGTTGAATAACTCCTCCGCAGCCAAAACACTCGTCCATGCATCCATCATCTCTCGACTCGACTTCTCAAATGCTCTCTTTGTCAGTCTCCCCAGCTCCACCATGCACAGGGTCCAACTGATCCAAAACTCTGCCGCCCGCACATACTCACCTACACTAAACTCCATAACCCCATCACACCACTCCTCGCCAGGCTCCACTGGTTCCCTATCACACACACTAAACGCCGAACCCTCATCACACCAGTTCTAGCCAGTCTCCACTGGCTTCCTAATGTTGAATGGATCGATTTTAAGATCATCATAATTGTTTTCAAATCCCTTCATGCCCTGGCACCTCCCCTACCTCTCCGACCTGCTTACCCCCAACCCACAACCTGCTGCCTCCACTTGACTGGCTCCAGCCTCCTGCATGTCCCTCGTGCCCTCTGTTCCACCGTTGGTGGCCGCACTTTCAGCCACTATTCCCCGAAACTCTGGAACACTCCTCCTCTATCCTTCCGCCTGCCCGACAAATCTGGCTGGACCTCCTCAAAATTTACCGCTCCACTCTAGCCTCGGCCAAGTCGTCCTTCTACTCCAGGATAATCCTGGAGGCGAAGAACAACCCCAGGCTACTGTTTTCCACCACAACCCGACTCCTCCGTCCCCCCGCCACCCCGCGCAGGTCATCTCCTCCAACCTTCACTGCGAGGAGATGCTGGATTTCCTTGAATCCAAGATCAAGGGAATTCGCTCCGCGGTCACTTCCCCTCCAACATCCACCAACCCCCCACCCCCTCACTCCCACACTCCGACTGCTACCCATCCTCCACTACTCACTTTTGTACCCGTTTCCCCACCCTCTGTCACCAAACTCATCCTATCCCTAAAACCAACCACCTGCTCCCTTGACCCCATCCCCACTCCACTCCTTATCTCCCAGCTCCACTTTCTTGCCCCACATATCACCGACATCATCAACCTGTCCCTCTCCTCTGGCTCTGTCCCCATTCCCTTAAAAACTGCCACCATCACGCCCACCCTGAAAAAACCCTCCCTTGATGCGTCGCAGCTATCAAGCTACCGGCCCATCTCCAACCTCCCCTTTCTCTCCAAGGTCCTGGAAAGAGTTGTCGCCTCCCAGCTGCGCTCTTTCCTCTCCACCCATTCATTACTCGAACCCCTTCAGTCAGGTTTCCGTGCTGCCCATAGCACAGAAACTGCCCTGGTCAAGGTCACCAATGATATCCTGACCATCTGTGACCAGGGCTCCCTCTGCCTCCTCGTCCTCCTCGACCTATCGGCAGCATTCGATACGGTCGACCACGCTATCCTACTCCACCGCTTGTCCTCCCACCTCAACCTTCAAGGCACTGTCCTTGAGTGGTTTAGGTCGTACCTCTCTCACCGTCTTCACTTTGTCTCGACGAATGGCTTCTCCTCCACCCCCCGTACTGTGGAGTCCCTCAGGGCTCTGTCCTCGGTCCCCTCCTCTTCACCCTCTATATGCTCCCCCTTGGTGACATCATCCGCAGACATGGAGTTAACTTCCACATGTATGCGGATGACACCCAACTCTACCTTTCCTCCTCTACTCTCAACTCCACGACCACCGATGTCCTGACAGCTGCCTGTCCGACATCGAGTCCTG
The DNA here is from genome assembly GCF_018977255.1 of Callorhinchus milii. NCBI lineage: Eukaryota > Metazoa > Chordata > Chondrichthyes > Chimaeriformes > Callorhinchidae > Callorhinchus > Callorhinchus milii. The sequence goes on along the minus strand of NW_024704743.1, from coordinate 125,538,910 downwards.
GACGAGAGACAACTTTCTTCAGCTCAACGTGCGAAAAACCGAGGCCCTCCTGATTGGCTCACGTCAGCGCCTCCGCACCTCAGGCGCCGACACCATCAGCATCCAAGGCTGCACTCTCCACCTCTCAAAGCCAGTCAGGAACCTCGGCGTTTTGTTCGACCCTGAGCTGTCCTTTCTCCCTCACATCCGCACCACAACTGGCACCGCCTTCCATCACCTCCGGAACATCGCCAGACTACGGCATTACCTCACCCCTCACGCTGCTGAAACCCTGGTCCACGCCTTTGTCACCTCAAGGCTGGACTATGGGAACTCTCTCCTCGCCGGCCTTCCCGCCACCTCCCTCCACAAGCTGCAGGTCATTCAGAACTCTGCAGCTCGTGTACTGTCCCGCACCAGGCTTCGGGACCACATCACTCCCACCCTCGCTCGCCTCCACTGGCTCCCCATCCCCCAGAGGATTGATTTCAAGATCCTCATCCTCACCTACAAGGCCATTCACGGCCTTGCTCCCTCCTACCTCTCCAACCTACTATCCCCCTACCTACCTGCCCGTACCCTCCGTTCCTCCGGCTCCGGTCTGCTCCACGTCCCCCGCCCCAATCGCCCTACCATCGGTGGTCGGGCCTTCAGCCTCTCAGCCCCGAGGCTCTGGAACTCTATCCCCCAGTGCCTTCGCCTTGCCTCCTCCCTCTCCTCCTTCAAGGCCGGTCTCAAAACCTTTCTCTTTGACCGAGCCTTCAGCTCCCCTCTCGACTCTCTTCCCCCTCCTCGCTCCCTCCCTTCCCTCCCCTCACCCTGACCATTTCCCCCTCCTCGCTCCCTCCCTTTCCTCCCCTCACCCTGACCATTTCCCCCCTGCTCGGGTCATGACCCAACTGTGCAGCGCCTTGGGACGTCCTCCTGACGTGAAAGGCGCTTTATAAATGGAATCTTGTTGTTGTTGTTGTTGTACCAGAGGGAGCCGGTGGATTTGGAAACAACCCTGGAATTCAGGGGAACCAGGGAATTGAAGGTTGTGGAGAGATGGTCATTCAGCAGATTGATTGCATCAGGATCACTGCAGGTGGAGGGCCAGAAGGAGAGGAGGTCCGAGGAAGAGAGGGCATTTGTGAAGGACTCAGGGGGAAGTTTTTTCCAGGGGCGGAAAAAAATGGTGGCAGGGCTTGGAAGAGGGGAGGGGGGTGTGGGAGGAGATGGCCTAGTCCGTGATTGATAGGTCGGAAATGTCAAGGCCATGTGTGATGACGAGGTCGAGGGAGTGACCACGGTTGTGGGTCAGCGATTTGATGTGCAGGGTGAGGTTTAGGGAGGGAATGGAGGGCAGTGAAATCGGAGGAGGTGGTGCAAGGAGACTTTAAGTGGAGGTTGAAATCACCCATTATGAGCGGGTGTTCAGTGCAGAGGGACAGGGATGAGAGGAGTGAGGAGATATCGGTGAGGAAAGAGCCAGGAGAATTGGTGTGGGAGGCAGTAAACTATGAGGATTTTGAGGGAGAAAGAGGAGGGATGGTAGAGGGTGTGGTCAGCCAGAGGAATAAGGGGATAGACCAAGGGAAGCTTAGGAGATGAGGGCCACCCCACCGCCACGTTGGTTGGGGCAGGGGGTGTGGTGAAAAGTGTAGGCAAGAGGGGAGGCTTCAACGAGGGGACAGGGTCACCGGGGGAGAGTAAGACCAAGAATATCAATGTGCTCATCCAGGATGAGGTCGTGGATAATAAGGGCTTTGTTGGAGAGGTAGCGGCCATTTTGGAGGGAAATGTGGATAGGTTTGCTGGTGGAGAATGGTATGGAGAGGATTTGAGGTCATCGGGGAGAAGTGACCATGGAGTTTGAGGAGCAGGGAGAGTTGGAGAGGGTATGGATGAGGGAGGGGGAAGGGGAAGAGTACATCCCTTTGGGAAGAGAATATGCTTTGCATTTTAAACACAATGAAAGTTCTATGTGTAGATGACGCACTTAGAATCATGAAATTATACAGCACAGAATGAGGCCATTCAGCCCATCATGTCTGTGTCCACTCTTTTAAAAGAGCTTCCAAATCAATCCCACTCCCCCGCTCTCTCCCCATAGCCCTGCAAACTTGTCCTTCTCAAATAATTATGTACTCTCTTAAAAGTTGTTATTGAATCAGCTTCCACCAGCCTTTCAGGCAATTCCAGATCCCAGCAACTCGCTGTGTAAAAGCATTTTTCCTCACCTCACCTCTGTTTACTTCAACAATTATTTTAAATTGGTGTCCTCAGGTTACCGACCCACCCGCCAGTGGAAATAGGTTCCCTTGTTCACCCTATCGAATCCCCTCATAATTTTGAAAACTTGTATTAAGTTTCCTCTTAACCTTTTCTGCTCCAAGGAGAATAATCCCGGCTTCTCTCACCTCTCCTGATAACTGAAGTCCCTCATTCCTGGTGCCATCCTGGTCAATCTTCTTTGCACCCACTCCAATGCCTTGATGTGCCTCCTAACGTGTGGGGCCCAGAACTGAACACAGTCTCCAGCTGAGGCCTCACTAGTGTTTATAAAGGTTTATCATAACTTCCTGACTTGTGTATTCTATGCCCCTATTTATAAAGCCGAGTATCCCGGATGCTTTTTTTAACAGCTGTATCTGCCTGTCCGGCCACCTTCAAAGATTTACTATATGACCCCCAGGTCTCTCCGTTCCTTCACCCCTTTTAAGATTGCACCATCAGCTAAAATTGCCTCTCCTCATTTTTCCTCTCAAAATGCATCACTTCGCATTTCTCCACATTAAACTCCATCTGCCACGTGTCTGCCCGTGTTACCAGTCTGTCTATATCCTCTTGCAGTCGGTTACTATCCTCCTCATTGTTTACTACTTTTCCTAGCCTAGTATCATATGCAAACTTGGAAATTATACTCTCTGTGACCAGGGCTCCCTCTGTCTCCTATTCTGCTCGACTTCTCCGCCGTGTTTGACACAGTCGACCACTCCATCCTCCTCCATCTTAGTGGGACTGCACTCGCATGGTTCGAGTCCTACTTGACTAACCGCCAACAATTTATCTTGGCAAATGGGGTCTCCTCCCTCCCTGCCCGGTCACCTGTGGGGTACCCCAAGGCTCCATCCTTGGCCTCCTTCTTTTCCTCATTTACATGCTCCCTCTTGGCAATGTCAACTTCCATATGTATGCGGATGACAACAAATCTACTTTTCCTCTTCCAGCTGCATCTCCCAGTCCGCTGATATCAGCTTGTCTGGGGGACATCAAGGCCTGGATGAGCATAAATGTTCTGCAGCTGAATGTCGACAAGACGGAAGCCATACTCTTTGGCTCCTATCAATGTCTCCTTTCCTACGGGTCTGAACTCCTCAAACTCCCTGGGCTCTCCCTCAGACTCACCAAACCCATGCACAATTCAGACATCAAGTTTGATCCCCAGCTTTTCCTTTCTCCCCCACATCCGTTCCCTGACCAGGACCGCTTTCATGCCCTCGCACTCCCTACCTTTCTGACTTGCTCACCCCCACTCCACCACCCGTTGCCTCCACTCAGCCAGCTCCGGCCTCCTGTTTGTCCCTCGCCCCCTCCACTCCACCATTGGCAGTCGTGCTTTCAGTCACTACACCCTGAAACTCTGGAGTTCTCTCCCTCAATCCCCCTGCCTTGTCCCCTCCCTCCCCACTTTCAAATCCCTAAAGACCTTCCTATTTGATCGTCCTTATGGTCGTCTTCCCCCCCCCGCCCCTAGCTCGGGGTCAGACTGCGCCAGTATTAATCACTCAGGGACACTCCCTGCGTGAAGGGCGCTGTGTAAATGTAAACTGTTGTTGGGTTGGAGGGCAGTAGTGATGAAAGTTATTCCAAGCACAATGCGCTTTGAAATCATTCACATCAAACGTAGGGTAATTTAACTAGTTATTGTATTGCACGATTCTTAGTCTGTGCAGAATTCATGGTCAAGTGTCTCTTGAGGTACAGATCAACCATGTACTGTTGTGTTCAATTGGCTGCCATGTTTCCCCCACAAAATATACAGTCACTTTACAGTATATTCTGTGAAGCGCTTTGAGACAACAACAACAACAACAACAAGATTGCATTTATAGAGTGCCTTTCACGTCGGGAGGACGTCCCAAGGTGCTGTACAGTTGGGGGGGAAATGGTCAGGGTGAGGGGAGGGAAGGGAGGGGACGAGGAGGGGTTAGAGAGTCGAGAGGGGAGCTGAAGGTACGGTCAAAGAGAAAGTTCTTCAGACCAGCCTTGAAGGAGGAAAGGGAGGAAGTGGCGAAGGCACTGGGGGATGGAGTTCCAGAGCCTCGGGGCTGAGAGACTGAAGGCCCGGCCACCGATGGTAGGGCGGTTGGGGCGGAGGATGTGGAGCAGACCGGAACCAGAGGAACGGAGGGTACGGGCAGGTAGGTAGGGGGATAGGAGGTTAGCGAGGTAGGAGGGAGCGAGGCCGTGAATGGCCTTGTAGGTGAGGATGAGGATCTTGAATTCGATCCTCTGGGGGATGGGGAGCCAGTGGAGGCGAGCGAGGGTGAGGGTGAGGGTGAGGGTGGGAGTGATGTGGTCCCGGAGCCTGGTGCGGGACAGTACACGAGCTGCAGAGTTCTGAATGACCTGCAGTGTGGAGGGAGGGCCGGGAAGGCCGGCGAGGAGAGAGTTCCCATAGTCCAGGCTTGAGGTGATAAAGGCGTGGACCAGAGTTTCAGCCACGTGAGGGGTGAGGTAGTGCCGTAGTCTGGCGATGTTCCGGAGGTGATGGAAGGCGGTGCCAGTTGTGGCGCGGATATGAGGGAGAAAAGACAGCTCAGGGTCGAACAGAACCCCGAGGTTCCTGATGGCTTTGAGAGGTGGAGAGTGCGGCCTTGGATGCTGATGGTGTCAGTGTCTGAGGTGCGGAGGCGCTGACGTGAGCCAATCAGGAGGGCCTCAGTTTTACGCACGTTGAGCTGAAGAAAGTTGTCTCTCGTCCAGGACTCGATGTCGGACAGACAGCTGTCAGGACATCGGGGGCCATGGAGTTGAGGGTAGAGGAAGAAAGGTAGAGTTGGGTGTCATCCGCATACATGTGGGAGTTAACCCTATATCTGCGGATGATGTCATCAAGGGGGGCATATAGAGGGTGAAGAGGAGGGGACCGAGGACAGAGCCCTAAGGGACACCGCACGAGACAGTGCGGGGGCTGGAGGAGAAGCCGTTTGTGGAATCAAAATGAAGACGGTGGGAGAGGTACGACCTAAACCACTCAAGGACAGGGCCTTGAAGGTTGAGGTGGGAGGACAACAACAACAACAACAACAAGATTCCATTTATAAAGCGCCTTTCACGTCAGGAGGACGTCCCAAGGCGCTGCACAGTTGGGTCATGACCCGAGCAGGGGGGAAATGGTCAGGGTGAGGGGAGGGGAGGGAGCGAGGAGGGGGGAAATGGTCAGGGTGAGGGGAGGGATGGGAGGGAGCGAGAAGGGGGAAGAGAGTCGAGAGGGGAGCTGAAGGACAAGCGGTGGAGGAGGATAGAGTGGTCGACCGTATCGAATGTTGCCGATAGGTCGAGGAGGCAGAGGGAGCCATGGTCGCAGATGGTCAGGATGTCATTGGTGACCTTGACCAGGGCAGTTTCTGTGCTATGGGCAGCACGGAAACCCGACTGAAGGGGTTCGAATAAAGAATGGGTGGAGAGGAAAGAGCGCAGCTGGGAGGCGACAACTCGTTCAAGGACCTTGGACAGGAAGGGGAGGTTGGAGATGGGCCGGTAGCTTGATAGCTGCGACGCATCAAGGGAGGGTTTTTTCAAGGTGGGAGTGATGGTGGCAGTTTTTAAGGGAATGGGAACAGAGCCAGAGGAGAGGGACAGGTTGACGATATGTGTGGCAAGGAGGTGGAGCTGGGAGATAAGGAGTGGAGTGGGGATGGGGTCAAGGGAGCAGGTGGTGGGTTTCAGGGATAGGATGAGTTTGGTGACAGAGGGTGGGGAAACGGGTACGAAAGTGTGTAGGGGAGGATGGGTAGGAGTCGGAGTGTGGGAGGGAGGTGGTGGGGGATGGGTGGATGTTGGAGGGGAAGGGACCGCGGAGCGGATTCCCTTGATTTTGGATTCAAGGAAATCCAGCATCTCCTCGCAGTGAAGGTTGGAGGAGATGACCTGCGCGGGGTGGCGGGGGGTACGGAGGTGTCGGGATGTGGTAGAAAACAGAAGCCTGGGGTTGTTCTTCGCCTAATCCTGGAGTAGAAGGATGACTTGGCCGAGGTTAGAGTGGAGCGGTAGATTTTGAGGAGGTCCAGCCAGATTTGTCGGTGGACCGTTAGGCCAGATTTGAGACAGGTGTGTTCAGTGGCCTGCACCTGGCTCTTCAGTGAGCGGAGGTGGGTGGTGAACCAGGGGGAGGAGCGAGAGTAGGAGACGGTACGGGAGGTGATGGGGGCAAGTGTGGAGGAGAGGGTGTTGTGGAGGAGGGTGAGAGGAGAAGAGGGGTCAGTGAGGGTTGAAGGCCAGAGGGAGAGGAGTTCAGAGGACTCCAAGGCAGCGGTTACGGATTGTGGGGGTAACTTCTTCCAGGGGCGGTAGAAGATGGTGGTGGGTCTGGTGGAGGTGGAGAGGGGGGTGGAGGTCGTGAAGGAGATGAAGTGGTGATCGGAGACGTCTCAACAATATGATCGGAGACGTCTCAATCAAATGCAAGGATTATTATTATTATTATTGGACTTTTCTTGTTTTGGTCTCCAGTGTTGTGTGTCTGCATTTAAACTATACAGTGCATTAGTCAGCAGCACCTGAAGTACTGCAGAGAAGTTTAGTCACCACAACAGAAGGAGATTGCTAGGGCCCTTCAGACAGTGCAGAGGAGAGCAATGAGTAATGAATGAGGAACAAGCAATGATTAGACAAGCTAGGGTTCTTTACTTTTAGGAAAGACAAGTCAGAAGCCTTATAGCAGTGTAAACATTTTTAATTGGATTGAAACAGAAAATCACAAATACTTTAGGATGCACCATGACAGTAGAACAAAAGAACAAAAAAATTATCTGAACCCATGGTGAAAATCACTCAACATTCTCTTAATTGTTTTCCTTGCTGATTTAGTCCAGTCTAGACATGGCAAATCTTTTCTGCAGTTTCTAAATTTATAGATGCTTAGGATTAAAGGCCATTTCCCAAGGCACTTTGCAAGTAGAAAAGTACTTGAAATACAAATTGGAGGTGGGGGTAAAGCTTCTGTGAAATGTGATGCGTTTCCTCATCTTCTGTAAAGAAGAGGCTCTACGGCCTTAACACATTGCTGACCCCACTTGTTTTACTATTCTGTAATACATTGCATTGGAGGGCGAAAGTATTGCTCTACACATTAATTATAACCTCAATGTTAGTATTACAGCTTCAATGTATATGAGTGTGATTATAATAATAATCTTTGCATTTGATATAGTGCCTTATCATGTGGTCAAGACTTCTCAAAGCACTTAAAAGATTTTACTGTGAAGTGTGGTGACTATATTTGTAGCTGATGTAGCAGCCAATTTGTGTGCAGCAACGTGAAAGTGAAGGACCAACTTTATTTTGGGGATTGTTGGTCAGGTCACAGACAAATACATCCTTTTTTCAAATAGTGCAATGGGATCTTTAACATCCATCTGAACAGGCAGACGGATCCTCCAACATTGCAGTGGAATGTCATCTTAGACCTGTGAGGTCAGAGTCCTGAGGTGGGGCTTCTATGGAAAAGAAACTAAACCATGTTGTATTTGGCTTCTTGGTTGATTCATTGTAAAAAGTCATTGGCGCTATATCAAATGCAAGGATTATTATTATTATTATTAAGTGCAAACTGCCTGCTGTGTTTCGCTCACAAAATACACAGTCAGTCCACTTTACAATATATCCTGTGAAGTGTTTTGAGACGTCTCAACGACATGATGAGGCGCTATATCAAGGATTATTACTTCTGTTTTATTTGATGGGAAAAGGTCATTTTTTTTGGTTAGTTTATCACCACAGACATTCCCTTCTGACAGTTTCTGTTCAGCAAGAGACTTTTTCCAATGAATGATTGTAACCTTAAGTTCTGTAGCTCAGTGGTTAGAGCACTCGCTTTGCAAGCGAGAGACCTGAGTTCAATTCCAGGCAGAGGGCGAAACCTTGGGCAAGTTTCCTTACTCCACACAGAGCCTAATAATAATCCTCCAAAAACCAAAACAATAATAAATTGGTCATTTTCAATCTACGACTGTTTGTGGGACATTGCTGTGCGCAATTGGCTGCCGCGTTCGCCCACAAATATACAGTCAATTCAATTTACAGTGTGTTCTGTGAAGCGCTTTGGGACGTCCTCCCGACGTGAAAAGCGCTATATCAAATGCAAGGATTATTATTATTATTATTAAGTGCAAACTGCCTGCTGTGTTTCGCTCACAAAATACACAGTCAGTCCACTTTACAATATACCCTGTGAAGTGTTTTGAGACGTCTCAACGACATGATGAGGCGCTATATCAAGGATTATTACTTCTGTTTTATTTGATGGGAAAAGGTCATTTTTTTGGGTTAGTTTATCACCACAGACATTCCCTTCTGACAGTTTCTGTTCAGCAAGAGACTTTTTCCTTTTCTCACTCCACACACCACGTGTTCTTCAGTACCACCAGTGGGGTTTTCACTTACTGAGGCACTCGATCTTCCATCCTTGTTAATAATGGCTGTAACCATTCAATAATAACTTTTAAGAGCAAAGTGGACAATTATTTGGGGAGGACAAGTTTGCAGGGCTATGGGGAGAGAGCGGGGGAGTGGGATTGATTTGGATAGATCTTTTAAAAGAGCAGCACAGACACGATGGGCCGAATGGCCTCCTTCTGTGCTGTATAATTCTATGATTCTATGAAGCTGGTAGTTAAGATTGATGACGAGCTTTTGGATCCCTATCGTGTGAGCACCTGGTCATGAAGTGAACGATCTGGCTTGTTGTTGCTCGGTTGCTATGAGACATGGCCTTTTAAAATTCAGCATGTGCTGGGAACTCTGTAGCACGAGGGTGAGATTCAGTTCTGGAGTGATAAATAAAGGCTTTCTCTGTGGTAGCTGTCAAGGTCTAAATTGAAATTGTTTCCTGTGCCTGCAAGTCCACAGCACTGAGTTAAGGACCATATGTTTTGCTGTAGGAAGATGACGTATTTCCAACTTTTTAGGAGTATTTTTATTTTCTTTAGCATTGTTTGTGAATTTTTTAAAGTAGGTTATTTTAAGCAGATTTTGTCATTTTAACTCAATTTTGTAGGTCTGCAATGGATTCACAGTACAATCCTGCCCTGAATACATCTTCCTATTGTGTTGTGAATATGTCTGAGAATATCTGGTTATGCTTCTCTCGGATGGAACTCAAAGAGACACCACCAAGAATTGACATGGGGTGGGAGGGGAGGGGTTGAAATTTTGGAGGTTCTGAATTTTTCTTCAGGTTGAGAATAAGTGTTACATTCAACAGTCAGATTGACTCGGAAATATTATGTTTGTTACCAAAACACAGACAGTGACTGCACTTTACATTGTATCTCCCGACGTAAATGCGCTGTACAAATGTTATTTTGTATTGTATCTTATGACTTGCTTTGGGTGGTTTCTCATTGTGAAAGGCTAATTACCAAATATAAGGATTATTTTTTCTCATGTTGCCTGTGAAATATGTGAGTCAGATTGTCATAAAATAAAGTGTACCATATTTTGTAATTTCATGTGTTTTAGATGCATTTAAGTATTGGTAAGATCTAATAATAATCCTTGCATTTGATGTAGCACCTTATTTTGTTGTTGAGACACCTCAAAGCACTTCACAGAATATACTGTCGTGGAGTGACTGTGTATTTTGTGGGCAAAACGCAGCAGCCAGTAGAGCACAGCAGTGTCCCACAAACAAATGTGGAGCGAGTGACTAATTTTATTTAGGGGATTGTTGACCAGAACACCGGGAGAGAGAAACTCCCTTCATTTTTCGAACAGTGCTATGGGGTAAAAGCAGAAGTTTCAATGTTTGCCAAGGACAGGATTCATCCTTGTGCCAGATCTATTTAATAATCAGGAACTGATGTGACATTTTATATCAATATAATAAAAATAATAATCCTGACAGGTGTGTTGGTAACCAGGGGACATAGATTTAAGATAATAGGTAAAACAACCAGAGGGGAGATGAAAGAATTTTTTTTTACACACAGACTTGTTATGGCCTGCAATGCATTGCTGAAATGGTGGTGGAAACAGATTCAATAACAACTTTCAAAAGGGAATTTGATAGTACTTGAAAAGGAAAAAAATGTAAGGATATAGGGAAAGAGCAGGAGGGGTGGGACTGATTGGGTAGCTCTTCCAACGAGCCGGCACAGACACGATAGGCTGAATGGCCTCCTTCTGTGCTGTAATATTCTATGATTCTATTTGGTATTACTCCATATATTGGCATGACGTCTCAAAGCGCTTGACAGGAGTTACTGTGAAATCTGTATTTGTAGCAATATCGCAGTCATTTTGGTGTAACGCTCCTCATTTATAAATTTGTCACTCCTTCAAGGAGAGCAAATCTATTCATGCACTGCTTCTGCACTATCTCTATCATGGTAGGAAAGACTCCCAATCAGTTACAAAACAGTTGAGGGCAACTCAAGATTTATTAGAGGAAGTTAGAAAGCATAAAAAAGCAGATTGCAGATGGTAACAAGTGAGATCCAAAGAAATGTTTTAGAAATGTTAACAATTGATGGTATTTTAAAGTCCAGTTAAGTCCCTTTAGGGTTATTATAATAATTATCCCTGAATTTGACACAGTGCCTTTCACGTAGGGAGGCCATCTCAAAGCACATCACAGGATTCACAAACAGAAGAAACTCCCTTTTCTTTTTGAATAATGGGATCTTTAATGTCCACCTCAACAGGCAGACAAGCACTCAGTTTAATGCCTCATCTGAAGTACAACAACAACAACTTGCATTTATATACACGTGGAGTCCTGTAGCTAAAGTGGTTAGAGCACTCGCTTTGCAAGTGAGAGACCTGAGTTCAATTCCAGGCAGAGGGTGAAACCTTGGGCAAGTTTCCTTACTCCACACAGAGCCTAATAATAATCCTCCAAAACCAAAAACAATAATAAATTGGTCATTTTCAACCCACGACTGTTTGTGGGACATTGCTGTGCGCAATTGGCTGCCGCGTTCGCCCACAAATATACAGTCAGTTCACTTTGCAGAATATTCTGTGAAGCGCTTGGGGAGAGAGCGGGGGAGTGGAGTTGATCAGTGCTATAGGGAGAGAGCAGGGGAGTGGGGTTGATCAGGGCTATGGGGAGAGTGCGGGGGAGTGGTGTTGATCAGGGCTATGGGGAGAGCGCAAAAAGCTGAGGTCCCAGTACAGACCTCTGGGGGACACCACTTGTCACGTCCCCCAATCAGAGAATGTTCCCTTAATCCCTACCCTCTATTTTCTGCCTTCCAACCAATTGTGAAGCCATGTCACAAGGTTACCTCCGATTCCATGCGTTTCTATTTTTGCTAATAATCTTTTGTTTGGAACCTTATCAAATGCCTTCTGAAAGTCCATGTAAACGACATCCATAGACACTCTCTTATCGACCACTTTACAGTATATTCTGTGAAGCGCATTGGGACGTCCTCCCGACGTGAAAAGCGCTATATCAAATGCAAGGATTATTATTATTATTATTTAGTGACTTCCTCAAAAAATTCAACTAGATTAGTTAGGCATGACCTACCCTTTACAAATCTATGGTGACTCCCTTTGTTAAGCTCATACCTCTCCAAATGTTCAGTCACTCTGTCCCTGATGATGAATTCCAGTAATATCCCTACAACTGACGTTAAACGGACAGGTCTCTAATTTCCTGGTTTCTCCAGCCACCCCTTTTTAAATAAAGGGGTGACATTGGCAATTTTCCAATCTAAGAGCATGATTCCCGAATCTAGTGAGCTTTGGAAAATTATGACCAACGCATCTGCAATTTCCTCTCCTATTTCCTTTAATACCCTGGGGTGGAAACTGTCAGGTCCTGGAGATTTGCCTATTTTGAATCTCATTATTTTCTCCATCACTTTTTTTTATTTATATTTAGTTTATTAAGTGTTTCTTTTTGACTTATTTTCAGGTTCCTTTGTATGCTTGGTATTTTGTCCTCATCTTCTACTGTAAAAACTGTAACAAAGTACTTAATTAGAAAGTCAGCCATATCTTTATTTTCCATTATAGTCTCACCTATATCTGTCTTTAATGGACCCACATTCGCTGTTACCATTCTCTTTCTCTTGATATATTTATAAAAGCTCTTACTATTCGTTTTGATGTCCCTTGCAAGTTTTTGTTCATACTCCCTTTTTGCTCCTTTTATTACTTTCTTCGTCTCCCTTTGTTGCCTTTTGTATTTCTCCCAGGCCTCTGCATTCCCACTATCTTTTGCATTTGAGTAAGCTTCTTCTTTTAGCTTAATGGAATCTCTAACCAATTTTGTCCACCATGGTTGTTTAACTACATGATTGGAGCCTTTGTATTTTAGGGGTATGTACTGGTTTTGCACCGTATCAAGTACTTTTTTGAATACTTCCCATTGCTCATCTGTAGGTTTTCCCACTAGCAATTCAGCCCAGTTTACTGTGGTCAATATATTCCTCATCCCATTGAAGTTTGCCTAACTTAACTTTAGCACCTTCGTTTGTGACTCCCCCTTCTCCCTCTCAAATTTAATGTCACATTCAATCATATTATGTTCACTATTTGCAAGGTATTCCCTTACTGTCAAATTATTGACTAAATCTGGCTCATTACTCATCACCAAATCTAGTATGGCTTGTTCTCTTGTTGATTCTAACACATATTGTTCCAAAAAGCTGTCCTGAATACTTTCGAGAAATGTGTTACCTTTATTACATGAGGTGTCCTGCTTCTCCCAGTCTATGTGAAAATTAAAATCTCCCATTATAACCACATTGCTTTTGCTACATGCTTCCCTAATCTCCGTATTTATATATTTCCCCACTAAATCACAACTCTCTGGAGGTCTGTAGACAACTCCCAATAGAGTCTTACTTCCTTTGCTGTTCCTCATTTCTACCCACAGTGTTTCCACTACATGGTTGCCCTGACTGAAATCTCTCCTTTCCACTGCTGTAATAGTTTATTTTATCAATATTGCTGCTCCTCCTCCTTTCCTAATGTCTCTATCTTTTCTAAAGATCTTATAGCCTGGAATATTTAGTCCCAGTCCTGCCCAGCTTGCAACCAGTGCCTGTAATGGCTACTACGTCATACCCTTGGAACTGAATTTGTGCTTCCAACTCACATGTTTTATTTCTTATGCTACATACATTTTTGCACATAATTTTTATTTGGGTAACTGTCACTAACTTGCCTACATGCTCTGACCAATGTTTTTCTCTCACGTTTTGATTTGCTACGCCTTGTGTAATAACTTCCTATTACCTTTTCGTTTCCTATAGTGTTATGTTACCTTGATCGTTGCTCTTGTCCTCTACTTGCCCTATGTTTTTGTTATTTTTACCACCCAACCCTCCCACTCCCTTTACTAGTTTAAAGCCTTTTCAACAAGGGCTCTATCTACCTCCCTAATTACTCGTTTTGCTAGGACATTTGTCCCATGTAGAGCCCATCACGATGGAATAGCTTCTTCCCTCAAAACTGGTGCCACGCGTTTTGCTCCTTAATCCGCTTGTCCCTGTACCAATTTGTGCGTAGTTCAGGTAGTAATCCCGAGGTTATCACCTTTGAAGTTCTGCTTTTTAATTTCACCCCTCACTCATCAAATTCCCTCATTAGAGCATCACTACTAGTCCTATCCGTGTCATTTGTTCCTATGTGGATCACAACAATTGGATCCTCCCCTTCCTGCTTCAAATTCTTCTCCAACCCTGAAGAGACACCACTGGCTCCAGGAAAGCAACGTGACTCCTGGTTATGGTCGCAGAGAAGAGTATCCGTCTTCCTAAGTGTCTGGTCCCCTATCACAACCACATTTTTTGCTCCCCCCGCATGTCTGACCTCCTGCACAGAGGTGTTGGGGCCAGTTTTCCCACCCTGCTTACAGGCTTCCATGTCAATACAGGTTGCAAGTACCTCATACCTGTTGGACAAGGTTAAAGCCCGAGGCCCCATCACCACTCTCTCAGGGGTCCCGTTACCTGCCAGACTGACAGTCATACTATCCTGTCCCTGACCATTAACAAGATCTATGCATTTACTGAGCCTCAGGGGAGTATACTATTATATACTATCCAGGAAGTTCTCGTTCTCCCTGATGCAGTGCAGTGTCTGCACCTCGGATTCCAGCTCAGCTACTCTAAGCTGGAGCTTTCTCAGTTGCAGACACTTGTTGCAGATGAAGTCGCCTGGGCTCAGGCTGTCCATCAACTCGCACGTATTGCAGTCTTCGCACATTTGCCAGGCCATTCTCTCCTTTCTCTCACTGGTAGTTTAGGGTTTTTTCTTTAAAAGTTTTTTTTTAAAAAAAAAGTCTTGGTAGTTGTAGATTATTGTCAGTATTATACAATATATATTTTACAACTTGGCCACAAGCCCAACTTCGCACCTACTTCCCCCTCTGCACCTACTTTCCCCTCTGCACCTACTTCCCCTTCTGCACCTACTTCCTTCTCACTTTGGTCTCACCTCCGGTCGCAGCTCACACCGGTCGGCTCTCAGCTCTACTGTCAACATACAGTACTATTAATGCACATGTAATAGCACAGATGCTGAGATTAGTCAATATGAATTTAGACGCATTAGGCCATTCCTCATGAATCCATTAGATGTTTTTTGAGATGGTTACTTGTGGATGAAGACTAAACTAATACTAATCCTTGCATTTGATGCGCTTTATCATGTCTTCGAGACGTCTGAAAGCATTTCACAGAATATACTGTAAGTTGTAGTGACTGTGTCGATTTTGGGGTAACTGTATATACGAGGGACACCCAAATGTAATCCCTCCTTTCTATTTCCTCAAAACTCATTAATTGTTAACTTTCATAACTTAAATACACCAGTTCAGTTATTTTCCCACAGTCACCACCACAATCTACACAATTGCACCAATATGGAACCAATGCCAATCACGTTATCGTAACATGATGTGCAACACGGTTTCCCTGTGATCCACAGTTAACATTCGTGAAACCCACTGACAACAAACCAAGGTTATCAATAATCATCTGTATGGCATGATGATCAACATCAAGTTACTCACTCACTCACTCACTCACTCACTCACTCACTCACTCACTCACTCACTCACTCACTCACGGGGACAGCTAGATAGAAATAAACAAAACTTTCACAGTAGGGGTGGGATATATAAAAGTATTTGTGTCAGTTTTCCATCACTGTACCACTTACCATTCTTCACAAAATAAATACGAGGCATTACTTGACCATCTACTTGGATTTTCAGTTGGAATTCACTGAAGTTCTATGTGAGACAATGGTGATTTGTGTCCTGCTGAAAGGTGAAAGGGGAAATGCTTGTAGAGGAGGGAAGGAGGCCAAGTTATAGTGGGCTAGATGAATACTCTACAATTTTTCCATGATTATTTTTGGGGATCAGAGAGCATTCATGTTGAACTGAGAATGGAATTTGAACTTAAATCCTCTGAAAAGATAATAATAATCCTTGCATTTGATATATGTCATCTAAAAACGCTTCACAGTATACTGTAAAGTGAATTGACTATGTTTTGTGGGCGAACCGCAGCAGCCAATTGCACACAGCCGTGCCCCACAGTTATACACCTATGAAATTCATTGCTTTCTGTCTAGAGGGCAATGACAACTGCCGAAAATAAAAATCCTATACCACTTAGCGCAAAATGCCAACCAGAAATGGAAGAAAAATAGAAATGAATGTAAGATAAACATAAATAATAATTCAATAGAAAAGCACAGATTTTCTTTCGTCTTTTCAAAAAGAAACTAGTACTATCTGCTCACGGTATGGAAAGCTATTTGCTGATAAATTCATCACCTGGTTTGCCCACTTCAAACAAAGCAGTTTGAACTTGTACAATAACCGATTTCATGTAAACCTAGATTCGATTTTTTTTCTCCTTCCCTCCCACCAGCTGTTATCAACTATGGCTGTTGTTTAAAAAAGCCTCTATGTTGGTATGAATTGTGCCGGCTTTTGTTGCTCTGTACCTCACAGGTTTAGGGGAAGGCGAGGAAGCTCTTGAATTGGGGTAGCAACTGATTCTTCTCTAATTGCCACTTCAGAAATGAAAAGAAAAGCCTTGCTGCCCTGTAAGATTATTTGGAAGGATTGCTCATGCTTGTCTGTCTTTGTATCACATCTCAAAGTTTCGCTGTTTAGACAAGGAAAGTACAAGCTGTTTTGTTCAAGAGTCTGATGATTCTGAAACAAAGTGTGTCCATCTGACAAGTTATGTGCAATGTCATTTAGTGTCTAGGGTACATGTTGGAAATGTCATCTTCCTGTTCAGGAACCTTTTTGATATTTCATCTTCCATGAAATGCTTTACAATAATAATAATATAATTTTTAATAAAGCCCCTTTAAAATGCCCAGGATCTGCATTTGACATAAAATGCCTTTAACACTACATAGTTGTTAATGCTGCTGAGGGGGTATGCTGCCTGAAGGGCACTATATACATGCAAGTTGTTGTTGATGTTTTTGTACATTTAAACTTTTTGTAAATTATTATCCCCATGTACAATACAAATTTACAAGTCGTAGGACGTCTCAAGGCACTTTCCAGTATCAAACCTTTCTAGAGGTTGTGATAAATCCATTAAAGTGTGTGTTACCTTAGCAAATTCGCAATTTTGTTAAGCAAAAATCTCGATGACTAACCTGAAGATAGCACTGCTGGTGAAGATGTAGGAATCAGTAGCAAGTACCAGGTAGGAAAGATAAAGTTGACCATTTAAGCTTATAAAAATAATAATAATAGCTTCCTTGCACAAAGGAATTGCTTCAGCAACCCTTGTTGGATGTTTGCCAACATTTTTTAAAATTAATTTCTTGTTAGTTGTAATTTTATTCGGGTTAAGTTTACAGTATTTAATTGACTGGATCACTTGTACCTACTATTAAAGTGTGTTTTTATTCTGAATGTTGTGGGTTTGTGCCAGTGAGATCATGGACAATGAGGCATTAAGTGGAGGGAACTGGTATTGGATGTCTTGCTGCCAAGAAAGGGGAGATCAGTCTGAATTTATGCTTTTCTTTTGCGGTCATTCTTTCTTTGAAGGCACCTAATCTTGCTGGCTATGGTCCCATGAGCTGTCTCTCTAGCTTCGCCTCACTCAAGTGGCCATTCTCCATGTGGGTATCTAGACAGATGACTGCAGTGGCTGTTGGACTGTCAAGAGTACTTCAATGAGTGTAATCATTTTTCCAACATCATCAATTGTCGCTCTATCTGCTTCCCAACAAGCATTTATTACCCATCCCTGGTTGGTAAGCAGGGGTCAGGAGTTAAAAAATAATTGACAACACTGCACTCCTTATGATGATGATAATGATGCTCCCACATTGGTGTTGGGCTTGATAGTATAGGTGAGTGACTTGTTGGAGAACTTGGAGGTGGAAGTATTCCCATGATATTCCTGTTCTGGATAGCAGAGGAAGTGAATCTAAGAACATAAGAATTAGGAGCAGGAGTAGGCCATTCGGCCCCTCGAGCCTGTGCCCCGCCATTCGATAAGATCATAGCTGATCTTCAGACCTAACTCTAATTACCTGCCCTATCTCCATATCCCCTAATCCCTCTATTTTTTTAAAAACCTATCAGTCTCAGCCTTGAAGATGTTCAAGGACTGACTGACATCTACAGCCTTCTGGGGGAGTGAATTCCATAAATTCACTGCCCTCTGAGTGAAGAAATGTTTCCTCAACTCTGTTCTAAAAGGCTGACCCTTAATTTTAAGACTGTGACCCCTGGTTATAGATTCTCCTACCGGGGAAACAGACCCTCAGTGTCTACTTTATCAGCCCTTTAAGAATCTTATATGTTTCAATAAGATCTCCCCTAATTCTTCTGTACTCTAGAGACTATAGCCCCAGTTTATTCAGCCTATCCTCATAGGTCAGTCCCCTCATCCCAGGAACTAACCGAGTGAATCTACGCTGCAGCCCCTCGAGGGCAAGAATATCCTTTTTTAAATAAGGAGACCAAATCTACACACAATACTCTCGGTGCGGTCTCACCAAAGCCCTATATAGCTGCAGCGAGACTTCCCTACTCTTGTACTCTAAACCTTTTGCAATGAACGCTAATGTGCCGTTCGCCTTCTTAGTTGCTCTCTGCACCTGCAAACTAACTTTTTGAGACTGGTGTACAAGGACACCCAAATCCCTCTGAACGCTAACACTATCTAATCCCTCCCCCTCTGGAAAATAATCTCTTTTCTATTTTTTCTACCGAGGTGAATAACTTCACACTACCCCACATTAAATTCCATCTGCCACCTGCTCGCCCACTCCCCTCGCCTGTCTATATCCCATTGCAATCTTTTTGCACCATCCTCAGAGCTCACTCTCCCACCGAGTTTAGTGTCATCTGCGAATTTAGATACGTTACAGTCAATGTCCTCGTCTGGATCATTGATGTAAATTGTAAATAGCTGAGGCCCAAACACTGATCCTTGTGGCACTCCCCTAGTCACCTCCTGCCACTTCGAGAATGACCCGTTTATCCCTACTCTCTGTTTTCTACCCGTTAGCCACTCTTCAATCCATGCTAATATGTTCCCATTAATCCCGTGGGCCTTAACCTTGTGCAATAGCCTTTTGTGTGGCACTTTGTCAAATGCCTTTTTAAAATCTAAATATACTACATCTACTGGTTCCCCCCTCTCTAACCTGCAGATACATCTTCAAAAAACTCTAAAAGATTAGTTAAGCATAACTTCCCTTGTGTAAAGCCATGTTGACTCTGCCTAATCTTGTTATCCATAAACATCCTTAATTAAGGACTCAAGAATTTTCCCTCCCACTGATGTCAGAGTAATTGGTCTATAGTTCCCCATCTTTTCTCTCCCACCCTTCTTAAATAGTGGTGTTACGTTTGCAATCTTCCAATCAATGAGAACCATTCCAGAATCCAGAGAATTTTGGAAAATGAAAGACACCCATCCACTATCTCAGTAGCCAACTCTTTTAAAACCCTCGGATGTAGGCCATCAGGTCCAGGGGATTTATCAGTTTTAAGACCTGACAATTTACCTAAAACCATTTCTTTACTAATATTAATACCCCCAAGCTGCTCGCTAACATTGTCTACTTGGTTTCCGTCTATTCTTGGTAGGTTTTCAGTGTTTTCTAAGGTGAAGACAGTAGCAAAATACTTGTTTAATGACTCTGCCATGTCTTTGTCCCCTACTATAATTCCCCCCGTCTCTGCCTGTAGCGGACCCACATTTACCTTTGACAGCCTCTTCCTCTTTATATATTTATAAAAACTCTTGCAGTCTGTCTTTATGTTCTTCGCTAGTTTGCCCTCATATTCCATTTTCTCCCTCTTAATCACTTTTTTGGTTCTCCTTTGTTGATCCCTAAAGTTCTCCCAATCCTCGGGTTTACTACTCATCTTAGCTGTTTATAGGCTTCTTCCTTTAACTTTATACTGTCCCTAACTGCTCTAGTTAGCCACAGTTGGGCCACCTTTCCCGTGGCATTCTTATTCCTCAAAGGAATACGTGCTCGCTGGGAATTTTGCACTATCTCCTTAAATTGCTGGTCTACTGTCAAATCCTTAAGTCTAATTTCCCAGTTTATTTTGGCTAAATCCTCTCTCATACCAGCAAAATTGGCTCTACTTAAATTTAAAACCTTTGCTTCAGACTTAACTACTTCTCTCTCGAACTTAATGTTAAATTCCATCATATTATGATCATTTTGCCCTAGAAGAGCCTTAATTTCCAGTTTGCTGAACAGCTCTGCTTCATTGCACAAAACAAGGTCTAATATGGCCTGTTCCCTGGTTGGCTCCTCGGCAAACTGATCGAGATAATTATCCCTAATACATTCTATAAACTCTTCCTCTATCATACTTTTCCCAATTTGGTTGTCCCAATCTATGTGCAAATTAAAATCACCCACAATTAATGTTTTTCCTTTGCTACATGCTCTGCTAATTTCCTGATTTATACCTTGAGAGATACTGTGATTGCTGTTCGGGGGTCTATAAACTATTCCCACTAGAGTTTTCTGCCCCTTGTTGTTACATACCTCTACCCATACTGACTCTACTTCCTGCTTTTCTGATTTAAAATCTTTCCTCTCTACTGTTTTTATCCCATCCGTTATTAGCAGGGCCCCTCGTTTACCACATTGCCTTTCTATACGCCACATACCCTGGAATATTTAGCTCCCACCCTTGATCTCCCTGTAACCATGTCTCGGTGATGGCTTCCAGATCATACCCGTTTGTTTCTATTTGTACATTTAACTCATCTATCTTGTTTCGAATGCTTCGCGCATTCAGATATAGTGCAGTTAAAGCAAGATAATTATATTTCTTTTTTTGCTTCATTATTATTAATATTAATAATATTAATATTATTATCCTGTACATTTCAATACATTTCATCGTACTTCAAATAACTGGCATCTAGTGCCTATACACATAAAAGATATTTCAACACGTTACAGAATGAACATAAGTGAATGTTGATTGAGGCAAACAAAATGAGGAAATAGTGGGAGGAGTTTAATATGGATAAGATGCAGGGGGTGGAGTTCTAGATGACCTGGATCTTTTGGATGTTGGAACTGGGAAAATTGCTGAGGAGGATAAAGAAAAGTCTAGGTGGGAGGTAACGAGCATGGAAAAGGATTTTGGAAGCATTTGGCATTGGATTGAGGAGGAGGTGGGCAATGTAGTGAGAAAATGTATCAAAACCTATGCTGAAATTCTCTACTGGTTAGGTGACTTTGAGAGAGGCCAGAGAGGTAGAGGAACACAACATGCTTTTGTTTCTAAGGGAATCTTGTCTAGAAAATTGTCAGCTAGGGAAGGGATAGTGGAGATTAGGATAGAAAATATTCCAAGGATTTCCTTATTAAGCTTTAGGGGAAGTAGGTGAATTTTTTTGCAGAGTTTGAAATTCTGTGTAACTTTGTCAGAGGAAGATAAGAATGCCCCACATTTCCATTCATTCTGTTTTTTATTTACTATAGATGTGAGAAATGAAAACGTTATGGTAATGTTTTCTTTGAACTTAGGTCCAGTATTGAATTTTCAGTATTTCGCTGATCAGCTACTACTAAAGCTATGGCAGTCAACCAAATGCCTTTAGGGAGAGAAGATTGGCATTGGTTCTATCTCACATTGTACTTTAGCATTCCCTACTGGAAACACTTTCAATGAGAGCTTTTTTCAGTGTCAGACGCTGAGAGCAAGTTCTCTCAGCTTGCATCGAGTGTGCATGGCCCGCGAAGCTAAGAAAGGAAGAAAATTTAGAGTAAACAACAGCAGCAACTTGCATTTATATAATGCCCTACACATGTGGTAGCGTCCCTGTAGTTTAGTGTTCAGGGCACTTGCCTCAGAAGCGAAAGGACCCGGGTTTGATTCCCGGGTGGGACGAAACGTTAGACAAGTTTCCTTACTCCACCTGGCTCTGTTTATCAGCAGTAAGTAGGAACCCGGTTGTTGGTCAATTGGCGGATTGCTTTTCTGGGGGTAATAATCACTTAAAAAAAACAATTATTATTTGGCCATTCAATCTACAACTGTTTGTGGGACACTGCTGTGCGTAATTGGCTGCCACATTTCGCCCACAAAATGTGCAGTCAATTCACTTGCAGTATATTTTGTGAAGCGCTTTGAGACATGTCCAAGACGTGATAAGGCGCTATATCAAATACAAGGATTATTATTATTAAATCCTGTGAGGCGCTTTGAAATGTTCTCCTAACATGAAACGTGAGACAAGTTTTCTTAATCTACACAGCTCTATTTACCTAGCAGTAAGTAGCAGTGACTAAGTAAATTGGGCATGTTCACGCTGGAAAAGAGAAGAGTGAGAGGCGATATGATTGCTATCTTTAAGGTTCTAAAGGGGCAAAACAATCTGGATCATGACG
Organism: Callorhinchus milii; assembly: GCF_018977255.1. Lineage (NCBI taxonomy): Eukaryota > Metazoa > Chordata > Chondrichthyes > Chimaeriformes > Callorhinchidae > Callorhinchus > Callorhinchus milii. The sequence goes on along the minus strand of NW_024704743.1, from coordinate 125,516,824 downwards.
GGCTGCTTCAACGTGTCCAGAATAGTAAACCAGGGGACACGGCCTACGATTGAACAAATCTACGCAAACACTATTTCAGTGAGCGAATAGTGACCCTGTGGAACAAGCTCCCTGGGGAGACGGTTGAAGCAGGAAATGTTGATTCTTTCAATCACAGATTAGATAGTTTTGTTTTAGGGAATAACATGATGGGATACAGCACATAGGGAGATGGGAACATATGTGCATGTGACTGCCAGGGAGGTGGAAGGCCAACTAGATGGACCTTGGTCTTTTTTTGTCTAGGATTTCTTATGTTCTTATGTTATGAAAGGTGCTTTATCAAACTTAAAGATTATTATTATTATTGTCTGAAAAATAGATCACTTTTTATTTATGTGCTCAATACAATCAGTTATCTGTCAGTTTCATTTGAATTTAAGTTTTTGTAATTGAGATAATTGCTGAAAAGGTTGTTGGGACATTCTCCTGTCGTGAAAGGCTATATAAATGTAATTTATTGTTGAGACTAACAGAATGGTGTGCAATATTTTATAAATTGATCAGAAATTGGATTTGTAAAGTTAATGATTTGTTCAGTTTAACTCAAACTAATTTTAAACTGTTTCTGGTGGTCCACATAAAAAGGAATGTTTGCTGAATCTTTATAAGAAAAAGAGGTTCACTTTTTAAAATATAACTGAGCAGATGATTCACAAATCCTGACAGTGGTGGGATTTGTTAATTGTACCATGAATGACAACACGGAATGAGGCCATTTGGTTTATCTGCTCTGCACCCAGGGAAAGCTATCAATTCAATGCCACTGCCCCATCCTAAGCCCCTTCAAACCTCTGATAGCCCAGTCATTGTCATAGGAAAAATCCGAGGGGAAGAATGAAGGAAAAAGCAGAGAGCATTAGAGACACGGTCATGGTCCTGGAAAACGACGATGTGCTAGAGGGTCCAAAAACTGAATCTATTTGGTTAGAGTTACAGAGCAGAAAAGGAGCTGTTACTCTTAGGTATTTACTATAGACCTCCAAATAGTGGGAAGGAAATAGATGAGCAAATCTGCAAGCAGATTTCGGAGAGATGCAAAACCAAGAGTAACAACAACAACAACTTGGATTTATATAGCACCCTCCAAGCTGGACGGCGTCCCAGAGCGTTTCACAGTAACGGATCCTGGGCCGAGCCAGGGAGAGGGGGAGGAGCCAGGGGGAGGGGGATGAAGGTGACCAAAGGCATGGTCGAAAAGAAAGGTCTTCAGCCAAGACCTGAAAAGAGGAAGAGAGGGGAGCGAGGCAAAGGGAGTGAGGAAGGGAGTTCCAGAGCCTCGGGGCGTAGTGGCTAAAGACACGGCCGCCGAGGGTGGAACGGAGGATTCAGGGGATAAGGAGGAGGCCAGACCCAGTGAAGCAAAGGCAATGGGCACTGTTATGAGGAGAGAGGTGGTCAGAGAGCTAATGGGGGTGCAGAGGAGTGGAGGGATTTGAATACAAGCGTGTGGATCTTGAAGTCGATCCTCTCTGGAACAGGCAGTCTGGCAAGGACTGGGGTAATTGGGGAGCGAAGTTTGGTGCGGGTAAGAATGCGGGAGGCAGAGTTCTGGATGACCTGGATTTTATGAATGGTAGTTGAGGGGAGACCAGCGAGGAGGGCATTTGAATAGTCCGGCCAAGAGGTGACAAAGACATGGACCAGGGTTTCGGTGGCTTTTAGGGTGAGGTATTGGCGAAGTCGGATGATGGGTTGGAGGTGGAAGAAAGCAGTGCTGGTGAGGGACCGGATGTGGGGGAGGAAGGATAATTGGGGGTCGAACCTGACACCTAGGTTTCGTACGAGTTCAGAGAGTTTTAGTGGGAGGTCGGGTAGGTGGAGGAGGTGAGAACCGTGAGTTTTAGACGTTGACGAGAGCCAAAGTGTATGGCTTCCGTCTTGTCAACATTCAGCTGAAGGAAATTCGCGCTCATCCAGCCCCTGAGGTCTGACAGGCAGAACATCAGGGAACTGGGGGTCGCAAAGTGAGGTGGAAAANTAGATTTGGGTGTCGTCTGCATACATGTGGAAATGTACCCCATGTCTCCGGATGACATCCCCAAGAGGGAGCATAGAGATTATGAATAGGAAGGGGCCAAGGATGGATCCTTGGGGAATCCTGCAGGTAACTGGATGAGAGCGGGAGGAAAAGCCGTGCAGATGTACTGCTGTCGGTTCGTGAAGTAGGACTCGATAGAGTAGTGATAATGGAGGATTTCAATTATCCTCACATAGACTGGGCAAGACACAGTGTAAAGGGCAAGGAAAGAGAGGAATTCCTGAAATGTGTGCAGGAGAACTTTCTGGATCAGCATGTTTCCAGCCCAACGAGGAAGGAAGCAGCGTCCGGATAACAACGATCACAACATCATTAGGTTTAGAATAGTTATGGAAAAGGACAACAATCAATCAACAACAACAATTTGAATTTATATAGCGCCCTCCACGCCGGACAGCGTCTCAGAGCTTCACAGTAATGGATCCCAGGGCTGAGCCAGGGGGAGGGGGAGGAGCCAGGGGAGGGGGAGGAAGGTGACCAAAGGCGCGGTCGAAAAGAAAGGTCTTCAGCAGAGACCTGGAAATAGGAAGAGAGGGAGCGATGCAAAGGGAGTGAGGAAGGGAGTTCCAGAGCCTCGGGGCATAGTGGCTGAAGGTACGGCCGCCGAGGGTGGAGTGGAAGACTCAGGGGACAAGAAGGAAGCCAGACCCGGAGGAACGAAGGCAACGGGTACTGTTTTGAGGAGAGAGGAGGTCAGAGAGGTCAGGGGAGTGCAGAGGAGTGCAGGAACTTGAATACGAGGGTGAAGATCTTGAAGTCGATCCTCTCTGGGATACGCAGCCAGTGCAGTCTGGCCAGGACTGGGGTGATCGGGGAGCGGAGTTTGGTGCAGGTGAGAATGCGGACGGCAGAGTTTTGAATGATTTGGATTTTATGGATGGCAGTGGAGGGGAGGCTGGCGAGGAGGGCGTTAGAATAGTCGAGCCGAGAGGTGACAAAGGCATGGACCAGTGTTTCAGCGGCTTTTGGGGAAAGGTATTAGCGGAGACGGATGATGCGTCGGAGGTGGAAGAAAGCGGTGCTGGTGAGGGACCGGATGTGGGGGAGGAAGGATAATTGGGGGTCGAACCTAACGCCAAGGTTGCGTACGGGTTTGGAGAGTTTTAGTGGGAGGTCGGGTAGGTGGAGGAGGTGAGAGCCGTGAGATTTTAGACGTTGACAAGAGCTAAAGTGTATGGCTTCCATCTTGTCAGCATTTAGTTGAGGGAAATTTGCACTCATCCAGCCCCTGAGACCTGACAGGCAGCTGACAGAACATCAGGGGACTGGGGGGTGCAAAGAGAGGTGGAGAAGTCTAGTTGGGTGTCGTCCGCATACATGTGGAAATGTGCCCCATGTCTGCGGATGACATCCCCATGAGGGAGCATGTAAATCAGAAAAAGAGGTACCCGCAGGTAACCGGGTGAGAGCGGGAGGAGAAGCCGTTTGTGCAGATGTACTGCTGGCAGTTTGTGAGGTAGGACTCGAACCGGGCGAGTGCGCTCCACTGAGGTGGATGACGGAGGAAAGGGGTGGAGGAGGATGGCGTGATCGACTGTGTCGAAAGCGGTGGAGAGGTCCAGGAGGACAAAGAGGCAGAGAGAGCCCTGGTCACAGATAGAGAGGATGTCGTCTGTGACTTTCACAAGTGCAGTCTATGTACTGTGAGCGGAAACCGGACTGGAGGGGTTCGAAGAGGGAGTGGGAGGAGAGGTGAGCGCGGAGTTGATTGGCAACAACGTGTTCTAGAACGTTTGCGAGGAAGGGCAGGTTAGAAATAGGGCGGTAATGGTTGGGGTTTGAGGGATCTAGGGAGGGTTTTTTCAGGAGGGGGGTGATGACAGCAGTTTTGAGGGAGGCAGAGACTGATCCGGAGGAGAGGGACTGGTTGATGACGTCAACCAGTAGTGGGCAGAGGAGGGGGAGCTGAGTGATCAGTAAGTTGGTGGGGAGGCGGTCGAGGCAGCAGGTGGTGGGTTTCATGGAGGTGATGATGGGTGAGAGGGAGGAGATAGAGATGGGGAGGAAAGAGTGTAGAATGGGGCGGTGGTAGGAGCAGATGATGAGGAAGGTGAGGGGGGCAGAGAGGGCCGGTGGTGGGTGACAAGGGGCAGGTGGATGAGGCTGCCTGGCGGATGTTAAGTATTTTAGATGAAAAGAAGTCCATGACCTCCTCGCACTTGGCATTTGACACATAGATTGAGGAGGCCTGAGGGGGGGCATGGAGGAGGTAGTGGGTGGTGGAAAAAAGGATTTTAGGGTTGTGTTTAGTCTCCAGGATGATGTTGGAGTAGAAGACCGTTTTTGCGCGTGTCAAAGAATGACGGTAGCTGTGGAGATGCTCGAGCCACAGTTGGCGGTGAACTGTTAGGCCAGATTTCCGCCATCTGCGCTCGAGCAGATGGGTTTGGGTTTTTTGGCGACGGAGATGGTTGTTGTACCAGGCGATCGGGTGGCTTTGGAGATGGTCCTGGATTTCAGAGGGATGAGGGAGTTGAAGGTGGAGGAGAGGCGATCATGGAGCAGCTGGATGGCTGCTTCAGGATCTCCGCGGGTGGAAGCCCAGAGGGATAGGATGTTTGGTGATGAGAGGGCCTTTGTGAGGGTCTCAGGGGGTAGCCTTTTCCAAGGACGGTAGAGGATGGTTGAGGGCTTGGCGGAGGAGAGACGGATGTGAGAGGAGAAGGAGATGAAAAAGTGGTCCAAGATGGCCTTGTCCACTATGCTGAGGTCGGAAATGTCAAGGCCATGGGTGATGACGAGGTTAAGTTCAGTCTCGAGGTTGTGGGTGGCTGAATTTATATGAAGGGTAAGGTTTAGGGAGGAGAGGAGGGCAGTGAAAGGTAAAGACCCTCAACTGGAAAAGGCTAGTTTCAGTGAGCTAAAAAGGGACCTGCCCAAGATAGTTTGGAAAGAAAGATTGGCAGGTAAGACAGCAAATGAACAATGGGAAGCCTTCAAGGAGGAGATAGTTCGGGGACAGAGCAAATACATTCCCACAAAGAGGAAAGGTAAGAACTAAGGAAATTGGGATTAAAATAAAACAGAAAAAGGAGGCTTATGACAAATGTCAGGTCCAAAACCCACAGGATAATCAAATAGAATATAGGAAATACAGAGGAGAAGTGAAAAGGGAAATAAGAAGGGCGAAGAGATTGTACGAGAAAAGATTAGCAGGAAACATAAAAGGGAACTCTAAGGTGTTTTATAAGCATATCAAGAGTAAAAGGTTAGTCAAAGGTAGAATGGTTCCAATTAGGGACCCAAGTGGAAATCTTCTTGTTGAGGCAGAGGGCATTGGCTGACATACTGAATGAGTACTTTGCAACTGTCTTCACAAAAGAAGACGATGCAACCAATGCCACAATATCGCAGGAGTGTGAACAGAAATTGGATATAAAAATCAACAGAGAGGAGGTACTAAAAAGGCTGTCAGTGCTCAACATAGATATGTTACCTGGTCCGGACGGGATGTATCCTAGGTTACTGAGGGAAGGAAGGGTGGAAATAGCGGAGGCTTTGGCCACAATCTTTCAATCCTCTTTGGACACTGGAGTGCTGCCAGAGAACCGGAAGGCTGCAAATGTTACTTCCCTGTACAAAAATGAGCAGAAAGATAAACCTGAGAACTATCAGCCAGTGCCTAACATCAGTTGTAGGGAAACTCTGGATACTATAATCCGGGACAATATAAATTCTCACTTAGAAAAATATGGTTCAATAAAGGACAGTCAACACGGATTTGTTAAAGGCAGATCGTGTCTGACAAACCTAATAGAATTTTTTGATGAAGTGACTGAGGGTGAATGAAGGTAGTGCAGTAGACATAGTTTATCTGGATTTTCAAAAAGCATTTGACAAAGTGCCACATAAGAGACTTATAAACAAAATAGAAGCCCCCGGTATTAAAGGGACTGTGGCAACATGGATCCAGAACTGGCGAGGAGTCAGAAAGCAGAGAGTGGTAGTAAACGGTTGCTTTTCTGACTGGAGGGAGGTGTGTAGTGATGTCCCTCAGGGGTCGGTATTGGGACCACTGCTCTTTCTGATCTATATTAATGATCTGGACCTGAATATAGGGAGTACAATTTCCAAATTTGCAGACGATACTAAGCCAGGAAAAGTAGTTAATGGTGAGGAGGATAGCACCAGCCTCCAAGAGGACGTAGACAGATTGGTCAAATGGGCAGAAACGTGGCAGATGAGGTTTAATGTGGAGAAATGCGAAGTGTTGCATTTTGGTAGGAAGAATGAGGAGAGGCAATATAAGCTGATGGTACAATCTTAAAGGGGGCAAATGAACAGAGAGACCTGGGGGTCCACATCAGCAAATCTCTGAAGGTGGCCGGACAGGTAATAAAGCTGTTAAAAAAGCATCCGGGATACTCGGCTTTATAAATAGGCCATAGAGTACACAAGTCAGGAGGTAATGCTGAATATTTATAAAATGTTGGTTAGGTCTCAGTTGGAGACTGCGTTCAGTTCTGGGCTCCGCACCTTAGGAAAGATGTGAGGGCATTGGAGAGGGCGCAAAGGAGGTTTACCCGATGGTACCAGGAATGAAGGACCTTAGTTATGAGGAGAGGTTAGTGAAACTAGGATTATTCTCCCCAGAGCAGAGAAGATTCAGTGGGGATTTAATAGAGGTTTTCAAGATCATGAGAGGATTTGACAGGTTGAACCGGAAAAACTGTTCCCACTGTCATGTGGGTCAGTAACCCGAGGACACCGATTTAAGATAGTTGTTAAAAGAAACAGAGGGAAGGTTAGGAAACATGTTTTCACCAGCGAGCTGTTGGGATCTGGAATGCATTACCTGAAGGGGTAGTGGAAGCCGATTCAATAACAACTTTTAAGAGAGAAGTAGACGGGTATTTGGGGAGGACAGGATTGCAGGGCTATGGGAGAAAGCGGGCCGGTGGGATTGAGTTGGATTGGTCTTTTAGGAGTCGGCACAGACACAATGGGCCGAATGGCCTCATTCTGTGCTGTGATATATGATACTATGAGCACTGTGATTAGTTGCAAAATTCCCTCTTTAAATTTTCCTGTGCAATCCCACACCTGACTAATCTCTCCATGTATTCCGCCACATAAGCAAGAGATTGCCCGGCAGGGTATTCATTGTTATGAATATTGGAAGCTGCTTCGAGGCATTATACATTTTACTGTATCACATTTGTGACGTCTTAGACTGCTTAACATTCTAATTTAGGTTGTTTTGAATAGTAAAATGATAGAAATTACTTGTACAATCGATGGAGTAACTTCAGTAAGATTTGGCTTCAGCGTTAACCTGCATAATTGATATAATTTCACATTATCTTTGGAGGGCAGATAGCTCAAAGACTGTGGTAGACTTTGCTGCAAAAGAACAAAAAGGGCAAGGATGGTTAAAGAAGCAAAACTGTTTATTATATGAAAGACGTATCATTTGGGAACTCAGATTTTTCTCCCTTTATAGAATTTGCAATAATGTTGCTACACTGTTAATTACATGGATCATTTTATTACGGTGGAACATTATGGAATGTTAAGGATTGGGATTGGATGAAGGAAGGAGAGGGAGGGAGGGAGGGAGGGAGGGGCTGTGAAAGTGCATGAAATTCTGTTGCAAGGTTCATGTGAAGGGAGATGCTGGATTATGAACCCCACAAAACTATAGTGAATCGCACTAAATCTGCACATCTAAGATTCTCTCATGTTTGTGTGACGGTTTAAGAGTCTATCAGAATTCACTTGGCCATAAAAAACAACTATTTGAGATCACAATTTAAGTCTGTTTAAGGACATTACTGTGCGCAAATCAACTGCCACATTTGCCCACAAAAGACAGTCACTGCACTTTAAAATACATCCTGTGAAGCGCTTTGGGAAGGCCTCGTGATATGAAAGGTGCTATACCAAATGTAAGTATGGCACAACCTAGGCATCAGGTTCGCCCCACAGCTGTCCTTCCTTCCCCACATCTAGTCCTTGACCAGGATCAACTTTCTCCATCTCCGCCACATGGCCAGGTTTCACTGGCTCCCTTTCGCCGAACAGATCGATTTCAAGATCCTCACATGTTTTCAAATTCCTTCATGCCCTGGTACCTCCCTACCTCTCAGACCTGCTTACTCCCCAACCCACAACTCGCTGCCTCCGCTCGACTGGCTCTGGCCTACTGCATGTCCCTCATGCCCTCCATTCCACCATGGGTGGCTGCACTTTTAGCCAGTGTGCCTCGAAACGCTGGAACACTCTTCCTCTATTCCTCTGCCTTGTTCCTCCCTTCCCCATCTTCAGATCGTGCCTGAAGATCTTCCTCTTTGACCGTACTATGGTCACCTCCCTCCGGTTCGGAATCGTGCTCTGCCACTGCCTAGCGCTCTGGAACACTACCCTGCGTGAGGGGCATTATATAAATGCGTTCCTGTTATGATTATTATTAGTAAAGTCTTGTAATACAATCATTCATTTGAGTACTTTTAAAGACTCTAAAGAATTGTGTCCTTCACATTTTTTCTTGAATGATATCAATTTTAGTTTTTACTTCTTTGTTTCAAAAGATTTAATTGTTTAAAATCACGACTGGCAACAAAATGCACACAATGTGATTCAGCCATGGTAAAGGGTTTCCATATGGCCTCTAGCTTCGTAGTGCAATCACCCTTCTCTCCAATTGCTGCATTGGATGATGAACTTACTGTGCAAGCAAGGGAGAAGCTGTAATGCACTACATTAGTATGCCAGGAGACTGCACCACCGAATCACCTTAAAGTGAAATCTTTATTTCCAATATCAAATCACCTTTGAATCAAATTGCTTTCAGAGTGCTGAAATTTTGAATGAGAATGCAAATTTACTCCATGTTCTGACATTTCCTTTTAGGATAAATAATGCTGAAAATAGGGAGCTGGTAGAGAGGAATGTTTCAGCTTTATCTCTGATTGGTATTGCAGGATATTCCTTCGACGTTGTCTTACGGCACAGAAGATGCGTTGCTGTATTCTTCTCATGGTCTAGAAAATTAGAATAGCTGCTTAGAAATAGTTGGTTCTTTTATTGCAGATGTGAAATACCTTGAAGCAATTATTCCTAAGTATTATTCCTAAGTATTATTAAATTGGTCAATCGTTTCATGTCTGTTGGACATTGCTGTGCGTAATTGGGCTGTGGCCTGTGCCTACAAGGTCACTACATTTCACAGTAAATCATGTGAAGCACTTTGAGACGTCCTCCCAATGTGAAGGGTGAAAACAACAAAATTATATTTGTATAGCGCCTTTCATGTTGGGAGGACATCCCAAGGCACTAAACCAAATGCAAGGATTATTTTTATTACGCCAATGGTGTTGGTGTTGACTGGAGTTAGTGACAGTTATTTGAGGAAGACCACCAACAAGCTGGGGCTAGATGCTTGGCATTATTATTGGTGCAGATAATCCAGAACTCTGCAGCCCGTGTCCTCTCCGGCACCAAACTCCGTGGACTCATCTCCCCCATTCTCACCCGATTCCATTGGCTCCCTATCCTCCAGAGGATCCAGTTCAAAATCCTGGTCCTCACCTACAAAGCCCTCAATGGTCTCGCCCCACCCTATCTCTGTGACCTCCTAACCGCCTACCAACACTCCCATTCCCTCCGTTCAGCCGGCTCAGGCCTGCTCCACATCCCCCGACCCACCCACTCCACCATTGGCGGGAGAGCCTTCAGCCACTCTGCCCCCAACCTCTGGAACTCCGTCCCCCAATCACTCCGCCTCGCCCCCTCCTTAGCCTCCTTCAAGTCCCGCCTCAAGACCCTCCTCTTCGACCATGCCATCGGCCAACCCTCTTCCCCTCCCCTCCCTTTCCTCCCCCCTGACCCCAGTTCGGGTCTGAAATGCTGTACACTGTCCAGCACCTTGGGACATCCTCTCATCGTGAAAGGCGCTATACAAATGTAATCTTGTTGTTGTTGTTGTTGCTAGAAAATTGTATCAATCTGTGCCTATTTAATTACAAAATGTTAGGAAACTTTTTTTTAATTGGGCAGCTCTTATTGTTAAGGACAGGTTTATGTTGTGTAATATAAAGGTCTTTGATATCATTTCTAACATGATTTATTGGTAGATTATACAACAATGTAATTTAAAATTATTTTTCAAAAATCTTAATTCCTAAAATAAATCTAGATTCAAGTTTCGGTTTACAAGTAAAATAACTGAAAACCCAAGATGATCATTTTTGCACCCTTGGTTTGTCAAGAATGTATGACAACATCAGCCGTGAGATGTAACGTTTCCCTTTGTATAATCAGTGAGAATGCCAGTCACTGCTTTATAAAGCAGTGAATTGGACCACTGGCCTTTCATCCTTTGTCCAAGATTGATGGAATGGAATCTCCTCACTTTTCCCAAAAGAAATAGCCTGATGTGAAATTAGTTCAGATAAATAACCTCAATCTAATTTTAATTGGTACCTGACTGACCCCATGACAAATTTGCCCTTATTGGGCACAAATTGACAATGTCCCTCAAAGAGGATGTGAAGAAGGCTTTTATGGAAAATGACACAATTTACACTGTTCTCCCTTTGTTTTACCTGATCTGTAAATACTTAATGCTGAACTGATTGCTAGAAGTGAAAAGTGTATCATTTCCTAACATATACAAACCTTTATATTGACCAAAAGATTAAATCAGGAGTACAAAATTGGATTGTTATCCAAAAGAGTATTTTTTAAATTGAAGTAGTGTATTCAAACAGGTCTTTTTAAACAAAAAGTTGATTTTAATATTCTATTTACTATTGCTAAGTTTTTTTAAAAATCCTTAAACAGTTTATGGTGATATTTGGAATAATGGCTTAGTGAAGTTGTTATAATAAGTTTGCAACATTTTGTGGGTGTTTCCCCCACAACGTATACCGTCAATTCACTTAATAGCATATTTTGAAGCCCTTTTATTAGAATCCTTGCATATGACATGCCACTTTATCATGTCATTGAGGTGTCTCAAAGCGTTTCACGTGATATATTGTAAAGTGGTGTGCCTGTTATTAAACCTTACACTATACTAAATGAACTTGAATGTACAGTCAGAAACTCAGGTGTTGTGTATTCAGCTGCTTACAAACGCCAGGCTCAGTACCCCTTATCCAGTTTGTCAAACTAGTTTTCCCTAGAATAAATAAAAGGATATTGATTATACTTGATTTATGTCAAAATAGTAACACTTGCTATTTAACCTGTTTTACATGGTCATGACATATATTGCACTTTGCAAACATTAATTTTTTCAAAATTTGACATTCTTACAGGAGTTTTATTTTTATTTTTTATTTTTAATAGTGCTATTGTAGTTTGAACCGACGTATTTATTATGCATGAATGAGGGCGTTAAGTGATCCAGTTGTAAATAGGATGGTGGAAGGCGAACTGGGTGGTTCTTTGTCTTCGACGAGCAAATCCTTATGTTTTTGTGTTTCTGTTTTGCAGAGTGCAAATTCCACTGCGCCAATGGCAACTGCTTGAAATTTGGAAACTTGATCTGCAACCAGCTGAATGATTGTGGAGATAACAGTGATGAAGAAAACTGTCCATTAGTAACTGAGCTCCCACCACCTACCATCTTCAACTGTAAGTGCAGAACTTCACTTTATTTCATTGCCTGTTATTAGTAATGAAAACATGAAGAGTTGCAATAAAATTTTAAATATTGTGATTGATGTCAACAACATCTTGCATTTATATAACACTCTTCACATAGGCTAACATCTCACAGCGCTTTCTAGTGACAGGGTTGGACATCAAACAGAGGAAGAGGGAATGGGGAGTTGATCATAGGCCCAGTCGAAGAGGTAGCTTTTGAAGCAGGTCTTTGAACATAGGTAGAAAAGGGTCAAGATAGAGGGGTACATAAGAACATAAGAAATGCTAGACAGAAAAAGACCAAGGTCCATCTAGTTCGCCTTTCACCTTCCTGGCGGTCACGTGCACATATGTCCCAAACTCCCTATGTGCTGTATCCCATCATGTTATTCCTTAAAACAAAACTGTCTAATCTGTGTTTGAAAAAATCACCATTTCCAGCTATAACTGTCTCCCCAGGGAGCCTGTTCCACAGGGTCACTATTCGCTTACTGAAATAGTGTTTGCGTAGATTTGTTCTGAATTTACCCCTCTTCAATCGCAGGCCGTGTCCTCTGGTAGAGTTAGGGAGTTCCAGAGATTAGGGGCATAGAAATTGAAAACTCAGCTAGTGATTGTAGCACGGCTGGGGCAACAAATATGCAGCAAGCGCCAGTTAGCCGAGTGGAGGGGTGAGCAGAGCAATAGGTAGGAGGAGATCAGAGAGAGAGGGGAGTGAAGAGATTTGTAGTTGAGGACCTTGAAATCGATCTGCTGGACAATGGTGGAACCTGGCAAGACCTGGGGTGATAGGCATGTGGAGTTTTGGGAGGGCAAGGATGCAGACAGCATTTTGAATAAGTTGGAGTTTATAGTGGAGCCATAGAGACCAGCAAAGATACATTTGAGAAGTCCAGGTCGAACTTAACAAAGGTGTGGATAAGGGTTTTGTTGGTATTTGGTACGAGATGGGCGAGGGTGAAGGAAGACCATCTTATTCAGAGAGCATAAGTGAGAGAGAAAGGAGAGCCAAGGATTGCACGGAAGCTAAGGTTGTGACTGGTTTGGGAGTTTGAGAAACAAGCTGGAAGTTTCAATATATCATATGGTTGGAACTTGAGCTACACATCTTAAAATGTGCAGGCAATAGAGTTTTTTTTAATGGATTTTAAAGGTTCCTTTCCTTCATCAATTAATCCTCATCCTCACCTACAAGGCCATTCACGGCCTCGCTCCCTCCTACCTCTCCGACCTACTATCCCCCTACTTACCTGCCCGTACCCTCCGTTCCTCTGGCTCTGGTCTGCTCCACATCCCCTGCCCCAACCGCCCTACCATCGGTGGCCGGGCCTTCAGCCTCTCAGCCCCGAGGCTCTGGAACTCTATCCCCCAGTGCCTTCGCCGCTTCCTCCCTTTCCTCCTTCAAGGCCGGTCTCAAGACCTTTCTCTTTGACCGTGCCTTCAGCTCCCCTCTCGACTCTCCACCCCCTCCTTGCTCCCTCCCTTCCCTCCCCTCACCCTGACCATTTTCCCCCCAAGGCTCGGGTCCTGACCCAACTGACCAGCGCCTTGGGACGTCCTCCCGACGTGAAAGGCGCTCTATAAATGGAATCTTGTTGTTGTTGTAATCTGATCCTTTAAGTCCTGCACTTTTACTGAATTGTCATTGTTCTATGGCAGTGAACATTTGAATGTAGTGAAATATTTTAAAAATGTGTTCATATTGGAACAGAATAATTAATTTGAACTGGCAATTGGACAGAAAACTTATGCCTGGAGCCCTGCTGTTGACAAAGTGGGACATTTGTAAATGAAGATCTCTAGACTTTTATTCTCTTACCAAATATTGAACACTGTTTTGATGTTGGTGGCTATGTTGCTGGTATATCAGCAATTAGGGTAGTTGAATATCTGTGATGCTGAAATGAGAATGTGGACAATTTAGAGTTAAATTTAATGTTTCTGATCATTCACCCACTAAAAGTATTTTTCTTGTTTAAAGGTTGTTATAAAAATATTGTTATAAAAGTTGTTTGATAAACTTGTTTTTGTATCATAAGACACATGTTAGAACACTGTTATTGTCACACTTGTACATAATGTTGTCATGGCATCCGGATCTCCTTAAACAAAATGTTTTCTATGGTACAACAACAACAACAAAATTATATTTGTATAGCGCCTTTCACGTCGGGAGGAGGTCCCGAGGTGCTGGACAGTCAGTGTTTCAGATCCGAGTTGGGGGTTGGGATCGTTTTTTGTTTTTGCTTTCAAGTGGGATAAAGAGGGGAAAAAAACATTTCCAGTAAAACACTATCCAACTAAACTTTAACTGTTCAAATCAAAGCTATTAGTGTCTAGTCCGCTCATCATGACTTGATTTGATTCAATAGAATGGAACTCAGGTTCGAGTACATCAATTGAGCTTTGCTTGAGTTTGTACTGAACTCTGAGACCCTACCCTGTGTAAAGGGGGCTATAGAAGGGCAAGTTGTTGTTGTTCCTCAATCCCTCCGCCTTGCCCCCTCTTGCCTGAAGTCCCACCTGAAAACCTTTCCTTTTCGACAGGCACTATATAGTGCAAGTTGTTGTTGAACTGATTGTTCAGTCAGAATCAGTTTTGCATTTGTTGTGGTTGCATTGTGACAGGAATTAAATATGGAAATACTGGATTCCAAACCAATTTGCAACTTGTTGCTCAGTTTTAAATCAACACCTTCTGTCACCAAAAAATTGACAGTTTTTAAATGGAGGCAATCTGTCCAGCTTAACATTTCCACCATATTTGTTGAGAAAAAGCATAGCTTATGACAGAGAGAGCCATCAAGTGCTGTAAATCATTTTGAGGGCAGTTTGACACGTGCCCAGAATGTACAGTTACTGAATTAGGATTGGACAGTGAGCTGGTAATCCAGTTTGTTCTTCTCAGCAAATCTGTTTTCATGTGATAAAGCAGAAGCAATGACTTTAATTGGACAAGGCCGGGATTAGTACATCAGATCTTCAATATGTCTTTCAATATGTTGACAAATCTGTGTTAGTGTGATCTACGTATAGAAGTATTGTGCTAGTTTTGGGGAAAGTGAGTCACAAAGTGCTGCTTAAACCATCTCAAAATAGGTTTTTAATTCACTTTGCCTTTTGTTCAAAATATGTGCCATTTGGTACAGAAAAGATTCGATTGAGATCAAGATGGAAAATGCTGGAAATCTACAATAGCTGATCAGCTTCTGACAGAGAGAAGTTTGTTCATGTTTTGGCTTTGACACTTCAGAGCTTCTTGAGTTTTATTTTCTCTTTCAAATGATGATTGGCCTACTGTGCATTGCCAGTATTTGTTTTCATTGCAAATTTCCACTCGTCTGTTTTTCTCTTATCCTATTAAACCTTTTAAGGTATTGATTTTCTTGACACCATGATTTTTTTCAAGGGTTTAGTTACAAAATAAGTAACAACAACAACAGAATACATTTGTAAGGCCCCTTTCACATCGGGATGACGTCCCAAAGTAATTAGTTGCATAACACTTGTTTGATGATAATAATAATAATAATCCTTGCATTTGATATAGCACTTTTAATGTCTTCTAGACATCTCAAAGCGCTTCACAGAATACACTCTGAAGTGAATTGACTGTATATTTGTGGGCGAAACTCGGCAGCCAATTGTGCACAGCAGCGTCCCCCAAATAGTCATGGATTGAAAATAATCAATTTATTATTGTTTTTGTTTTTTGGAGGGATTATTATCAGGCATATGGAGTAAGGAAACTTGCCCAAGGTTTCGCCCTGCCTGGAATTGAACTCAGGTGTTTCGCTTGCCAGGTATTTGCTCTAACCACTGAGCTACAGGACTCCAATGATGAATGATGGTCACAATTCAATATGTGAATATGGGCTACAGAATATTTGTACAGTATAATGTACAAAATTATAAATGTCTCCCCATCCCCAAATTGCTCCCTCAACTGAGATCAATGAACTTAGCACAGACCAGCCCAACAGGTTAGTGCAACCCAACCAGTTAGTGTGGCTGAGTTTGGATAGTGCCTTTACAACAACAACAACAAGTTGGAACAAGACTTGAAGGAGGCTAAGGAGGGGGCGAGGCGGAGTGATTGGGGGACGGAGTTCCAAAGGTGGCTGAAGGCTCTCCCACCAATGGTGGGGCGGGTGGGTCGGAGGCTGTGGAGCAGGCCAGAGCCGGCTAAGCGGAGGGAGCGGGCGGGTTGGTACGGGGTTAGGAGGTCGCAGAGATAGGGTGGGGTGAGACCATTGAGGGCTTTGTAGGTGAGGACCAGGATTTTGAATTGGATCCTCTGAAGGATAGGGAGCCAATGGAGTCAAACGAGAATGGGGGAGATGGGGTCACGGAGTTTGGTGCGGGAGAGGACACGGGCGGCAGAGTTCTGGATTATCTGCAGCTGTGGAGGGAGGAGTTGGGAAGGCTGACAAGTAGGGAGTTTGCATAGTCGAGCCTCGAGGTGATAAAGGCATGAACAAGAGTTTCAGCGGCCTGACGGGTGAGGTAGTGGCGGAGTCTGGTGATGTTACGGAAGTGAGGGAAGGCAGAGCGGGTCACAGCTTGGATGTGGGGAAGTAAAGGGGATGTGGGGAAGTAAAGACAGCTCGTGTACTGTCCCGCACCAGGCTTCAGACCACATCACTCCCACCCTCGCTCGCCTCCACTGGCTCCCCATCCCCCAGAGAATCGATTTCAAGATCATCATCCTCACCTACAAGGCCATTCACGGCCTCGCTCCCCCCTACCTCTCCGACCTACTATCCCCCTACCTACCTGCCCGTACCCTCCGTTCCTCTGGCTCCGGTCTGCTCCACATCTCCCACCCCAACCGCCCTACCATCGGTGGCCGGGCCTTCAGCCTCTCAGCCCCGAGGCTCTGGAATTCTATCCCCAAGTGCCTTCGCCGCTTCCTCCCTTTCCTCCTTCAAGGCCAGTCTCAAGACCTTTCTCTTTGACCGTGCCTTCAGCTCCCCTCTCGACTCTCTACCCCCTCCTCACTCCCTCCCTTCCCTCCCCTCACCATTTGCCCCTTGCTCGGGTCCTGACCCAACTGTACAGCGCCTTGGGACATCCTCCCGACGTGAAAGGCGCTCTATAAATGGAATCTTGTTGTTATTGTTGTTGTAAAGATAGTTGAGGGTCGAACAAGACACCTCGGTTCCTGACTGGCTGGTGAGTTGTAGTGAGCAACCATGGAGGTTGATGCTGCCAGAGCCTGAGGTGCAGAGGCGCTGGCGCGAACCAATCAGGAGAGCCTCGGTCTTGTTCACATTCAACTGTAGGAAGTTTGCCCTCATCCAGGACTTGATGTCCGACAGGCAGTCTGTCAGGACAGCAGTGGTCCTGGAGTTGAGGGTGGAGGCAGAAAGATAGAGTTGGGTGTCATCCGCATACAAATGGAAGTTGACCTCATGTCCGCAGATGATGTCACCAAAGGGGAGCATGTAGATATTAAAGAGGAGAGGGCCAAGGACAGAGCTCTGGGGGACACCAGACGTGACAGTGCGAGGGCTGGAGGAGAAACCGTTAGAGGCAACAAAGTGGAGATGGTGAGAGAGATAGGAATCGAACCAGGCAAGGACAGGTCCGCGAAGATTAAGTAGAGAGGAGAGGTGGTGTATGAGGATGGAGTGGTCGACAGTGTCGAAGGCGGCAGAGAGGTCGAGTAAGACAAGGAGACAGAGGGAGCCCTGATCACAGATGTTCAGACTGTCATTAATGACTTTGACCAGGGCTGTTTCCGTGCTGTGGGCAGTGCAGAATCCGGATTGGAGGGGTTCAAAGAGGGAATGGCGAGAGAGAAAGGAGCGGAGCTGGGACGCGACGACTCGTTCCAGGACCTTGGAGATGAATGGGAGGTTAGTGGTGGGGCAGTAGCTAGAGAGTAGGGATGGGTCCAGGGAAGGTTTTTACAGGATGGGGGTGATGGCAGCTGTTTTTAGAGGGGTTGGAACTGAACCGGTTGACAAGAAGAGGTTGATGACGTCGGACAGGAGAGGGGCTAGAAGGTGGAGCTGGGAGATGAGGAGAGAGGTGGGAATGGGATCAAAGGAGCTGGTGGTGGGTTTGAGTTTGCGAACAATCGTGGAGAAGGAGAAGGGAGAGATAGGTCGAAGAAGTATAGTGGGGGATGGGTCATAAGGGAGAAGTGATGTGCTGTTGGCAGTGGACGGGGCTGAGGTGGTTGAACGTATCCCCTCGATTTTGGTTTTGAGAAAATCCAGCATCTCCTCACAGTTGGAGTTTGAGGAGAGGATGGGTGAGGCATGGGAAGGTGGATGGAGGAGACGGTTTGTGGTGAAAAGAGAAAACTAGGGTTGTCCTTTGCCTCCAAGATAACCTTGGAGTAGAAGGAGGATTTGGCAGAGGCAAGAGCTCAGCGGTAGATCTTGGTATGGTGAAGCTAGATCTGCCGAAGGACCATTAGTTTGGAATTGGTCCAGCCTTGGGAAGACTTTAAATCACAAGTATTAATTGGAGCCTTCAGCTCCTTTAACCACCAAACATCAAATTGAAACATATTTTTCAAATGTAAGTTTTGTTGGGATGAATTGAATGTGGTCTTTCTGCAGTAAAGTACCGGTGGGTTCCAGATCCTGATTTCAAGTTGACGAAAAACATTCTGGTCCTCTTGTAACGAACTCCAGCTTAGCTATTTCAACCGCATTTTCCTGAAATCAGCCAAGTTATCCATCTATGCCAGCAAAGTTTTGAAATCTATTTATTTTAAAAAAGGTCCCTTCTTGTATTAGTTGCAGACTTTTGAAAAGACCCTTTCACTATGATCTAATAATAATTCTTATCCTAACAATCAAGTTGGATGGATATCTGAAAGCTCTTACAGGGTTTACTTAAAGTCCATTAACTGCAATTTGTAGGGAAATAAATATAACGACAGCCATGGAAATCTCCTTTGTCCAGAGAGAGACAACTTTGGGAAACAGCACTAAAATTACTAAAATTACTGGTGAGCCACATGGTTTCACTACACTAACTCAAGCTTTTTTTTCTGGTTTGAGAAATGAATGTACAATGTGAACTGAGCGGGCAGTTTTATCAATGGTAGTTGATACCTTTGGAGTGGAGCTCACCCAAGGTAGCCACAATTACCGCAAATGAAACAAACATGGAGATAAAAGCAAGTATTAGAAAAGTATATACAACTGTGAAAATTGTTTTTTATTTCTGCTGATCAGGTTGGATGTAATTGGTTGACCTATTTGGTTACTTTCACTCTTCTAAATGAAAATTATATTTCACATTTGGTTGTCGGTGACTTATTGTGTATACTTTTTTTGTTATCGCTTCCACATTTGTTTTACGTTGTCTGATTAGTCTGGCTTCACAGCAGTAGATCTAATGGCGAAGAATAAAAAGCCTGAGTTTGAACAAAGCAGTGGGTGTCTATCATTGATTTTTCAGCTTTTCTCATTTGACTAGAAGTTTTCTCTAATCTACCCATAAATGCTTTTTTAATAACCTTCTCTTCCCCTACTCCACCGCCCCCAGTCTAATTTACACAAATCCTTTTCTACCAGGAAGGTGAGAATATCCGAGTAAAGCACAATTCCATACTCCCATCATGATGTGATGTGAGTGGGAGAGAGGAAGTGGAACTGTAGTGGGATTATGGGGACAGATTGTGGATTGCTTTTACTCCCCCAGGGTTAGGGGCAAGATGGAAACATTTAACATTTAAGAGAGAGATGGGGGGTCAGTAAGATGAAATGCGTTTATGTTTATAAGTTATAAAGTTATCTCCCTTCCTTGTGCATGTTTCCCCTCTCTCTTTCTCTCTCCTACCTCCCTCTCTTTCTCACGCTCTACCCCTTCCCCCCCTTTTCACTGTTTCTTAAGTATCTTAATTTTCTATTTCTTTCTATAATTTTCTGTATCTCTAAATCTACAGTGTACCAATGAATCTATATATTAAACAATAATAATATAATAATACTTGCATTTGATGCAGCATCTTATCACATCGTCGAGATAAGGATTTTACTGTAAAGTAGAATGACTGTATTTTGTGTGTGAAGCGCAGCAGTCAGTTTGTGCACAGCAATGTTCCACAAACAGCTATGGAGTGAGTCACCAATTTTATCTGGGGGTTTGTCGGCTAGGCCACCATGAAAGAGAAACTCCCTTCTCTTTTCAGATAGTGTCATGGGACGGAATAATAATAATAATCCTTGCATTTGATATAGATCACGTGGGTGAGATGTCTCAAAATGCTTTATATTTCACAAAATATATTGCAAAGTGTAGTAACTGTAACTGTACATATTTTGTGGGCGAAACGCGGCGGCTAAATGCATACAGCAGTGTGTTATGGACAACTATAAACACAACACTTCGACTGAAATTCAAATTCAGGCTTTGTCCTTTTTTGTACAAACTCTGTTCTTTTCCAAATGAATACAATTTGCACAGTCGGTCGTCAAGAGATCACAGAGAAAAAAGAGAGAGCCTGACCATTTTTTTAAAGCATTTTTTGTTAATAATATTAAAAAGAATGCTCCTTTAACGTTCTTTAACATCCACCTGAACAGGCAAACGGGTTTAATGGTTTAGTGTCTCATCTGAAGTACTGTGAAAAGTCGTTAATTATTGCAGATTTCTTCAAGCATCAGAGTCTGGTTGCTTTAAAAAATGAAGACAGTGGCACACTGAAGAAAGGAGGATTTTTTTCCTTTACCGTGTAGCAACTTTCTTGGTGGATGTGAAATTGATAAAGTTTGTTAAATTATTCAGCAGTCTAGTGTAGAAGTTAACGAAATGGATGATGCTATTTTGAGAGCTTTAACAATGACAGTAATTTTCAGAGTGGGATTACAGACTTACACACAGAGGAAAGTATTTGAATTGTAATGTGGCTTGCCATCAGCCTGGCTGTGTGATACAAATGGATCATGAATACTGTCTAGACAGTCTCTGCCCGAGTGAAGCTGGGGTCTCTGAGGACATGCATTGAGATGCTAGTTTAGGTAATTGGGAAGTAAGGACATTTTCTCCTCTAGTAAAAGACCAATCAATGCAGATCCTGGTTTAGAACCTCAAAGTCTTCTGTTTCATATAACAAATCGATAATTATCTCAGTTTAAAGTTCGTACTATTTAGTTTTGGGGAAGAGAATGTTTGTATGATGGTGTTATTGACTTTGATTCTAATTTGTGGCGTCCAGAGATTGATCTTAATTCCAGGTAGTAACAACTGACTTTTGAGTGCTCAGGCATGCAGCTACCTGCTTTATAAGCATAAATATTCAGTGTGTACTCCAACATGTTTTTAAAGAGAATCCAAGGGCAAATAAACTTTATTTATTTATTTAAAACTGTTTTATCCTCTGCCATCAAGTGACTGTATAAATGTGCATCAATCGTTCTTGTTCAAAATAGTTTATGGCTTCAATTTTTTCATTTTCGCCCACAAATATACAGTCAATTCACTTTACAGCATATTCTGTGAAGCGCTTTGAGGCGTTGAGAAGATGTGAAAAAGCGCTATATCAAATGCAAGGATTATTATTATTATTTTCCCTTTTCCACCCCCTCCCCTCCATAAATCCACGTTGATAATAGTAATAATCCTTGTATTTGATACAGTGCCTTATCACATCTTTGAGACATCTCAAAGCGCTTCACAGAATATACTGTAAAGTGAATCGACTGTATATTTTGTGGGCAAAAAGGGGCAGCCGATTGCACACAGCGGTGTCCCACAAACAGTCATGTCATTACCTCTGGTAAATTGATCCACCAATCGGCTAACAACCAGGTTCCTATTTACTGCTGGGTAAACAGAGGCGTATGAAGGACGGAAATTTGCCCAAAGTTTCGTCCTACCTGGGAGTTGAGAACAGCGCTCTGAGACGCCGTCTGGCGTGGAAGGCGCTATATAAATCCAAGTTGTTGTTGTTGAGTTGAACCCAGGTCTTCTCACTTGCGAGGCGAGTGCTCTAATCATTTTCCAACAGAGAAGACTGGATAGAAATCAGGTGAATTACCGCACCTGATTGCTGTCTGGTTGAGAACAGCTAATTCAACATAAAATTGGGATTAAACATGAACCTGGCTACTTCCTCATTTGCATAGCTCAGCACTACACTGTACAGTAATTTGACCACTGAGCCATTTTCTTAAAACAGCAGTAGCGACTTCAAAGTTTAAACACTTTTGATAGTTCTATGTTCTCACAGTTTTAAATCCAAAACTGAGAACTGTAATAATTCATCATGATTTTCAAGAGAGTGTGGTGGAAAGTGAGTACAACCCCTTCATGTACCAGTAAGTCTGGTAATTTGTGTATGGTAGTAAAATGTTTGAGAATAAAGCTCCTCCAGTGCCTTGCTAATTGTACTTTAGCCAGGAGTAAATAATTTCCACAGAACACATCATTATTGTTCTCTTTGATATTTTGGGTCCAAATAATTAAAATTAAGTTACGATGTGGAACATAATTAGGAAAATATTTTTATTTAGGAAAGTATGCAAGTGTAACACATTAATTGAAAAAAAACTGCAACCAGTCACTGTAAAGTCGCCTCGATTTGGGAGAGGCGATGACTAAAAAAGATGATTTGGTTTGCTCTTAATAATGTGTTCCTGTCCGTTTATCTAAGGTTTTAGTTTATTGTATTTTAAGGTGAGCAGAATTTGAATAGGAGAATTGGTCAATCTTAAGTGTTTTGCTTATTCGACGACAACAACAACAAAATGACACGTATAGAGCGCCTTTCACGTCGGGAGGACGTCCCAAAATGCTGAACAGTCAGGTGTCGGGGGCCGAGCATGGGGGAGGGGTGGGGTAGGGGTGAGGGAAGGCAGAGAGGTGGGAGGGAGACCAAAGGCACGGTCGAAGAGAAGGGTCTTGAGACCGGCCTTGAAGGAGGCGAGGGAGGAAGCGAGGCCAAGGGACCGTGGGATGGAATTCCAGAGTGTGGGGGCAGAGAGGCTAAAAGCCCGGCCACCAATGGTAGGGCGGGTCGGGCAGGAGACATGGAGCAGCCGGAGCCCGATGAACGGAGGGAGTGGGCAGGTCGGTGGAGAGTCAGCAGGTCAGAGAGGTAGGAGGGGACAAGGCCATGGATGGCCTTAAAGGTGAGGAAGAGGATCTTGAACTCGATCCTCTGGGGGATGGGGAGCCAGTGGAGTCGGGCGAGTGTGAGAGTGATGGGGTCATGAAGCCTAGTGCGCGAGAGTACATGAGCTGCAGAGTTTTGGATGATCTGCAGCTTGTGAAGGGAACAGTTGGGAAGGCCGATGAGGAGGGAGTTTCCGTAATCAATCCTTGAGGTGACGAATGCATGGGTGAGGTTTTCCTCAGCCTCCGGAATATCGCCAGACTATGGCACTACCTCACCCCTCACGCTGCTGAAACTCTGGTCCACGCCTTTATCACCTCAAGGCTGGACTATGGGAACGCTCCCCTCGCCGGCTTTCCGGCACCTCCCTCCACAAGCTGCAGGTCATTCAGAACTCTGCAGCTCGTGTACTGTCCCGCACCAGGCTTCGGGACCACATCACTCCCACCCTCGCCCTCGCTCGCCTCCACTGGCTCCCCATCCCCCAGAGGATCAAATTCAAAATCCTCATCCTCACCTACAAGGCCATTCACGGCCTCGCTCACTCCTACCTCTCCGACCCACTATCCCCCTACCTACCTGCCCGTACCCTCCGTTTATGCTTTAAATGCATATATTTCATCTGATATCTAATATCTAATTATAATGCTAGTGATTGACCAAACAATGGGTTGGGCAGAACTCTAGGAGAACACTAGGAGAAATGCTGTTCTCCAATAGTGTTACAAAGTCCTTAACATCCACCTGAAGAACAAGCAATCATCCATATTTTATCTGAAGGATAATCTCTGACAACGCAGTGCTCCCCCAATACTACACAGAATGCCACCTGTGTTAGCTGAACAGGTCCCACCATGCAGTTTGAATCCACAAACTCCTAACCCAAAGATAAGAGCGCTTAGTTTTGTTTTGTTTTATCTTTGTGGATAATATTCGTTTAATATTGTGAAGCATAAGTTAGAATCAGGAAATGGGTGCTTTGGTATTGCAGACACTGTGCTATGGTTTGTCAATGATACTTCTGGAAGAGGTAATGGTATAATTACAGGGATATCTTAAGCAAACAGAATCATTTTTAGAAGGCAACAACAAAGTTACATTTGTAAAGCGCCTTTCACGTCAGGAGGACATCCCAAGACGCGGGCAGGGTTGGGATGACGGAGGACAGAGGGGGTAGGAGGGCGGCTGAAGGCACAGTCAAAGAGGAGGCTCTTGGGTCGTGCCTTGAAGGAGGGAAGAGAGAGAGCAAGGCGAAGGGATTGTGGGATGGAGTTCCAAAGAGTGGGGGCAGAGAGGCAGAAAGCCCGGCCGCCATTGGTAGGGCGGGTCGGGCGGAAGACCTGGAGCCTGCTGAGCGGTGGGAGCAGAGAGGTTCATAGTGGGTTAGCAGGTAAGAGATATAGGAGGGCGCAAGACCGTGGAGGGCCTTGAAAGTGAGGACAAGGATTTTGAACTCTATCCTCAAACTCTATGGGGAGCAAGTGGAACCGGGCGGGGTGGGGATGATGGGGGTCACGGAGCCTGGTGCAGGAGAGGACACGAGCTGCAGAGTTCTGGGTGATCTGCAGCTTGGGGAAGGAAGAGATGCGGAAGCCAACAAGGAGGGAGTTTCTGTAATTGAGCCTTGAGGTGACGAATAAAAGTTTGATGGTTTCAGCGGACTGAGGATGAGGCAGTGGTGGAGTTGGGCAGTGTTGCAGAGGGGAAGGCAGAGCGGGTCATAGCATATGGGGGAGAAAAGAGAGATGAGGGTCGAACATGACGCCCAGGTTAATGACTGGCTTGGTGAAGTGGAGTACACACTCTGTGGCTGCTGATGCTGCCAGTGCCTGAGGTGCTGAGACACGAACCAATCACGAGGGCCTGAGTCTTGCTGACATTCAGCTGCAGAAAGTTGGCTCTCATCCAGCACTTGATGTCAGACAGACAGTCTGTCAGGACGTCAGTTATCCTGGAATCAAGGGTGGAGGCAGAGAGATAGAGTTGGGTATCATCCGCGTATATGTGGAAGTTGACCCCATGTCTGCAGATGATGTCACCAAGAGTAGAGGTTAAAGAGGAGGGGACCGAGGACGGAGCCCTGAGGCACATCGCATGAGACTGTGCGGGGACTGGAAGAGAAACCATTGGCGGAGACAAATTGGAGACGGTGTGAGAGATAAGACCTGAACCATTCAAGGACAGAACCTTGAAGGTGGAGGTAAGAGGGGAGGCGGTGAAGGAGGATGGAGTGGTCCACTGTATTGAAGGCAGCAGAGAGGTTGAGGGAGGTCGAGGAGGCAGAGGGAGCACTGGTCACAGATGGAAAAAATGTCATTTGTCACCTTGACCATAGCACGGAAACCTGATTGGAGGAGCTTGTGAAGGGAGTAGTAGAAGAGGAATGAGCGAATCTAGAAGCAACGACTCTTTCAAGGACCTTTGAAAGAAAGGGGAGGTTGGAGATGGGCCGGTAGTTAGAAGGCGGGGATGAGTCCAGGGAAGGTTTTTTCAGGATGGGGGGTGATTGTAGATGTTTTTAGTGGGATGGGAACAATGCCAGATGAAAGGGAGAGAGTGATGGTGTTGGAGAGCAGAGGGGCGAGGAGGTGGAGCTGGGAGATAAGGAGAGGGATGAGGATGGGCCAAGGGAGCAGGTGGTGTGTTTCTTGTTGGATATGGTGGTGATGAGAGAGGAGGAGGAGACAGGTTCGAAAGTTTGGAGGGAGGGATGGGTAGGTGTTGGAGTGTGGGGGGGAAATGGGGAGGGAGTGGCGATTGGGAGGGCGGAGGCAGCTGAACAGATCCCCTCGATTTTGGACTTGGAGAAATCCAGCATCTACTCACAATCAGAGCTTGAGGAGACAATGAGTGAGGGGTGGGGGAGGGTGGACGGAGGAGCCGATTGGTGGTGGAGAATAGGAGTCTGGGGTTGTCCTTCGCAACCAAGATTATCTTGGAGTAGAAGGCTGATTTGCTGAGGCGAGGGTGGAGCGCTACGTTTTGATGTGGTCCAGCCAGATATGTTGGTGGACTGTTGACTCCCTCAAAACAGCCACTATCACCCCTACCTTGAAGAAACCTTCTCTTGACCCATCACAGCTATCCAGGAACCTGGGTATCTTGTTTGACCCTGAACTGGGAGACTCCTCCCCCACATCTGCGGCATGACGAGCACTGCCTACCACCACCTTCACAACATTGCCAGACTCCGCCACTGCCTCACCCCTCAGGCTGACCAAACCCTCACCCACGCATTCATCACCTCAAGGCTCAATTACGGGAACTCCCTCCTCATCGGCCTTCCCAATTCTTCCCTTCATCCAACACTCTGCAGCTCGTGTACTCTCACGCACCAGGCTCCGTGACCCCATCACTCTCACACTTGCCCGACTCCACTGGCTCTCCATTCCCCAGAAGATGGAGTTCAAGATCCTCGTCCTCACTTTCAAGACCATCCATGTCTCCCACCCGACCCGCCCTACCATCGGTGGCCGAGCTTTCAACCTCTCTGCCCCCACACTCTGGAACTCCATCCCACAGTCGCGTCGCCTCGTTTCCTCCCTCGCCTCCTTCAAGGCCGATCTCAAGACCCTCCTCTTCGATCGTGCCATCGGTCGCCCTCCCACCTCTCTGCCTTACTTCCACCCCTGCCCTCCCCCACGCTGGTGTCCTGACCCCTGACTGTCCAGCACCTTGGGACATCCTCCCGACGTGAAAGGCGCTCTATAAATGTAATGTTGTTGTTGTTGTACTTTGAATCCCTGTTTTGATCCTAATTCAAACTAATTTGGGCTGTAATCAGTTATTGTACTTGAGGTGGGCAGAGTAGTCATTCCTAGCATGTAAATAACAGA
The DNA here is from genome assembly GCF_018977255.1 of Callorhinchus milii. Taxonomy (NCBI): domain Eukaryota; kingdom Metazoa; phylum Chordata; class Chondrichthyes; order Chimaeriformes; family Callorhinchidae; genus Callorhinchus; species Callorhinchus milii. The sequence continues at coordinate 125,490,231 of NW_024704743.1, read as the reverse complement.
GGACATTTATCTTACCTGTAAAGAGTGCACATGCTGTCTGTAGATCATGAAGTGATTGTTAACTGCTAAAGAGAAGCTGGCATCTGATATCTGGTTAACAACAACAACAACAACAAGATTCCATTTATAAAGCGCCTTTCACGTCAGGAGGGCATCCCAAGGCGCTGCACAGTTGGGTCAGGACCATTGGGAGGACAATGTGGAGCAGGAATCGAAAATAAAGTAAATAAAGCTACAGAATGGGTTAAAATTGGAGGTTTAAAATCAATCCTTGAGCATTATTCTGTCCTGTACAATTGCAAAATGTTAGCTGCTTAGTTTTTGTGTTTGCAGATCTTCACTGTTCATGTCTGTGTGCAATTGGCTGCCACGTTTTAAACACAAATACAGTCAATCCACTCTACAATATATTCTGTGAAGCGCTTTCAAATGTTTCAATGATGTGATAAGGCGCTGTATCAAATGCAAGGATTATTATCATTTTTAAAATACAGCACACATGTCCTGCCAAGTGACTTGGTCCTATCTTTCTATGCTTTTTGGGATATCTTATTGGTCAAGTGCTGAAGAGTTACCCATTAATAGTAAAGAAGAGGCCTAACATACAACTGTCAGGAAGTTCAGGAACTCTTCAAAATCTGTGTTTGCCTAATGCTAAAATATTGTTTGAGAGGCTGTGGAAGAAACATCTCTGTTGCTGCTTTCAAAGCAGTTTAAAGCCCTGCTGCCTGTGGACCTGAAGAGATGACCTGGGCCACTATTAACAATGTGCAGCCAGCCTGCAATTCTGTCTTTAACATTACAACAACAACAAGATTACATTTGTATAGCACCTTTCACGTCGGGAAGACGTCCCAAGGCGCTGGACAGAGTACAACATTTCAGACCCGAGCTGGGGTTGGGGGGGGAAGGGATGGGAGGGGAAGGGGGGTGGCTGCACCAAAAGTCATACCGGAAACATAACAGCTGCACCTCAGCATCTGTATCAATCTAAATAATCTACCGAGAATGCAGCGATGTCGCTTTGAACTCTGTTGTTCCCGTTTGCAGAACTCTTCCAGATGGTTGTGATGTCTGGAACTGATCCCTTGTACCCAGATGTTTTAAACGGTCATCAACAATTACTTGAGCTGGGATTTTGAAACTTGTATTTGACTGTAGGAGAGCCTTTGTCTGTCAGTGCACCACTATATTTTAGTTAAACAACAACAAAATTACATTCATATAACGCCTTTCATGTCGAGAAGACGTCCCAAGGTGCTGGACAGACAGAATTTCGGCCCTGAGCTGAGGGTCGGGATGGGGGAGGGGGGAAGCAGGGAGATTGAAAGCACGATCGAAGAGGAGTGAGAAAAGATTTCATGATCGAAATCAGGTCCTGGAATGAGTTCTTGCTTCTCAGCTTCACCCCTTCCTCTCCCGCCACTCACTTCTCGAACCCCTCCAATCGGGCTTCTGTGCCGCCCACAGCACAGAAACCGCCCTGGTCAAAGTGACAAAGACATTCTGTCCATCTGCGAACAGGGCTCCCTCTGCCTCCTTGTCCTCCTTGACCTTTCTGCTTTCAACACCGTCAACCACTCTATCCTCATCCACCGCCTCTTCTCTCACCTCAACTTCCACAGCGCTGTCCTTGATTGGTTCAGATCGTACCTCTCACACCATCTCCACTTCATCTCCTCAAACGGCTGCTCCTCTAGCCCCCGCACCGTCTCGTGCGGCGTTCCTCAGGGCTCTGTCCTCTTCAACATCTACATGCTCCCTCTTGGTGACATCATCCGTAGTCATGTATGCGGATGACATCCAACTTTACCTCTCTGCCTCCACCCTCGACTCCAGGACCTCTGCTGTGCTGACTCCTGATTGGCTCCCGTCAGCACCTCCTCACCTCAGACCCTGACAGCATCACCATCCATGGTTGCACACTCCACCTTGCTAAGTCAGTCCGGAACGTTGGGGTCTTGTTTGACCCTCAACTATTCTTTCTATCCTACATCTGCGCCATGACCTGCTCTGCCTTCCCCCACCTACGCAACGTTACCCAGCTCCGACACTGTCCCACACCGCAGGCCCCCGAGACCCTCACACACGCCTTCATTACATCGAGGCTCGATTATGCAAACTCACTGCTTGTCGGCCCCCAACTCCTCCCTCCACAGACTGCAGATCATCCAGAACTCTGCAGCCCATGTCCTCTCCTGCAGCAGACTTGGTGACCCTATCAGCCCCATCCTCGCCCGACTCCACTGGCTTCCCATCACACAGAGGATACAGTCCAAGATCCTGGTCGTCACTTTCAAAGCCCTCCATGGTCTTGCTCCCCCCGACCTCTGCCACCTCCTAACCCCCTACCATCCTGTCCGCTCCCTTCACGCAGCGGGCTCCGGCCTGCTTCACGTCCCCGGGGGAGTAGGGTTGAATTGGAAGCTCTTTTCAAAGAGCCGGCACAGACACGATGGGCCGAATGGCCTCTTCTGTGCTGTATAATTCTATGATTCTATGAAATGGATAATTAACATATTTAAATTTTCCATTAATTAGTTCAAAGGTCAATATTAAATTATCAGAGAAACAAATAGTTTGGCAAGATGATAGGGAAAGGGGGCAAGTTGTAAAAAAAAATGAATGGGCTCTCATTGTTTACACCCTTATCTCACTTTCATGCCATTAAAATGGCGCTTTGGAGTGATGCAATATACACGTAGGAGTGATATCTAGTGGCAGACGCTGCATATTGCAGCACTGGGTTCTGATGAACATTTGATTGGCATCTTCAATTGGTCTGGACGCCAAAGAAATTCATTCACACAATGTGTCACTTTAAACATATCAGGGCACTGACACCACTACTTACTTTAAAGCCAATTCGTATTAATAGATTATAATAATAATAATTCTTGTATTTGATACAGCAGCTTATCATATCATCAAGATGTCTCAAAGTGCTTCACAGGATATACTGTAAAGTGTAGTAGCTGTGTTTCTCTTATATGTTATTTTAGATGTGTTGGATAATCTATCCTATTAATTTGACCGACTCCAGCACATTGTGGAGTCCTGTAGCTCAGTGGTTAGAGCATTCACTTTGCAAGCGAGAGACCTGAGTTCAATTCCCGGCAGAGGGCCAAACCTCGGGCAAGTTTCCTTACTCCACACAGAGCCTAATAATAATCCCTCCAAAACCCAAAACAATAATAAATTGGTCATTTTCAATCTACGACTGTTTGTGGGACATTGCTGTGCGCAATTGGCTGCCGCGTTCGCCCACAAATATACAGTCAATTCACTTTACAGTGTGTTCTGTGAAGCGCTTTGGGACGTCCTCCCGACGTGAAAAGCGCTATATCAAATGCAAGGATTATTATTATTATTATTTTGCGACTTCCTCCCGACGCGAGAGGCGCTATAGAAATGTAATTTTATTGTTGTTGATAAACCATAGAAATCAAAAAATGGGGGCAATAGCATTGAAAACACTTTGTTTCTCAGCAACCATTGTATTGCCATACTTCGGATGAGATGTGAACCAAAGGTCCCGTCTGCCTGTCCAGGTGGCACTATTTCAAAAGAGAAGGAAGTTTCTTTCTCCCAGTGCCCTGGCCGACAATTCACCAAATCAAATTGGTCAATCACTCCATGGCTGTTTGTTGGACATTGCTGTGCACAACTGGCTGCCGCGTTTCCCCACAAAATACACAGGATGTTTATAGTGGCCGAGGCTGTTTATAGTGGAGGAGACTGTTTATAGTGGAGGAGACTGTTTATAATGGAGGAGACTGTTTATAGTGGAGGAGACTGTTTATAGTGGAGGAGACTGTTTATAATGGAGGAGACTGTTTATAGTGGAGGAGGCTGTTTATAGTGGAGGAGACTGTTTATAGTGGAGGAGACTGTTTATAATGGAGGAGACTGTTTATAGTGGAGGAGGCTGTTTATAGTGGAGGAGACTGTTTATAATGGAGGAGACTGTTTATAATGGAGGAGACTGTTTATAGTGGAGGAGGCTGTTTGCAATGGAGGGGACAGTTTATAGTGGAGGAGACTGTTTATATTGGAGAAAGCTTTTTATAGTGGAGGAGACTGTTTATAGTGGAGGAGACTGTTTATAATGGAGGAGACTGTTTATAGTGGAGGAGACTGTTTATAGTGGAGGAGACTGTTTATAGTGGAGGAGACTGTTTATAGTGGAGGAGGCTGTTTGCAATGGAGGGGACAGTTTATAGTGGAGGAGAGTATTCATAGTGGAGGAGACTGTTTATAATGGAGGAGACTGTTTATAGTGGAGGAGACTGTTTATAGTGGAGGAATTTGTTTATAGTGGAGGAGACTGTTTATAGTGGAACAAGAACAACATTCCATTTATAGAGCGCCTTTCACGTTGGGAGGACGTCCCAAGGCGCTGTTCAGTTGGGTCAGGACCCGAGCATTGGGGGAAATGGTCAGGGTGAGGGGAGGGAAGGGAGGGAGCGAGGAGGGGGGAAATGGTCAGGGTGAGGGGAGGGAAGGGAGGGAGCGAGGAGGGGGGAAATGGTCAGGGTGAGGGGAGGGAAGGGAGGGAGCGAGGAGAGGGTAGAGAGGCGAGTGGGGAGCTGAAGGCTCGGTCAAATAGAAAGGGAGGAAGCGGCGAAGGCACTGGGGGATAGAGTTCCAGAGCCTCGGGGCCGAGAGGCTGAAGGCCCGACCACCGATGGTAGGGCGGTTGGGGCGGGGGATGTGGAGAAGACCGGAGCCAGAGGAACGGAGGGTACGGGCAGGTAGGTAGGGGGACAGTAGGTCAGAGAGGTAGGAGGGAGCGAGGCCGTGAATGGCCTTGTAGGTGAGGATGAGAATCTTGAAATAGATCCTCTGGGGGATGGGGAGCCAGTGGAGGCGAGCGAGGGTGAGGGCGAGGGCGAGGGTGGGAGTGATGTGGTCATGAAGCCTGGTGCTGGACAGTACACGAGCTGCAGAGTTCTGAATGACCTGCAGTGTGGAGGGAGGGCCGGGAAGGCCGGCGAGGAGAGAGTTCCCATAGTCCAGCCTTGAGGTGATAAAGGCGTGGACCAGAGTTTCAGCCGCGTGAGGGGTGAGGTAGTGCCGTAGTCTGGCGATGTACCGGAGGTGATGGAAGGCGGTGCCAGTTGTGGCGCAGATATGAGGGAGAAGGGACAGCTCAGGGTCGAACAGAACCCCGAGGTTCCTGATGGCTTTAAGAGGTGGAGAGTGCAGTCTTGGATGCTGATGCTATCAGCGCCTGAGGTGTGGAGGCACTGACGTGAGCCAATCAGGAGGGCCTCAGTTTTGCGCACGTTGAGCTGAAGAAAGTTGTCTCTCGTCCAGGACTCGATGTCGGACAGACAGCTGTCAGGACATCGGGGGTCGTGGAGTTGAGGGTAGAGGAGGAAAGGTAGAGTTGGGTGTCATCCGCATACATGTGGAAGTTTAACCCCATGTCTGCAGATGATGTCACCAAAGTGGGAGCACATAGAGGGTGAAGAGAAGGGGACCGAGGACAGAGCCCTGAGGGACACCGCACGAGACAGTGCGGGGGGTGGAGGAAAAGCCGTTTGTGGACACAAAATGAAGACGGTGGGAGAGGTACGACCTAAACCACTCAAGGACAGGGCCTTGAAGGTTGAGGTGGGAGGACAAGCGGTGGAGGAGGATAGAGTGGTCGACCGTATCGAATGCTGCCGATAGGTCGAGGAGGCAGAGGGAGCCCTGGTCACAGATGGTCAGGATGTCATTGGTGACCTTGACCAGGGCAGTTTCTGTGCTATGGGCAGCACGGAAACCCGACTGAAGGGGTTCGAATAATGAATGGGTGGAGAGGAAAGAGTGCAGCTGGGAGGCGACAACTCTTTCAAGGACCTTGGACAGGAAGGGGAGGTTGGAGATGGACCGGTAGCTTAATAGCTGCGACGCATCATGGGAGGGTTTTTTCAAGGTGGGAGTGATGGTGGCAGTTTTTAGGGGAATGGGAACAGAGCCAGAGGAGAGGGACAGGTTGATGATGGAAGAGACTGTTTATAGTGGAGGAGACTGTTTAGAGTGGAGGAGACTGTTTATAATGGAGAAAGCTTTTTATAGTGGAGGAGACTGTTTTTAATGGAGGAGGCTGTTTATAGTGGAGGAGGCTGTTTATCGTGGAAGAGGCTGTTTGTAGTGGAGGAAGCTGTTTATAGCGGATTCCCTGGAAAAATTGCGGCGTTACTTTTCTGTTGTCGTGGTGCATCCTCCTGGTCGCTATCCAGACATAGTTATTTGCCCCTCTTCCATAACAAAACACAAATTTCAAAGGAAATCTCTTTTGGAATAATAGAAAGGATACTGATGTTGAACTCATGTTACCATAGTATAGAACACAATAGAGTTATTTTCCGAGGTCAATTTTGGAGTTGGGATGATACTGAGGCAAAGCTTTTTTTTGGAAGGGGAGAGCATTTGAATGGCCAAAATGTTAGTGTAGTGGTAAGGAACATTCCCAGTAATTTTGAGAGGCAGCTTTAACAAGGATCCAGAAGATAGACTTTTAGAGCAACAGTTGGCATTCTTTGATTACATCAAGATAAACATCTCTAATGTACAAACTGAGGTTCTGCGCAAAGAAAAATTTAGTTTGGGATGTTTCAGAAAGAATAAGTTATGGTGAGAAGCAGGCAGAATGTTTATGAGAGGTAAATGACTAAATTCATCTTTCTGAGAGAACCTGATTTCTTGGTGTGCAAAATCAAAAAATCTCACTGTGGTGAAATGAGGAATGCTTTTTGTCTTTTGAATGAGGCACATTTTTGGACAAGGTAGATTTGCGTCTGGCCTAGCTTAACCTTACCTTGGAAAAACCTGATACAAAAATTGTATTCAAAAGGAATAGAATTGTATTATACTAGTACTGGCATTCCTTCCCTTGATCTCCCAAGATAATTTGCAAAACATGTTTTCTAGCTTGCAATCATAATAATAATAATAACAATAATAAAAAAGCCTCTGTCTCCCAACATGCCCCGGTTCTGACGAAGGGTCATGGACCCGAAACGTTGACTCACTTTCCTTTCTCCATTGATGCTGCCTGACCTGCTAAGTGCGCCTTGGGACGTCCTCCCGACGTGAAAGGCACTCTGTAAATGGAATCTTGTTGTTGTTGTTGTTGAGTGTTGCCAGCCACTTCTATTTTTGCTTTTATAATAATAATGCTAATCATGTCAGCAAGTTGTATGTTCATACATCTACCTCAATACAACAACAAATTACATTTGTACATATTCACATCGGGAGGACATCGCAAGGCGCTGGAGCGGTAGGAGATGGAGGTGGGTATGGGTGTTGGGGAGGGGAATGGAGGAGTTAAGGGAGATGATTTAGTGATGAAGTATCACATAGTACTTGATTAAAATAGTTTCTAAACATTTTTCAACTTAAATTCCAGTATTTTTTATTCTGACATTTGCCTATAAAACACACAGTCACTACACTTTACAGGATATCTTGTGAAGCAGTTTGAGATCTCCACCCAATGTGAAAGGTGCAATACCAAATGTAAGGATTATCATTATTCACTGTAGATCTGCATTGTTTACATATGAAATCCGTTATGGGGTGCCACGGTTACTAGGACTCTATTTGTGCACTTCATAATAAGATCTTTGAACATACAACTGGTCCTAATTAACATTGATGTACTATATTTGAATTACACACTGGATATGAGAAATCATACCCAACACACCCACACACGTGCACACAAAGTTTGGGTTTATTGATTACACTGTGACCAAATGTTGAATAATTGTGTGACTGTGGGAGCAAAATTAATTTTCTCTAAGAAAAAGCAGTACTTTAATAACAATATAAACAGAAGTCACTGGGAACACGCAGCAGGTCAGGCAGCATCCATGGAGAGAGGAAAATGAGTTAACGGTTCAGGTCTATGACCTGACGTCAGAACTGTGGAGTCCTGTAGTTCAGTGGTTAGAGCACTCGCTTTGCAAGTGACAGACCTGAGTTCAATTCCAGGCAGAGGGCGAAACCTCGGGCAAGTTTCCTTACTCCACACAGAGCCTAATAATAATCCTCCAAAACTAAAAACAATAATAAATTGGTCATTTTCAATCTACGACTGTTTGTGGGACATTGCTGTGCGCAATTGGCTGCCGCGTTCGCCCACAAATATACAGTCAATTCACTTTACAGTGTGTTCTGTGAAGCGCTTTGGGACGTCCTCCTGACGTGAAAAGCGCTATATCAAATGCAAGGATTATTATTATTATTATTATTATTAACTGGTTCTGACTGCCTGACCTGCTGCGTGTTCCCAGCGACTTTTGTGTTTATACCAGATTTTCAGCATCTGCAGTACTTTGCCTTTTATTTTAAAAGCGGATTTAATCAAGTTAACTAAGTAGGAACCCAGTTGTTAGTCGATTGATGGATTGCTTTTCCGGGGGTAATAATTCCTTCAAATTTTTTTAAAAAAACTCTCTACTTCAATCCACGGCTGTTTATGGGACACTCACTGCTGTGCGCAATTGGCTGCCGCGTTTCACCCACAAAATATACAGTCAATTCACTTTACAATATATTCTGTGCAGCGCTTTGAGACATCTCGAAGACGTGATAAGGCGCTATATCAAATACAAATATAAGAATTATTATTTATTATTATAACACTGTTTGCTTGCTGTTCTTTGTTAGACCTGCCCAAGTATTTTTTTAAATTCTGTTCCTACATTAGCAGGGTGGTGCATTTGTTCCATGTGTGGTGCAGAAACAATGACCGAGTTTCTGCTCGTTTGTGTTCCTCCTTATATCTCACAATCATTGATGCATTGTTCAAGAGGCCAACCTGTTTTTGGACACAAAAAATGGAGCAATGCTAGCAGGAAAGCGAGTACTTGTAAAAAGAGTGCTATTTATTATGCAGCGACAAAACCCACTTTAACCAGTTTGTCTGGCGGTGCGTTCCCCAGACAGCACTCAGCTACAGGACTCCAACAAACCCACATGTTACAACACGTATTTCAAATTGAATAAAGTACTTGTACAGAACAATCTTCCAAATAATAGTAATAATCCTAACAGTTGTTATAGTTCCTTTCACACCAGGAGGATGTTCCAAAGCTCTTCATAGGATATACTGTAAAGTAGTCACTGTGTTTTATGGACGAACTTGTATGTTTTTCCATTTTTAAAGTAAACCAGCCCTTTTGGCTTAACCTTTTTGGAGGTGAAGGAAGTCCAGGATAGGAATTCCTTGGCTGCAGATGTCTTAGGTCGGCCCGTGTGATGTACATAGTTTCATTTAGACTATGGTAACATACTTTTGGGGGTGGGGGGGGCCTTAATAATTCTTAAATTTTTTTGGTAGAGAGCCTTATCATGTGGTCGAGACGTCTTAAAACACTTCACAGAATACATAGTAAAGTAAAGTGAGTGTGTGTTTTGTGGGCGAAACCTTATCCAAGATGCTGCTAACACTGGGGATGTATTAACAGCTGCCATTGAGGCTGCGATTGAGTTGGCCTCCTCCTCGTCCCCCGAGTCCTCCACTCCACCCTCAGTGGTCGTGCCTTCAGCCACTATGCCCCGAGGCTCAGGAACTCCCTTCCTCACTCCCTTTCCCTTGTTTCCTCCCTTCCCATTTTCGGGTCTCTGCTGAAGACCTTTCTTTTCAACCGCGTCTTTGCTCACCTTCCTCCCCCTCTCCCTCCCCCTCTCCCTCCCCTGGCTCCTCCCCTAGTTCCTCCCCTCCCCTGGTTCCTCCCCTCCCCTGGCTCCTGCCCTCTCCTGGTTCCTCCCCCTCCCCTGGCACCTCCCCCTCCCCTGGCTCCTCCCCTAGTTCTCTCCCCTCCCCTGGCTCCTCCCCTCCCCTGGCTCCTCCCCTCCCCTGGCTCCTCCCCTCCCCTGGCTCCTCCCTCCCCTGGCTCCTCCCCCCTGGCTCCTCCCCTCCCCTGGCTCCTCCCCTCCCCTGGCTCCTCCCCTCCCCTGGCTCCTCCCCTCCCCTGGCTCCTCCGCCTCCCCCTGGCTCAGCCTCGGGATCCGTTACTGTGAAGCTCTGCGACGCCGTCCGGCGTGGGGGGGCACTATATACATCCAAGTTGTTGTTGAGATTTATGATTACAAGAAATGAGCTGTATGGAAAACTCATTTAGACAACTGACTATCTTTTTTTTAAAAAAAGGACTTTGCCCTCTTGTCCCCGAGTCGGAGTTGGGGGTTCAACCCTATTTTGGAGCTTTGAGCTCGTAATTCAGGTTGATACTCGAATGCAGTGCTGGGGCGTGTTGCACTGTGGGAGCTGCCTGTTCAAGTGGATAGTAAAGATCCTGTGACATTACTTAAAAAGGGAATGGAGTTTTATCCAGTGTCTTGGCAAACAATTCCCAAATTTTTTTTAAATAAGTCCTTCACTCCTTGGATGTCTGTGGGACGTTACTGTGCACAATTTGGCTGCTGCTTTCACCTACAAATGCACCTAGAAATTTCAACAAATAGGTTAGCCCAATATTTATTGTTTGGCTTTGTAGATGGGACAGTGCTAGAGATTTGCCAAAATTGTCTGAGTTTTACTTTTCATACTAAGTCTTATGGCTCCAGTGTTATGTGTGGTTATACACTCTTACATTTGGCTGAATAACTAACTGAACTAATTCAGAATGGATCACGGAAGGTAGCTACTGTTTAAAAGATTAACCTTCAAGTTCTGATCTTAATGCCAGTCTGAGATTGATAGTTTAAGCGATGTCTGCGTCAGTAATTAGATACAAGTACTGTACAAAGTATAAGTAAACATGCAGTTTGAGCTTCAAAGAAATGCTGATTTGAGTGTTCCTAATTATTGTGCAGCTCTAATGTTAGAAGGTTTCTACGTATGTACTTACCGGATACTTGAGAAATACGTATTGACCAATGAATTCCAAGTATTGTTGGATTTTATAAGTAAGCGCTTTGGAATGCCTCGAAGACGTGATAAGGCGCTATACTAAATGCATGGATTATTATTATTCTCCATCTCCAACTTCCCTTTCCTCTCCAAGGTCTTGGAACGAGTTGTTGCTTCCCAGCTTCGCTCCTTCCTCTCTGCCACTCCCTTCATAAACCCCTCCAATCGGGTTTCCGTGCCTCTCCTCTCCCCTCAACCTTCATGGCTCTCTCCTTGTCTGGTTCAGATCGTACCTCTCACACTGCCCGCACTTCATCTCCACAAACGGTTTCTCCTCTAGCCCCCGAACCGTCTCGTGCGGTGTTCCTCAGAGCTCTGTCCTTGGTCCCCTCCTCTTCAACATCTATGTTATCCCTCTGGGTGACATCTTCCACAGACATGGGATCAACTTCCACATGTATGCGGATGACACCCAACTCTACCTCTCTGCCTCCACCCTCGACTCCAGGACCACTGCTGTGCTGACTCCTGAATGGCTCCCGTCAGCGCCATCTCACCTCGGGCACTGACAGCATCACCATCCATGGTTGCACACTCCACCTTGCTGAGTCAGTCTGGAACCTTGGCCTCTTGTTTGACCCTCAACCATCCTTTCTACCCCACATCTGTGCCATGACCTGGTCTGCCTTCCCCCACCTCCACAACATCACCCGGCTCTGCCACTGTCTCATACCACAGGCCACTGAGACGTGATACATGCTTTCATAACATCGAGGCTTGACTATGCAAACCCCTTGCTTGTCGGCCTCCCCAATTCTTCCCTCCACAGGCTGCAGATGATCCAGAATTCTGCAGCCCGTGTCCTCTCCTGCATCAAACTCCATGACCCTATCACCCGCAGCCTCGCCCGACTCCACTGGCTTCCCATCACACAGGGGATACAATTCAAGATCCTGGTCCTCACCTTCAAAGCCCTCCATGGTCTTGCTCCCCCCGACCTCTGCGACCTTCTAACCCCCTACCATCCTGCTCGCTCCCTCTGCTCAGCGGGCTCTAGCCTGCTTCACGTCCCCGCCTCACTTGCCCCACCATTGGCGGGCGGGCGTTCTTCCCACACCCTCTGGAACTCCATCCCACAGTCTCTCCACCTCACCCCCTCCCTTGCCTCCTTCAAGACCCATCTCAAGTCCCTCTTCTTCAACTGTGCTTTTGATCACCCTTCTTCACCCCTGCGCTTCGCCCTCCCCAATCCCGACCCCTAGCTCGGGTCCAAATCTCTGACTGTCCAACACCTTGGGATGTCCTCCTGATGTGAAAGGCGCTTTACAATGGAATATGGTGGTTGTTGTATTCTCATTGCCTCAAACGATCAAGAGTGAAGCACATAATTAATAATTTAGTAAGTAAATTGGTTAGCATTCAGAAACATTGTAGCCTCTCCAATTCCTGTTTTTTTTCATTTGTCACAACATGGTTATGAAGTTTTGCGTTTATTGTCCCAACATTTTTCCTGGAATCTGTTTGTGTCATTCATTCATGCTCCACATCCAATTTAGCAAATGCCAGCTTCTATGAAAGCCAGCGTCACCGAGAGATACGGCTGCTGTTAGACATGTGTGTCCTGTCAGGCCATTCCCACTCTGACTGTCCAGCCTTGCCCAGACTATGGCTTCTGCCCTTGTGGACTAGCTTTGGGAAATGTGTTTTTTGTGCTGGAAAACAATGCCATGTTGTAGTGAACAATAACTTACATCAACTGTATATATAGTGCCTTTCACATAGAAAGTCTCAAAGCACAGTTCATGTAATGTTCCTGTGAAAATCTCTCTGTCTGCCTTGGTCCTTCCTTCACTTCCTTCAAGGTCCTCTTCGAGATCTTTCTCTTTGAGCATGCTTTTGGCTATCTTTTCCCTCTCATGCCTCACCTCCAGCTTAGGCGCAAACCCTGGACTGTTCATTTTATTTGGATGTGCTTCTGACGTAAAAGATGTATAAATGTAAATTTGTATTGTATTGTATCTGCACTTCTTGCACTTTTTTATTAAAAAGCATCTGTGATAAAATATCTAAGTCTGTTCAGGCAACAAAAAAGGCCATGTTACATAAAGTTCATGGCCAAAACCTAACCAACATTTGGCTACACATCTTCCTTAAACTTGTGGTAAATCTACACCACAGAGTTAAGATTCATTCTTGTGGATCAGGTCAGCACCCCAAGATACACATGAATATCAATCTGTTGATATTCTGGTTCTTCATGCACTAAATAATCCCATATCTTTACATTTCCACTACCTCTGGCTCATTACTAAATATTAAATTAAATATGGTCTCATGCCTTGTCCTGTGGTACTGTTCTTCACCAGAAAGTTAAGGTAATTAAAATTCTTTATAATTACAAGTCTCCCTTTCCATGATGCCTTTTTATTTGGTAATATAATTCTGTTCCAGTCTGATTTTTTTCTTATTTTAGTGGAGTTGCTTAATTGTTAGTTTTCTTCCCTTGGAGTCAGATTTCTACCTAAACAGACTTTGGTTCCATCATCAAAAGATAAATTACTTTTAACAGCTTTCAGTGCTCCCTGACTAGCAATATTATCCCGTTGTTAACCAACTCTTAACTGAATCTTTCTTATTTGTACAGTGAATTCACTCTACAGCATATTCTGTGAAGCGCTTTGAGATGTCTAGAAGACATGAAAAGCGCTATATCAAATGCAAGGATTATTATTTGTATTTTTTTAAACCAGTTTTGTCTTTCTTCTCCCATCTTTGTTAAGAGCACTAATGTTAAAGCTTGGGTCAGGAGCTGTACCTCATTCTTGTCCAAGTGGCTACTTATCTTGCTTGAGCCAAGATGATGAGTGTTAAGTGGCTGTACTACTTACACATCGGCACTTTCTGTAAAGCAGGGACGTACTTTGAAATGTTTCAATGCGATAAGCTGCTAAAAAGGTGGACTTTCCTGTTTCTATTTGACTGTTGGGGAAACACCACAGTGAGCCCATTCCTGCCATCACTTGCCATCTACGCCTGCATGCTTCACTAAGCTGCTTGGATACTGATGGTAAATAAAAAAAACTGTACAAATCTGTTCACAATCACTCTGTCACACTCAACATGAAGTTCCGTGTGATCAGGTCAGTGTAATTGGGTTGTCCTCCTGATATGAAAGGCGCTATACAAATGTAATTTGTTGTTTAAGGTTGTAATTGATCTAAACTGCGTACATTCAGTAAATGTTGAATGTATTTGGCCGTACATATTTAAATGCTGAACTGCTTATTTTGTCATCCTGTTGGTAATAATCCGTAACCATCTTTCCTTGAATCTACAAAGATGTTTAAATGTTCATAGTATCGTGTTGGAATGTGTGTAACAGGAGGCCAAATCCTATAGGCATTAGCTAACGTTTTAATAAAAGTTTCATTATTCAGACTAAATAACGGCCTTGTGGGGTGAACAGTAGGTATGGTCCAGATGTGGAAAGCTCATTCATCAGCAAATCTCTCACAATGCAGAGCTGAATTTTAAAGTGTTCAGACATTCTGGGAGCATCTGGACACGGGGATTTTTTGCACTATGTCACAAGAGATTTAGTTGAAGAAGGGCCTTTAACCTTCCAGAATACCTGCCTTAAAGTCTTCACATTAACAGTAATAATTTTGTTTTAAAATAAGTCCATCATCCTGGCCCCAACCTACTCTACCCGACAGTGTTTATTGTGAAGACCTGTGGCTCAGTGGTTAGAGCACTCACATCATAAATGAGAGAACCTGGGAAGAGGGGAGAAGTTGGGAAATGGGAAAATACTTTGTAGGAAATATAAATAATTTTTTGGAAATGCGACTTAAAATATTTACAGTACTTTGTAACAGCACAGAAATGTCAGAACGGAGCTATAATATTGTCTTGTATCAAAAGAGCATTGCCTTTTTAAGACCATGCCACTTCTTTACTGTCTTGAAAGAAGAAATTTTTTTTGAGTATATTTTGAGTGAATATAATTTCACTTTGACCTGAAAAGACATTTGTAATTCTACATTTGTAGTTTGTTTATCACAGAAACCTGAAAACAGGAAATCATCCAAATGATTTAGTTTAACAGAATGCACAGTATCAATAACAACAACTTGCACATTATAGCGCCCTCCACACAGGGCAGCGTCTCAGAGCTCTTAACAGTGGCAGAGCCTGACTCCGAGCCGCGGGGAGGGGGGAGGTGCCGTAATCACGGTCGATCAGGAAAGTTTTCAGACAGGACTTGAAAGAGGGGAGAGAGGGGACAAGACGGAGGGATTGAGGGAGAATGTTCTGGAGTTTTGGGGCGTAGTGGCTGAAAGCACAACCTCCAATGGTGGGCAGAGGGTGCGAAGGATAAGCAGGAGACGGTGCCAGTCAAACAGAGGCACCGGGTGGTAGATTGGGGTGTGAGGGAGTCAGAGAGGTGGTGAGTGAGGGGGTCGGAAAGGTGGGGAGTGAAGGGGTCGGAGAGGTGGGGAGTGAGGGGCTCGGAGAGGTGGGGAGTGAGGGGCTCGGAGAGGTGGGGAGATGCCAGAGAGTGAAGGGATTTGAACACGAGAGTGAGAGGATCTTGAAGTCGATCTGTTCGGTGATGGGGAGCCAGTTGAGCCTGGGCCAGAGCTGGAGAAATGTGGGGATGGAGTCAGTATGCGGGCAGTAGAGTTTTCATATAATCATAGAATCATAGAATTATACAGCACAGGAGGAGGCCATTCGGCCCATCGTGTCTGTGCTGCTCTTTGAAAAGAGCTTCCAAATCAATTCTTTGAAAAGAACTATCCACTCCCCCGCTCTCTCCCCATAGCCCTGATCAACCCCACTCCCCCGCTCTCTCCCCATGGCCCTGATCAACCCCACTCCCCCGCTCTCTCCCCATGGCCCTGATCAACCCCACTCCCCCGCTCTCTCCCCATAGCCCTTCAAACTTGTCCTCCCCAAATAATTATCTGCTTCTCTCTTAAAAGTTGTTATGGAATCGGTTCCCATCGGCCTTTCAGGCAATGCATTCCAGATCCCAACAACTCGCTGTGTGAAAACATTTCTCCTCCCCTCCCCTCTGTTTCTTTTACTAACTATTTTAAATGGGTGTCCTCGGGTTACCGACCCACCGCCAGTGGGAATAGTTTCTCCTCGTTCACCCTATTGAATCCTCTCATAATTTTGCAAACTTGTATTAAGTCTCCTCTTAACCTTCTCTGCTCCGAGGAGAATAATCCGAGCTTCTCTCATCTCTCCTGATAGCTGAGGTCCCTCATTCCTGGTGCCATCCTGGTCAATCTCCTTTGCACCCTCTCCAATGTCTTGACATCCTTCCTGAAGTGTGGGGCCCAGAACTGAACCCAGTCTCGAGCTGAGGCCTCACCAGTGTTTTATATAAAGGTTCATCATAACTTCCTGACTTGTGTACTCTGTGCCCCTATTTATAAAGCCGAGTATCCCGTATGCTTTTTTAACAGCCTGTCCGGCCACCTTCAAAGATTTCCTTATATGACCCCCAGGTCTCTCTGTTCCTTCACCCCCTTTAAGATTGTACCATCAGCTTATATTGCCTCTCCTCATTCTTCCTCCCAAAATGCAATTTTGAATGACCTGGATCTTGTGAATGCTGGAGCTGTGGAGATCAGCGACAAGTGCATTGGAGTGATCCAAGCGGTGATAACTGCATGCACAATGGTTTCGGCAGCTTTTGGGGCAAGGTACAGTCGGAGGTGGGCAATGTGGCGGAGGTGGAAGAAGGTAGTTCTGGTCAGGACCGGATGTGAGAGAGGAAGAACAGTTGGGGGTTGAACTGAACGCTTAGGTTGCGCACTGGTTCGGTGAGTCTGAGGGAGAACAGTAGAGTTCTTATTGGAGCTGCTCTCTCAAATTGCATTTTGTTTGCCAGTTGTAGGAGAATGTTTACCAAGAGCGTCTTTCCAGTTGTACAGATTGGCATGAAACCTAGACATTACCTCATGATGCTGGGCTTAAAGCCCATTTCTATGCTAAGCAAGTCTGCAGGAGTGAAAAAAATACCTGATTAGCTGTTCAACCTCAGAAGCCACCTTCTCTGCAAGGTGTGTCATTTTGCAGTATTGCAACACATTATTGTCTTCAACAGCACATCTCGGAAAGGCTGAAATGCTAGCAGGCAGATGAGCTGGTATTTTGCTGATTTAGTGCTGAAAGTCAAAACAGTTGAAGGAAAACAGCTTCAAGATCAATCTCTGGTGGTCGTAAAAAATAAAATTAGATTAAAAGACACAAGCGTAAAAAGCTGAAGAGGAAAGCATCGTTTAGATGAACCAAGTGAATTTTGTTTTTGATAATGTTCATTATTGTACTTTTGGGATTTAGTTGAAAATCATAAAATATTGTAACCAGTGCACAGAAACCTCCTTTGTATTTTTCTTTGATTTCTTCGTGAATAGAGTATTCAATTACTAATCTTGATTTTGATTGTAAAAAAAATAATTTCAGACAACTCAGTGATTGAGATGCTGCTGTTTGAACACAACTGGGACAGAATTCAAAAACATAATTTTAAAAGGGAATGAGATGGTGCTTGAAAAAGAGGAATATTAAAGGATAATGCAACAGCAACAACAAAATTACACTTATAAAGCACCTTTCACATCGGGAGGATATCTAAGCAGTCGGGGATCAGGACCCTAGCATGGGAGGGCAGGGTTGGGATGAAGGAATGCAGAGAGGTAGGAGGGTGGCTGAAGGCGCGGCCGAAAGGAGGGTCTTGCGTTGTGCCTTGAAGGAGGCAAAGGAAAGATCAAGGTGACGGGATTGTGGGATGGAGTTCCAAAGGGTGGGGGCAGAGAGGCTGAAAGCCTGACTACTGATGATACGGCGGGAGACATGGAGCAGGCCAGAGCCTGCTGAACGGAGGGAGCGGACGGTTTGATAAGGGGTGGGGGTCTTTGATAGGGGAGCAGACATGTTGATAGGTCAAGAGGTATGAGGGGCCAAGGTCGTGGAGGTACCTTGAAAGTGAGGATGAGGATTTTGAATTTTAACAGGGAGCAGGCAGAGGAGAAATGCTACTCTACATGATAATAATAATAATCCTTGTATTTGATACAGCACATTATCACGTCGTTGAGATGTCTAGAAAGTTTTCACTGTAACGTGAATTGACTTTGTATTTTGTGGGTGAAACGCGACAGTCAATTGCGCACAGCAGCGTCCCATAAACAGTCACGGATTGATGACCAAATTTTTTTTTAGTGATGTGTTTGATAGCCTATTTCTGTGCTATTACAGTCTACAATTCTGCTGCAGAATAATAGTGTCATCAAGTGAATCCCTAAAATCCGAACCAACGTAACCTGCCACAGTGGCTGGTCAGTGCCACATTGTGACAACACTGAGCACTCGCCTGCTGGCAGAACTGGCCTCCCACGCTCTTATAAAAAAACAATGTTCAGATCATCAAGTTACTGGCCGGCATAAGGGAAACCCATCAGCGAGCCCATGTTATAATGAGTCTCTACTGTTGTTAGACCGGCTATAAATTCTCATTGTTGGCTATTATTGGGTGTTGGGTTAGGGTTAAGCGCATCAGAGATTGTTCTCACTCAGCACCAGCAAGGCCAAAGCCACAATGGATTGAGTGGTCCTCGCTGGACAAGCAGTGGACAGCTTGCTGGTCCGTGGTCACAATGGCAAGTTATGTGATTTTCGTTGGTTAATTCTTTAGCAGTTCACCAACACAGATCACACTCTGGGTCCCCAGGCCTTGGCTCTTTGCCAACCTGCACCGAATGCTGTACACATTTAGATAAGGAAAGGCAAAATACGGCAGATGCTGGAAATTTGAAATAAAAACATTAACTCAGTTTCCTCTCCCCATAGATGCTGCCTGACCTGCTAAGTGTTCCCAACTACTTCTGTTTTTATTTCAGATTTAAGTAAGCTGGCTGTGTGTGCCTATTCCATTCCAATAAAGGGCCATTTCCATGTGTAAGTGCCATATACATATTTGGAACTCAGTCTGGTTTGGATACTCTTAAGACAGTCATGGGTTTCTGTATGTGTCAGACATCCGGTTGATCCCCCAAAAAGCACTGGTAGCTGCTCCATAATAATTAGCAAATAGTCCTTCTCTGATTCTTCTCCTCTTGACTTGCTTCATGTTCTTCAGTGTAGAAATTGTTCATCAGAAACCTTTCCTTCATATCTTTCACAAGCAGAGACTGTCTTCTGCTTTAGTTCCGCTCGTTATCTTCCTTGTGACATTCTGGATCTCGCTATCCCTGATCTCCAGTAGATTTCTTATTTGTTGAAGCATCTTCCAAGAATCTGTTTCCTTATTTTCCCCACACTATAATTTCATCCAAGATCTGAACACTGTTCCCATATCTGGCACTCTCCCCCCTCCACTGCATTTTTGGACAGTGTACAGGAAAGGTGTATAATAATTGTCTGATAGCTATGCTTTTCTCTCACCTCCTGCCTCCCCTCCTTTCTCTCTCTCTCTCTCTCTCTTTCCATTTCATTGATAATACTATGTTAATTGATTATTTGAACATTATTCTTCTTTCATCCAAACTTCAGGTACCTCATCCTGTTTGCTTTTCTTCTTCCCTGCTTCCCCTCCATCGCACTTTTACTCTTAATTTGTTCTTTCCCAGTCCTGCAAGGTTGGAGTTCTCTCAATCATCCTGCATCATATCATCTGTAGAAAATCTTTAGAATTTTAAAAAGTTGGCTTCACGTAATCATTCATTGACTTCTTATTTATTCTTTCCAGTCAGTTTTATACACACTGTTCTGCACTATATGGGTCTTGGCCCTTTATTATAATAATATAATAATCATCCTTGCATTTGATATAGCGTCTTATCACGTCTTTCAGAAATCTCAAAGAGGCTCACAGAATATACTGTAAAGTGAATTGACTGTATATTGTGTGGGTGAGACGCAGCAGCCGTTTACGCACAGCAGTGACCCACAAACAGTCGTGGATTGAGTGACCAAACTATTATTTTTAAAAAAAAAATTGATGGGATTGTTATCCCTGGAAAAGCGATCCACCAATCAACTAACAAGCAGGTTCCTACTTTCTGCTAGGTGAACAGAGGCTTGTGTGGAGTAAGAAAACTTGCCTAAAATTTCTCCCCAAATGGGAATCAAACCCAGGTCTCGCTTGCAATGCGAGTGCTCTAACCAATCCGCTACATGACTCGATAGTTCTAGGTTCTAAACAATACAAAAGGCAAAAAGCAATACTAAAATAATTTAATAAGATTTATGTACAATGAATGAAATGTTACTTGTTGACATAAATTATTTGTAATGTTTTTCCTCAATGCTAATAAGGTCTTTAGGAATGTATACAATTGAAAATTTTAATTTTGTTTTTAAAAATGTCTAACCTTTTTAGATCTAACATTTTGCAACTTAATTTGCGGTCCTGTTTTATTTAAAAATCTAAAAGAATTAATGCAATTCAAATTAAAATCTATAACGGAGAATGCTGCTAAAGGTTATTGCACCAAAAAGCTTTCAAAGGAAGGTCCTTGAATTTTCGATGCTAGAACCACTGAAGTAACATGCCGAAATGTACAGCATGGAGCAACAAGACAACAACAACAACAAGATTCCATTTATAAAGCGCCTTTCACGTCAGGAGGACGTCCCAAGGCGCTCCGTTCATCGGGCTCCGGCCTACTCCATGTCTCCCGCCCGACCCGCCCTACCATCGTTGGCCGGGCTTTCAGCCTCTCTGCCCCCACACTCTGGAACTCCATCCCACGGTCCCTTCGCCTCACTTCCTCCCTCGTCTCCTTCAAGGTCGGTCTCAAAACCCTTCTCTTCGACCGTGCCTTTGGTCTCCCTCCCACCTCTCTGCTTTCCCTCACCCCTACCCCACGCCCTCCCCTATGCTCGGGCACCGACATCTGACTGTTCAGCGCTTTGGGACGTCCTCCCAACGTGAAAGGCGCTCTATAAATGTCACTTTGTTGTTGTTGAAATCTCAACCATAATCCAACAATATCAACCTACAATATTAGACTCGCCGGCACAGACACGATGCGCCAACTAGCCTCCTTCTGTGCTGTATAATTCTATGATAATTCAGCAATATCAACCTATTCTTTCTGGTCTTGGGCTATACTAAACTAGGTGGGAGAGTAAGCTCTGAGGATGATGCAAAAAGATTGCAGCGGGATATAGATAGGCGAGGGGAGTGGGCGAGTAGGTGGCAGATGGAATTTAATGTGGGGAAATGTGAAGTTATTCACCTCAGTAGAAAAACAGATTATTTTCTAGTGGGGGAGAGATTAGATAGTGTTAGTGTTCAGAGGGATTTGGGTGTCCTTGTACACCAGTCTCAAAAAGTTAGTTCGCAGGTGCAGCAAACAACTAAGAAGGCGAACGGCATGTTAGCGTTCATTGCAAAAGGTTTAGAGTACAAGAGTAGGGAAGTCTCGCTGCAACTGTATAGGGCTTTGGTGAGACCGCACCGAGAGTATTGTGTGTAGTGTTGGTCTCCTTATTTAAAAAAGGACATACTTGCCTTAGAGGGGGTGCAGCGTAGATTCACTCGGTTAGTTCCTGGGATGAGGGGACTGACCTATGAGGATAGGCTGAATAAACTGGGGCTATATTCTCTAGAGTACAGAAGAATTAGAGGGGATCTAATTGAAACTTATAAGATTCTTAAAGGGCTGATAAAGTAGACACTGAGGGTCTGTTTCCCCGGTGGGAGAATCTATAACCAGGGGTCACAGTCTTAAAATTAAGAGTCAGCCTTTTAGAACAGAGTTGAGGAAACATTTCTTCACTCAGAGGGCAGTGAATTTATGGAATTCACTCCCCCAGAAGGCTGTAGATGCTCAGTCAGTACTTGAACATCTTCAAGGTTGAGACTGATAGATTTTTTAAAAAATAGAGGGATTAGGGGATATGGAGACAGGGCAGGTAATTAGAGTTAGGTCGGAAGATCAGCCATGATCTTATCGAATGGCGGGGCACAGGCTCGAGGGCCCGAATGGCCTACTCCTGCTCCTAATTCTTATGTTCTTATGTATACTGGATCTTTTCCTAAACAGTTACTTGTTCAACCATATGAATGGCAATGAGCATAGATCTATCTGTACACCAATATATTTTGAAAAGTAAAAATGACAAATTATTCATTCTGATGAAGGTACCATGGTTTCACACGGTAATAAAGAGGGAAAACAGACAGAATATTTTCATAGAATCATAGAATTGTACAGCACAAAAAGAGGCCATTTGGCTCATCGAGTCTATGCCGGCTCTTTGAAAAGAGCAATGTAATATCAATCCCGGCCTTTTCTCCATAACCTGCAAATCCGTCCTCCTCAAATACCCATCCACCGCATTTTTAAAAGTAGTTATTGAATCGGCCTTGACCGCCCTTTCAAGCGATGCGTTCCAGATTCGAACAACTCACTGTGTGAAAACATGTCTTCTCCCCTCGGCTTCTTTTAGAGACTATTTTGAATCTGTGACCTTGAGTCACCGACACACCCACCAGTGGAAACAGGTTTTCCCTTTCTAACCTATCAAATCCCCTCATGATTTTGAAGACCTCTATCAGGTCTCCTCGTAACCTTCTCAGCTCCAATGAGAATAATCCCGGCCTCTCCAGCCTTTCCTCATCATCACGGTCCCTCATTCCTGGTACCATCCTCGTAAATCTCCTCTGCACCCTTTCCAATGCCTTAACATCCTTCCTATAGTGCGGTGCTCAGAACTGGGGCAGTATTCTAACTGAGGCCTAACCAGTGTTTTATATCGGTTAATCATAACCTCCTGACTCTTGTACTCTACGCCCCTATTTATAAAGCCAAGTGTCCCATATGCCCTTTTTACAGCTTAATCTCCCTGTCCTGCCACCTTCATGGATTCATTTATCTGCACCCCCAGGTCTCTCTGTTCCTTCACCCCCCCTTAAGATTGTATTACCGCCTATATTGCCGCTCATTCTTTCTACCAAAATGCATTACTTTGCATTTCTCTACATTGAAACTCATCTGCCATGTGTCGCCCATTGTACCATCTGTCTATGTCTTCCTGAAGTTGGCTCCTATCCTTCTCACTGTTTACCCCCTCCCTAACTTTGTGTCGTCTGCAGACTTGGAAATGGTACTTGCTATACCCAAGTCCAGATCATTTATGTATATTAAGAAGAGCAGTGGTCCTAATACCGATCCCTGGGGGACACCACTGTACACTTCCCTCCAGTCAGAAAAGCAGCCGTTCACCACAACTCTCTGCTTTCTGTCTCCTGGCCCGTTCTGGATCCGCTGCCACTGTCCCTTTTATACCGTGGATTTCTATCTTTCTTAAAAGTCTTTCATGTGGCACTTTGTCAAATGCCTTTTGAAAGTCCATATAAACTACATCAACTGCACTACCTTTATCCACCCTCTCCGTTACCTCATCGAAAAATTCTATTAGATTTGTTAGACAAGATCTGCCTTTAACAAATCCATGTTGGCTGTCCCTAATTAACCCGTATTCTTCTAAGTGAAGATTTATTCTGTCCCGGATTATAGTCTCCAGGAGTTCTGATGTGAGGCTGACTGGCCTGGAGTTCCCAGGTTTGTCCTTCTGTCCCTTTTTGTACAGGGAGTCCCATTGGCCACTCTCCAGTCCTCAGGCACCACTCCTGTGTCCAACAAAGATTGAGAAATTGTAGCCGAAGCCTCCGCTATTTGTACCGGTGCCTCCGATAGTAACCTCGGCTGCATTCCGTCCGGACCGGGGGACTTATTACCTTCAGCGCAGACAACCTGTTCAGTACTTCTGTTTATACTTATCCTATCCATTTCCTCTGCCCTCTCCTCTGATACTGCGGCATTTGGTGCATCCACTTCTTTTGTGAAGACAGATGCAAAGTACTCATTCAGTACATCAGCCATGGCCTCTGCCTCCACAATAAGATTTCCACCTTAATCCTTAATTGGCCCCACCCTACCTTTGACTAATCTTTTTTTCTTGATATGTTTGTAAAATATTTTTGAATTCCCTTTAATGTTATCCGCTAACCTTTTTTCGTATAATCTTTTTGCCTCTTATTTCCTTTTTCAATTCTCTTCTGCACTTCCTATATTCTATATCCAAATAGAATATAGGAACTACGGAAGAGAACCGAAAAACAGAAGAGAACTTCTGTACCTTGGGTTTGACATTTGTCATACACCTTTTTCTGCTTCATTCTAGATACAATTACCTTAGTCATCCAGGGCGGTTTGGATGCCCTACTTTTCCCTTTTGTGGGAATGTATTTATTCTGTCCCTGAGCTATCTCACCCTTGAAGACTTCCCACTGCTCTTTAGTTGGTTTACCTACCAATCTTTCTTTCCACTCCACCTTGGCTCGGTCCCTTTTCACTCACTGAAATTTGCCCTCTTCCAGTTGAGTATCTTCACCTTAGATGGTTCCTTGTCCCTTTCCATATGCACTCTGAATCTAATGATGTTGTGATCACTATTGCCCAGATGCTCTCCCACTGAAACCTGCTCCACTTGCCCTACTTCATTCCCCAGAACTAGATGTAGCACTGCTTCCTTCCTTGTTGGGCTGGAAACGTACTGATCAAGAAAGTTGTCCTGTATCCATTTTAGGAATCTTTCCCCCTCCTTGCCCTTTGCACTGTTGTTTTGCCAGTCTATGTTGGGATAATTAAAGTCCCCCATTATCACGACTCTATTGGCCTTGCATCTGTCTTGAGATCTGCTTGCAGATCTGCTCATCTATTTCCTTCCCACTATTTGTTTGTCTATAGTATACCCCGACCAGCGTAACAGCTCCTTTTTTGTTTCTTAACTAACGAGATAGATTCTGTTTTGGGGCCCTCCAGGACCGCGACCCTTCCCACGGCTATAACCGTATCCTTGATTAAAATTGCCACACCCCCTCTTTTTTTCCCTTCCCTATCCCTCCTGAATACATTACAGTCAGGAATATTCAGCTTCCATTCCTGGCCTCGTTTGAGCCAAGTCTCTGTTACTGCTACTACATCGTATCCCCCTATGACCACTTGAGCTGCAGCTCACCAATCTTGTTTGCTAAACTCCGTGCATTTAGGCACATGCACTCCAAGACCGACTTGACCTGTTCTGCACTACCTCCCCTTTAGTTCTCCATTTTCTTGCCCTTTGTTTTTTGCATTCCCTTCCCCCCTCAAAACTAGTTTAAACCCTCCCCAACAGCATTAGTTAGCCTGTCTGCAAGGACATTCGCACCAGCCCTGTTTAGGTGCAACCCATCCATATGGTACAGGTCCCACCTGCCCCAGAACTGGTCTCAATGATCCTGAAGCCCTCTTTTCTGGACCATTGCTCCAGCCAAGGATTCATATGCTTGATCCTGCCATTATGGTACTTATTTTCCCGAGGCACAGGGAGCAATCCAGAGATCACCACCTTGGATGTTCTATTCTTCAGTTTGTTCCCCAGCTTTTGATATTCACTCTGTAGAGTCTCAACCCTTTTTTTTTACCAATATCATGGATCCCAACCTGGATCACCACTTCTGGATGTTCTCCTTCCCCCTGAAGAATTTTATCCACCCGTTCCGCAATGTCTAAGACCGTTGCACCAGGGAGGCAACATACCATCCTGGACTCCTGTCTTCAGTTGCAGAAATGCCTGTCTATACCTCTCACTGTTGTATACCCTATGACAACAGCATTGCTCCTGTTACCTATGACCCTCTGTTCTACCACTCGGTACTGTCCTCCCTGGAGATATCAACACTCTCAATTTTCAGTACAGAGTACTGGTTTGAGAGTGCTACATTACTGGGGGCATTCTGCCCTGCCCGTCCCCTCTTCCAACCATGCCGGATAGTCATCCAGTCATTTTCCCTCTGATCCTTCCATGGCTGTGGGTGACCACCTCCTGAAGTGTCTTGTCCATCAAATCCTCACATCCACTGTACAAGTTTGAAGCCGAAGGCTCCATCATCCCTCTCTCAAGGGTCCCATTATCTGCAGGACTGATAAAACTATCCTGTCCCTGAGCATTAACCGGATGCAAGCATCTCCCGAACCTCAGGGGAGTGGTGGTTTCCTCCATCATACTGTCCAAGAACCTCTCACTGTCCCTGATGGAGCGCAGTGTCTGCACCTCGGTTCCGGCTCCGCTCCTCTCAGCTGGAGCTTCCTGAGTTGCAGACACTTGCTGCAGATGAAGTTGCCGGGGCTCAGGGCCCTCCATTACTCCCACATGTCACAGTCCTCGCATTTCACATGCCATCATCTTCTCACACAGTGTTTTCAATATATATTTTTTATTTTTGTTTTGTGTTTTAATTTGCCGTCCGTCAGTGTTGTGGTTTCTGACAGTTCCTTGTTTGTCGATGTTTGTCCCTGGTTCTGCTGTTGAAAATGACGTCACATCAACGGCACTTTTTCTTTTTTCATCGCTCTGACAGTTCCTAGCTTACCTCAGCCTCCGCCTCCACTCTGTCCTGACTCCTCTCCCCGAAACCAAAGGGTATTCAGTGAAGGAGGATAGAGCAGCGGACAGTATAAATGAGTTCTTAAGAACATAAGAAATAGGCTCAGGAGTAGGCCATTCGGCCCCTCAACAACAACAACAACAACAACAACAAGATTCCATTTATAGAGCGCCTTTCATGTCGGGAGGACGTCCCAAAGCGCTGTACAGTTGTTCCCCATCTTTTCTCTCTCCCTTCTTAAATAGTGGCGAGCTTCCGATCGGTGGGAACCGTTCCAGAATCCAAAGAATTTTGGAAGATCAGACCCAAGGCCTCCACTATCTCATGAGCTATCTCTTTTAAAATCCTAGGATGCGACCGCATCACTCCCACCCTCGCCCTCGCTCGCCTCCACTGGCTCCCCATCCCCAGAGGATCGAATTCAAGATCCTCATCCTCACCTACAAGGCCATTCACGGCCTCGCTCCCTCCTACCTCTCTGACCTACTATCCCCCTACCTACCTGCCCGTACCCTCCGTTCCTCTGGCTCCGGTCTGCTCCACATCCCCCGCCCCAACCGCCCTACCATCGGTGGCCGGGGTTTCAGTCCTCCCGACGTGAAAGGCGCCCTATAAATGAAATCTTGTTGTTGTCCTCACAAACACCTGCCACGCCATTGTCACCTCTCCCACCCGTACTGTGAATTAAAGTTTTATTTAATCAATTATTATTTTTAAAAGTTAAATTTTTAATTATTTTTTTAAAATTTATTTTATTTTTAGTGTTGTTAATTAGCAGTTAGTGTTAGTTTACTGTTAGTTAGTAGTTAGTGTTAGCTGTTAGTTTACTCTTTCAGAATGTTTTGATTGTTTTTAACTAATTTTCCCACTGGTCTACTTGGTTTTTTATCTTTCTCCTGCCTCTGCTCCTGATTCGATGGAAGTGGATTTCACATATCAAACAAACTGTGGAGAAAAACACATCCTTATAATCTCTTTTCTCACTTGAGATTTGTGAAATCAGTACTTGTGCCCTCCAGTCTATGATAACGTTAGGTTACATAACAAGCTCATCACATATACATACATATATATCCATTCAAAATTTTTAAAGACATGATTTTTGTACCCTTTTTAGCTTTTCTCTCTACTTAAAGTTACAATTCTGCTAATTTTTAAATGTGGTGGATTGAAATCATCCTTGTGGCTCTGCATTTTCTTCAGTGCATTTAATTGTTTCCCCGGCCACCCCCAGCTCCTGAGCTCAGATGCCCGCCTGGCACTGTGAAGTGCTTTGAGATATCCTCCCGACATGAAAGGCGGGGTATAAATGTCAATTGTATTGAAGGTAAAATGTTTTTTTTAAATTGACCGACAATTCGGCATCCAAGTCAAATGTGGATCTGAACCTTAAAAGTATAGAAATATGAATGAATTCTGAATATAACTGCAATTAGTTGCAACTAATTAGTCTTACAATCAGATACCCTCAAATGCATCCATGTACTTGAGTAGCCACTCTGATGACTTCACATTGATGGGCACTGATTTGGGTTAATAAACCCATTTTCTTTTATTTTCCAACATTAATGGAAGCTAGTGCCATTTTCCCCCCAATATCCATGTATAGTCCCTGGCATTTATTAGCATTAAAATATATTAGCTCAGCAACTCCTAGTGGCTAAACCTTTCTGATTCACTGAATGAATTATAATATTCACCTAGTTGTGAAACATGGTTATATTATCCTCTTTTGGAACCAACTAAGGAACACAGAAGTAAAAGCCAATACAAAATACCCAGTAAGCTGGGAGGAGTTAGGATAAAAATGTTATTGTGGTGGTGAAATGGCTATGGAAATGCTAGGGTGAAAGAGAAGGCGAGGGAGAGAGAGACAGACAAGCATTTACACTGTTACAGTGTCTTCTGTCTTAGCAGCTTCCTAGCAAAAGTGCTTTACAATAAAACAAGTTTTGGCAGAAAAACACAGCAACCATTTTGCATACAGTAAGGTCCACCAAACAGCCATGAGAAAGACCTGTTTACATGGATTTTCCCATCATGGTATCAACAACAACAATAACTTGGATGTATATAATGCCCTCCACGCCAGACGGCGTCTCAGAGCATCACAGTAACGGATCCCGTGCCGAGTCAGGGGGAAGGGGAGGAGGCGGGGGGAGGTGGGGGGGAAGGTGACCAAAGGCGCGGTCGAAAAGAAAGGTCTTCAGCAGAGACCTGAAAATAGGAAGAGAGGGGACGAGGGGAAGGGAGTGAGGAAGGGAATTCCAGAGCGTCGGGGGGTAGTGGCTGAAGGCACGGCCACCGATGTTGGAGCGGAGGATCCGGGGGACGAGGAGGAGGCCAGCCCTGGAGGAACAAAGGCAACGGGTACTGTTGTGAGGAGAGAGGAGGTCAGAGAGATCGGGGGGTGCAGAGGAGTGGAGGGACTTGAAGACAAGGTGAGGATCTTGAAGTCGATTTGCTTGAAGTATCAAAGTATCAGCTCAACATAAGCTCAAATCCTGAGGTGGGGCTTAGCCATCAACTGACTATTGTGTCCAAAAGGTGAGGCAGGGCCTGACATCTAAGAGAGAAGCAGCAGAGTTTACAAATGTAAACAGTACAATACAAATTTACACATTCATCCACAAAAGTCTCTCCATTCTATAGTAAATCCTTTATAGCGACTTGGGGCGGCCTCCCGACGTGAAAGGTGCTATATACGATCTGATGTTTTGAATTACAATATAATAATAATTCTTGCATTTGATATAGCACCTTATCACGTTGTTAAGACGTCTCAAAGTACCTCACAGGATATATAGTAAAGTGAATTGATATTTTCATTTTCACACATGGCGTGTTCGGTCCACACAAGCAGAGTGGGATGCGCTGGCTGACACGCATTTAGCCTTACTCAAATTGGTGATTTGCTTATCTCAACCAGGTCATCTGGCACAGAATCACAAACAGATAAAGGACTTCACTCTTACTCAGATCGTAATAATAAGGATTGAGAGCGAGTCTATTGGTGTTTCACCTTGAACAGCACTTTAGCGCCCTCTACAGGCCAATATAGGAGTATGAATAGGGAAGTGACCCACTCAAAATCAGATCTCTTAACTTGTATTTACCTAATAAAGCATTTGAACTGGACTTGCAACAAACCTTTGAAATCTGATTTGGTTTGTACAGACATGTGTCAGCATAACTAAGTTGTTAGCCCTGTCGTGTTTCAGACAGAATGTTGTGGGTTCAAGCCCAGGACTTGGAGCTCACAGTGCAGGCCGACACCAATGCAGTGCTCGGGGAACCTGCATTGTCAGAGGTGCAGTCCTTCAGATGAAACATTAAACTGAGTTCATTTCTGCCTATTCAGGTGGATAATCGATCCTATGGCATGATTTGAAAAGAGAAGAGTTTGGCCCTTTGAGAGTGAAATCAGGAGCATTTTTTTCACTCAAAGGGTGGCAGAAATCGGGAATTCTCTCCCCCAAAAGGCCATGGATGATGGATTCCTCCACACCTTCAAGAGTGAGGTTGATAGATGGTTGGTAGGTCAGGACATCAAGGGATATGGGGGAAAGCAGGAAATTGGAATTGAAAGGATTAGTTAAGGTACAGATCAGCCAAGATCTAATTAAATGACGGAACAGGCTCGAAGGGCTGAATGGCTTACTCCTGTTCCTATGTCCCAGTGTCCTGGCCACTAATCTCCCAAATAAAATTGGTCACTCACTCCATGGCTGATAGTGGGATATTGCTATGCGCAAATTAGCTGCCACATTTGCTAACAGAACACACAGTCACTGTATCTTATAGTAAATCATATGAAGCACTTTCGAGATGTCTTGACATAATAAGGTGCTATATCAAATGCACAGAATATTATAATAGGAAAAGGATGGATAATTTAGTTCAGCAAATTAACATTGCATTTGAAGTAGTGTCTTGTCACTTCATAGAGATATCTCAAAGAGCTGCACAAGTAAATTAATTGTACATATGGGCTAATGTGGCTGCCAGTTTGCCTGCAACAATGTCTCACAACCAGCCTTAAAGTGAGTGACCAATTTTTATTTGGGGTATTCTTGGCCTGGTAACTCCCTTCTCCTTTTGAATAGTGTCTTGGAATCTTTAGTATTCACCTGAACAGACAGAAGGACTTAGAGTTATTGTCTCACTCGATAATACAGCACATTCTCAGCACTGCATTGGAGTGTATGAGTACAAGTTAGCTGGTATAGAAACACATCTGTAATGTCTCTGCCTTGGTTCTTTCTTTAAAAAAAATTGTACAATCTGAGTTTTTTTTCAAAAGAGATAGAGTAGCTTGCAAACACATCTACCTGTGGAGTCCTGTAGCGTATTGGTTAGAGCACTCACCTCGCAAGTAAGAAGACCCAGTTTCGATTCCCGAGCAGGGCGAAATATTAGGCAAGTTCCTTACTCTACACGCCTCTGTTTACCTAGCAATAATTAGGAACCTGGTTGTCAGTCAATTGGCGGATTGCTTTCTTCGGGTAACAATCCCTACAAAAAAATTTAAATAATAATAATTTGGTCACTCAATCCACAATTGTTTGTGGAACACTGCTGTGTGCAATTGGCTGTTGCGTTTTGCCCACAAAATACATATCAATTCACTTTGCAGTATAATCTGTGAAGCACTTTGAGATGTCTCAACAATGTCAAAGGCAAGGATTATTTTTATTATTACCTGTTCAGTCAGAAAATGTGAAATTTTGAACTTCGAGAATTGTTTTTGTTGAGATTGTGATGGTCTTAAAAGAGTGGTCTCTATGTGATGCCACTGGAAGTTCTAAACATTGAGTGATGAAGAGTTGCTGACCAACAGCTTCCAGCATCATTTTGCTAATGTTACTACTTGCATTCTGCTAGTTGTTTGGAATTTCCTTTCAACCTTGTAATTTTCCTTCACTCTATATGATGGGTAAATTAATTCTGAATGGCATCCGCGAATGGTTTTCAAAAATGAATGAATTTCAAAACGAAGCAAACACCTAAAGAATCGTGCTAAACTGTTAATTCTATGTTTAATATTTAAACTGAATCTATACAAATGTAATTTTATTGTTGTTGTTGAATCACACCACTTCTAACAGACTAATCAAATACTTTGGACACGCTTTGGTGAAATATACTTTGGGAACATTGTGTTTAGTTAGTGGTTGCAGAGGGACTCACAAATGGTTGTCTTGACATTGGTTGTCACTTACTTTGGAATTGCTGTTTTCTGACTGGCTTTTCTGAAAGTAATGAGGAACAGGAACCCTTCTTTTGGCCCAGAGGCATTGAGGCCTGACTACGTTCAGCTAACTCACTACAGACCAGAGATCTTTTCCGTCTTTGACTGTCTGAAAACTTGTCGAGCATTTTTAACAGCTGAACCATCAGAGGATCTAGAGAATCTGTCCAGGATTGTCGTTCTCTCCCTGAAATTTAGGACAGTCAGGACTGACCTTGGAGCTCCACATGTCACTTGTCAGATAAGTTGGAGGAAACAGGTCCTTTGTATATTGCTGCTGTCTTTCTGATTAGATTAAGGTTCAAATCTCCTGACTGATTTCTGTGATTGTTTTCAGTGTTTCTGTGTCATTGAATCACTGGGGAAGTCATGAGGGCAATGAGACTGGACTGTCCTGATGCTCAATGTTCTGAGCATCTGACTGAGCTGGTGGATTCAGTAAACTTTCCTTGTTGCTGCTCTAGGCACCATACCAGTCAGGAACCTGGGGGTCTTGTTCGACCCTCAATTGTCCTTTCTGCCCCATATGCGTACCATGACCCGCTCTGCCTTCCTCCACCTCTGCAACATTGCCCGACTGCGCCACTGTCTCACACCTCAGGCCACCCAAACCCTCATCCACTCATTCGTCACCTCACGACTCGACTATGGAAGCTCTCTCCTTGTCAACTTCCCCAACTCTTCCCTCCACAAATGCTACAAGATCATCCAGAACTCGGCAGGCTGTGTCCTCTCCTGCACCAGGCTCCGTGACCCCATCACTCCCACCCTCGCCCAACTCCACTGGCTCCCCATCCCTCAGAGGATAGAATTCAAAATTCTCTTCCTCACTTTCAAGGCCCTCCATGGTCCTGCCCCTCGTACATCTTTGACCTGCTGACCCCCTATCAACCTGTCTGTTCAGCGGGCTCCAGCCTACTCCATGTCTCCTGCCCAACCCACCCTACTATCAGTGGCTGGGCTTTCAACCTCTCTGCCCTCGGCATTTGGAAATCCATCCCACAATCCCGTTGCCTTGCTCCCTATCTCGCCTCCTTCAAAGCATGACTCAAGAACCTCCTTTTCGATTGTGCCTTCAGCCGCCCTCCTACCTCTCTGCCCTCCATCATCCCAATCCTGCCTCACCACGCTTGGGTCCTGATCCCTAACTGTCCAGTGCCTTGGGACGTCCTCCCGATGTGAAAGGCGATTTACAAATAAAATGTTGTTGCTGTATGTTCTTTCTTACCCTGGAGGAGAGTTCTGATTTTTAAAAAAAAAAATAATAATCTTTGCATTTGATACAGCGCTTTATCACGTCTTCTAGATGTCTCAAAGCGCTTCACAGTTTATACTGTAAAGCAAATTGATTATATTTTGTGGACGAAACATCTTTTACAAATATGTATTTTTTTCATCTATTAAACAATAGCCTCTGTGCTTTGCCCGGGCTAGTCTGTTTTTCTGAAAGGCTTCCTTGGAGCATTCCACTTAATTGTAATGTTGAATCAACAAATTCAGAACAAAGTAAAATTACCATCTAATGAAGAAGTTTAGGTTCAGTTGAAATGAGCGTCTGGAAATGTCTCAGGCTCTGTTTAGTCTGTGCAGCTGCGCTGGCCGAGTCAAGAGTGTGTTCTTGGGCGGAGGGAATGTCATGCTGTCTGTGCTCGTGAGCAAGGGGACCTTTTGGCTGTTTGCCTACAGTGAAAGCATTGTGACCTTTCAGACAAAACCTGTTCAGCCTGCTTTTTATTCTTCCATATCTGGCAAATTTATAATATTATGCTTGCAGAAAATTAAATGAGACCTATTGTCAGTACTGCTTTTGAATGCGCAAATGGACTGCGATTGTAGCTAGTGACCCAGGCATGCATTTTGCCCCTTCAAATGATCAGCCATAAATGACTGGTGCTGAGAGTTTATGACAGACAGCCTGGGCATTCGGGTTTGTTCTGCTGGATGAAAAACCTATTCTAGACTTGATGACTGCTTTGTTGCCTCTAACGGTTTCTCCTCCAACCACCGCACGGTCACCCAGGGCTCTGTCCTTGTCTCCTCTTTAATATCTACATGCTCCCCCCTTCGTGACATTATCCGCAGATATGGGGTCAACTTCCACATGTATGCGGATGACACCCAACTCTATCTTTCTGCCCCCACCCTCAACTCCAGGACCACTGCTGTCCTGACAGACTGTCTGTCTGCCCCCACCCTTAACTCCAGACCTCCTGCTGCCCTGACAGACTGTCTGTCGGACATCAAGTCCTGGATGAGGGCAAACTTCCTACAGTTGAATGTGAACAAGACTGAGGCCCTCCTGATCAGCTCCCCCGAGCGCCTCTGCACCTCAGGCTGTGGCAGCATCACTCTCCATGGTGTACACTACAACTCACCAACTCACCGCCAGTCAGGAACCGAGGTGTCTTGTTCGACCCTCAACTGTCTTTTCTTTCCCACATCCAAGCCATGACCCGATCTGCCTTCCCTCACCTCCATAACATCGCACGACTCCGCAACTCCCTCACCCCTCAGGCGCTGAAACTCTTGTTCATGCCTTCATCACCTCCAGACTCGACTATGCAAACTCCCTACTTGTCGGCCTTCCCAACTCCTCCCTCCACAGATGCAGATAATCCAGAACTCTGCAGCCCGTGTCCTCTCCCGCACCAAACTCCGTGAACCCATCTCCCCCATTGTCGCCCGACTCCAATGGGTCCCTTTCCTTCAGAGGATCCAGTTCAATTTCAGTACTAATGCTGCAGTACTAATCTAACAAATTTTCACTTCTTTATTTTCCATGATGTGGTCACAAATTCATACAATACAAAATTACATTTACACGGCACCGTTCACATAGGAAGACATCCCAAGGCATTGGACAGTCAGGGATTTGGACCCTAGCTGCGGGTTGGGATCAGGGAGGTTGAGCACAGTAGGGGGTAGGAGGGTGGCCGAAGACACGGTTGAAGAGAATAGTCTTGAGAAGTGCCTTGGAGGCAAGAGAGGGAACGAGACAAAGGAAATGTGGGATAGAGTTCCATAGGGTAGGGGCAGAGAGGTTGAAGGCCCGGCTGCCGAATGTGGGGCGAGCCAGGCGGGGGAAGTGGAGCAGAGAGCCCAGCAGCGTGAGGAGGGAACTGAGAGAGGTGGAACAGAATGAGAATTCTGTTAAGGAATTTGGTGAGAGTGGGAATTCATCAGCAGAAGAGATACCAGAGAGCAAGAGAGAACTCTTCCATTCAGCAGAAGAAAGGGAAATCTATCTTGAGGTAGAGGCAACATTATATGTAAGCAGCCAACAACAATAACAACAACAACAAAATTACATCTGTAAAGTGCCTTTCACGTTGGGAGGACGTCCCAAGGTGTCGGACAGACAGAGCTTCGGACCCAAGCTGGGGGTCGGGGTCAGGAGGGTGGAGGGCAGGAGGGGAAGCAGGAAGATCAAAAGCATGGGTCCTCAAGGTGGCAAGTGAGGGGACGAGGCGGAGGGACTGTGGGATGGAGTTCCAGAAGGTGGGGGCAGAGTGGCAGAAGGCCCGCCCACCAATAGCGGGCGAGCGAGGCAGGGATGTGAAGCAGGCCAGAGCCCGCTGAGCGGAGGGAGCGAGCAGGATGGTAGGGGGTTAGAAGGTGGCAGAGGTAGAGAAAAGCAAGACCAGGGAGGGCTTTGAAGGTGAGGACCAGAATCTTGAACTGTATCCTCTGTGTGATGGGAAGCCAGTGGAGTCGGGCGAGGATGGGGGTGATAGGGTCATGGAGTTTGGTGCAGGAGAGGATGAGGGCTGCAGAGTTCTGGATGATCTGTAGCCTGTGGAGGGAGGAGTTGGGGCCGACAAGCAGGGAATTTGCATAGTCGAGCCTTGATGTAATGAAGGTGTGTACGAAGGTCTCGGGGGCCTGTGGTGTGAGACAGTGGCAGAGCCGGGCGATGTTGGGAAGGTGGGGGAAGGCAGAGCGGGTCATGGCGCGAATGTGGGGTAGAAAGGTTTAGTTGAGAGTAAAACAAGACCCCAAGATTCTGGACTGGCTTAGCAAGGTGGAGTGTGCAACCATGGATGGTGTTGCTGTCAGTATTCTGTCAGCACAGCAGTGGTCCTGGAGTTAAGGGTGGAGACTGATAAGTACAGTTGGGTGTCATCTGCAGACATGTGGAAGTTGATCTCATGTCTGTGGATGATGTCTCCAAGAGGAGGCATATAGATATTGAAGAGGAGGGAACGAAGGACAGAGCCCTGAGGAACGCCGGACGAGATAGTGCGGGGGCTAGAGGAGAAGCCGTTTGTGGAGATAAAGAGGAGGCTGTGTGAGAAGTATGATCTGAACCAATCAAGGACAGAGCCATGAAGGTTGAGGTTAGAGGAGAAGCGGTGGATGAGAATAGAGTGCTCTGGTCACAGATGGACAGAATGTCATTTGTCGCTTTGCAACTAGCGATTAATCATAGGCCAGGTGCTGGGGATTAAAAAGTCTGCTGACCAGTCAAAACTGGGTCCCTTTGGTTGAGTACAATATAAAGAAGAAGACTTGCGAGCGCCTCACTTGACCAGAGAGCCCAACATTGACAAGTGTGCCACGTGGGAACTCCACGATGCTTTGTGCGCACTGGACAGACACATATTTAGGAAGTGCCTCGGGCTGCTCGAGATTGAGCTCAGAATGTCACTGCATAGCATACAGGAGGCTGAAGAGTTCACATTCACATGGTATGCTATCTCCCTGGTGCCAGGGTTGAAGACATCACGGAACGGGTGCAAACCGTTCTACAGGGGGAAGGGGAACATCCAGAAGTCATGGTCCATGTTGGGATCCGTGATGTAGGGAAAAAAAGAGCTGGGATCCTACAGGGAGAATATCAAAAAGCTAAAGCATAGGATCTCAAAGGTGGTGATCTCTGGATTACTCAGAATGAAGTGGAGCAGGTTTCAGTGGGAGAGCATCTGGACAATAGTGATCACAGAACCGTTCTCTGTACTGAATACCATACTGTCGGGGTGATGACACCTCTGGGGAGAGGCGTCAAAAGCAAATGAATGCACAGGGAAGACACAGGGAAGAGTGTCAATGCAATTGTCATTGGGGATACAATGGTGAAAGGAGTAGACAGGCGTTCCTGCAACTTAAGATGTGATTCTTGCATAGCATGTTGCCTCCCTGGTGAAGACATCACGGAACGGGTGCAAAACCTTCTACAGGGGAAGGGGAACATCCAGAAGTCGTGGTCCATGTTGGGATTCATGACGTAGGGGGGAAAAAGGGCTGAGATCCAACAAGGTGAGTATCAGAAGTCAGGAAAAAAGCTAAAGAGTAGGACCTCAAAGGAGGTGATCTCTGGCTTACTCCCAATGCCTCGTGCAAGTGAGTATCAAAACAGCAGATCAAACACATGAAAGCATGGCTGAAGAAATGGTGCAGAAAGGAGGGCTTCAGGTTCCTGGATTATTGGGACCAGTTCTGGGGCAGGTAGGACCTGTACAAGGTGGATGGGTTACACCTGAACAGGGCTGGGTCCAATGTCCTCGAAGGGAGGTTAACTAGTGCTATGAGGGAGGGTTTAAATTAATTTTGAGGGGGAAAGGAATCAGGATGTCACATTGAAGAGGACAAACAA
Organism: Callorhinchus milii; assembly: GCF_018977255.1. NCBI lineage: Eukaryota > Metazoa > Chordata > Chondrichthyes > Chimaeriformes > Callorhinchidae > Callorhinchus > Callorhinchus milii. The sequence goes on along the minus strand of NW_024704743.1, from coordinate 125,453,069 downwards.
GTTACATAGAGGGCTGGGAGAGACGAATAGCAATGTAATCAGGAGTAATCCAGAAAAAAGAGGGATTATATGGGGGAGAAATGCAGAATAGACTAAGTTGCTCTTGGAGTGTATGTACGTAAATGCACGGAGTGTGACAAATATGATTGGTGAGCTGCGGCTCAAGTTGCCACATGGAGTTATGATGTAGTGGCCAAAGAGGAAATCTTCTTGTGGATGCAGAGGGCATGGCTGACGTACTGAATGAGTACTTTGCATCTGTCTTCACAAAAGAAGAGGATGCAGCCAATGGCACAGTATCGGAGGAGATGGTAGAGAAATTGGATAAGATAAGAATAAACCAAGAGAAGATACTAAAAAAGTGCTCAGTAAGGAGGAGTGTGCATCCATGGATGCTGATGCTGTCAGTGCCTGAGGTGTAGAGCCGCTGACAAGGAACCAATCAGGAGAGCCTCAGTCTTGTTGACGTTCAACTGTAGAAAGTTTGCTCTCATCCAGGACTTGATGTCTGACAGACAGTTTGTCAGGACAGCAGTGGGTCCTGGAGTGGAGGGTGGAGGCAGAGAGATGGGTGTCATCCACATAATGTGGAAGTTGACCCCATGACTGCAGATGATGTCACCAAGAGGGAGCGGGTATAGGTTGAAGAGCATAGGACCGAGGACAGAGCCCTGAGGAAAGCGCACAAGACCATGCAGGGGCTAGAGGAGAAGTCATTTGTAGAGGCAGTGTGACAGAAGCATGAAGGTTGAGGTGAGAGGAGTGGCAGTGGAGGAGGATTGAGTGGTCAACGGTATCAAAGGCAGGCGAGAGGTCAAGGAGGACGAGGATACAGAGGAAGCCCTACACACAGATAGACAAAATGTCATTAGTAACTTTGACCAGGGCTGTTTCTGTGTTCTGGGTGGCACGGAAACCCGATTGGAGGGGTTCGTGGAGGATATGGTGGGAGAGGAAAGAGCAAAGCTGGGAAGCAACAACTCGTTCAAACACCTTGGATAGGAAAGGGCAGTTGGAGATGGGGCATTAGTTTGAGAACAGGGATGGGTCCAGGGAGGGATTTTTTTTTGAAGATCACAGCTGTTTTAGGGTGGTGGGAATAGTGCCAGGTGACAGGGAGAAGTTGATGATGTCTGTGAGTAGAGGGGCAAGGAAGTGGAGCTGGGAGGTAAGGAGAGGGGTAGGGATGGGTTTGAGGGAGCTGGTGGTGGGCTTCATGCGGGTTATAGTGTGGTGGTGAGAGAGGAGGGGGAGACAGTTTTGAAGGCGTGAAGCGAGGGATGGGTAGGGGCCAGAGTGTGAGGGAGAGATGGGGAAGGAGTGGCGGTTGGGAGGGCAGAGGTGGCCGAGCGGATCCCCTCGATTTTGTTCTTGAGGAAATCTCCTCACAGTTGGAGTTGGAAGTGAGGATGGGCGAGGTATGAGAGGGTGGGTGGAGGAGCCAGTTCGTGATGGAGAAGAGGAGTCTGGGGTTTTCCTTGGCCTCTAAGATTGTCTTGGAGCAGAACGACGATTTAGTGGATGATGCACATGATGCACAAGCAAAATAATGATAATCCTTTGATATAGCGACAAGACGACAAGTCGACAAGACATCTCAAAGCGCTTTGCAGATACAGTGTAAAGTGTAGTGACGGTATTTTCTGAGCAAAACGTGGCAGCCTGTTTGCTCATAACAATGCCCTGCAAATAGCCATGACCCAAGGGACCAATTTCAGAAAGTTAATGTCAAGATGCTGCCCGTATTCCAAGCTTAAATAGTGGTGAAAAGTGCAAGCTTTGCCCACTTAAGTTTTTATTTTGTACCAGTTTTTAATATCAGGAGTGGAGTTCCTGAGGACAAACATATGTATTTTTCTGTAACTGATATTGTAATCTATACAGTACTGTCATTTGTTTTTCCTTTTGATATGCATTGTTTCCTATACGCATTAATGGTGCATATTTTTAAAAAACAATTGGGATGAACTTTGTGCTCTTTAAAGGTGGAACATTTTTTTCCTGCGTGTTTTGTCATCTACTCTCAGCATAAAGCTCCCGCAATTGAGATATTGCAGACAGCTACAAAATGAAGGTTCCATTTTATTTTCTCTAATAATGTACTATTACTCCAAAACTTGCAAAGGCAAGTTTCTTTGAACTGCCACAAAGTTCAGTCTCCTGTGGTGCAAGATTGCTTTCATTGAGTTGAATGAAGCAACATTTTCTACTGAGGATTACCAACCTTTTTTGGAGCTGGGCTGAAACTTCCTAACCTCATTTCAGGTGGGACACTTCAGTCAGGCAGAGAGAAGGCTTTCTTACCATTGTGGAGTCCTGTAGCGTATTGGTTAGAGCACTTAATAATAATAATCCTTGCATTTGATATAGCGCTTTTCACGTCCTTTTCACGGAGGACGTCCCAAAGCGCCTTGCAAGCAAGGGGATCTGGGTTCGATTCCTGCCAGGGTGAAACCTTAGGCAAGTTTCCTTACTCCACACACCTCTGTTTACCAAGCAGTAAATAGGAACCTGTTGATAGTTGATTTTGCATCAAATGCAAAAATTATTATTATTTATGGTGTGCAGAAAAACCAGGCACAGGTGTAGATGAGCAAATTGCTAACCCACCATGGTACCCAGACCCCAGTGTATCTGTAAAAGCCCCTGCCTCACATTACACTGTACGTAGTTAGACAGGTGGATTTATCAGGGAAGGTTAATGAAATCTTTAGAAAATTGACCACATGAGTCTGAACTGGCAGTTCTAAAATTGTCCTTCGTTCCTTTAAAGTCTTGCAGACAGATTGGATTCTTTCTTTAGGGGCTGAACCAATCTGCAATTTTACAAACTTCATTATGTTTGCCTACAAATAGTCAGTCACTGCACCTTACAGTAAATCCTGTGTATTGCTTTGAGTTGTCATATTGATGTGATAAGGTGCTGGATCAAATACAGGGATTATTATTGCATTATGTTAATATCCCAACTGCTGTTTGAACAAGAATCAAGTCCTTTCATTGCAAAAATGTTTGTCTTTGGGCTGAACAAAAGTATCTTAAATGAAATATTTGTTCTGTTCCTGAAGATCATATTTTAGTATCCCACTGGGATTTGTATCCATGATTTGTTTCACCAGTTTCTCATCCATTTGGGTTCCTGTTTAATATCTGGAGACAGCATAACATTTATTGTAAAAAAAAACTTGGATCTGGCACAAATTCACTGAACAACTTAATTTTATTCATGACGAAATTGGAAAGCAGAGGACTAGAATGGACAGTTATGCTCTTGTGACTTACATCCACTAAACGTGACCTGACAGACTTCAAGAGAAAACACTTAGTTAGGATGTATAGTCTGAATAATATTCAGCACTCTTTGTAATACTGAGTATATATTGTATGGATAATATCAAGTAACATGTTCACCTTCATTAGATCTATAATTTATCACAAAATGTATGCCATTTCTTCATGGTAGTTTGGGAACCCCTCTAGTTTCAGAACCGATGTGATTTTACGGTGTTACAGTGCATTGGAGGGGCAGAACCAATGGGCTCCTGCAGCGTGGGCCGATGTGCAATCTTGCACTGACTTTTCCTTTGCCTATTTTCACACCTGTGGACTTTATCTTCACAGTTGACAGTGGTGGGTGTTTGCAGCAAACAGCATTCTGTGTGTGCACTAAACATCTGGCATGTAAAGTGGTATAATTTGAGGGCTGGCCTTGCAAGCGAGAGGAATTGGGTTCGATTCGCGGGCAGGGCAAAACCTTAGGCAAGTTTCCTTACTTCCTAACAGTAATTAGAAACCTGGTTGTCGGTCGCTTTCCGGAGGGTAATAATCTTTAGTCCAAAGAATAGAAAATAATAATTTGGTCACTCAATCCACGACTGTTGTGAGACACTGCTGCGCGCAATTGTCTGCCACTTTCGACCACAAAATATATAATCGACCACTTTATAGTATATTCTGTGAAGCCTTTCGGGCCGTCTCAACAATCTGATAAGGCGCTGTATCAAATGCAAGGATTATTATTTGCCGTTTTAGCCATTTATGTAGTGAAGTTGGCATGTGCATAGAATGTAAGTTGCTTCCTGTTGATATTTCATTCTGGAGACTCCAGCAACTGCAGAGAAACTGAGATGTGATGTTTGTATAGATCCAGGAAGGAAAGGAAATGTCTTCTCAGTGTTGACTCTCACCCTTTGATTTTCATCTGTATCTCTTTCTTCACCCAAATAAATTAATTCTAATTGAAAGTGAAATGTGAAAAAGTGTAAATGAGTGAGTCAGCTTCAGATTCATACTAATCTTTCACAAAGCGTACAGTCACTGCACTTTGCAGTATATCCTGTGGAGTCCTGTTGCATATTGGTTAGAGCACTCACCTCGTAAGCGAGAGGACCAAGATTTGATTCCCGGGCAAGGTGAAACCTTCACCAAGTTACCTTATTCCACGTGCCTCTGTTTACGTAGCAGTAATTAGGAACCCGGTTGTTAGTCAATTGGTGGATCGCTTTCCGACACTGCTGTGCGCAATTGGTTGCTCATTTCGCCCACAAAATATACAGTCAATTGAGTTTTCCAATATATTCTGTGAAGCACTTTGATACATCTCAACAAAGTGATAAATCGCTGTATCAAATGCAAGGATTATAATAATAATCCTTGCATTTGATATAGCGCCTTATCACGTCTTTGAGACGTCTGAAAGTGCTTCACAGAATATTCTGTAAAGTGATTTGTGGGTGAAACGCGGCAGCGAATTGCGCACAGCTGCGTTGCACAAACAGTTGTGGATTGAGTGAGCAAATTATTATTATTATTGTTTTGAAGGGATTATTACCCCCGGGAAAGCAATCCGCCAACCGACTGACAATCAGGTTCCTATTGACTGCGAGGTAAACAGGCGCGTGGAGTAAGGAAAGATGCCCAAGGTTTTGCCCTGCCTGGGAATTGACCCCAAATCCTCTCGCTTGCGAGGTGAGTGCTCTAACCCCTAAGCTACAGGACTCCACAATATCCAAATGGACTGCCTTTACAACCTATTTGTCATTATCATATTATAATCATAATACAGCTGACTGTTCAGCGCTTTGGAACGTCCTCCCGACGTGAAAGGCGGTCTATGAATGTAATTTTGTTGTTGTTGTTGATTATCATAAGCACTATGAATGTCGACCCAAAATGTAAGGATTATTTATATTAATGCTAAATTAATTCTTTATTTAATCTATACTTTGGGAATAGATAATGATAATAATAATTATATGCTGTGATCTTCCCATTGGGACTTCCGAGATGGTCATTCCCTTTCTTTTGGTTTCTCCTCTTGTGATACTTGAATGAACTGAGTTTAGCAGCAGTTATCATACCAAGATTTTATGTTTGAAAGCTGCAATAATAAATGCCCCCCCCCACCTGATTTCCTCTCCCCCACCGGTTTCCTCTCTCCGCCCTCTCTGCCCCCCCCCCCCCCCCGCCAATTTCCTTTCTGCCCCCCCTCTGACTTCCTCTCTGCCCCCCCCCGACTTCCTCTCTGCCCCCCCCTGACTTCCTCTCTGCCCCCCCTGACTTCCTCTCTGCCCCCCCCCTGACTTCCTCTCTGCCCCCCCTCTGACTTCCTCTCTGCCCCCCCCTGACTTCCTCTCTGCCCCCCCTGACTTCCTCTCTGCCCCCCCCCTGACTTCCTCTCTGCCCCCCCCCCTGATTTCCTCTCTGCCCCCCCCCCCTGATTTCCTCTCTGCCCCCCCCCCTGATTTCCTCTCTGCCCCCCCCCTGATTTCCTCTCTGCCCCCCCCTGATTTCCTCTCTGCCCCCCCCCCCCTGATTTCCTCTCTGCCCCCCCCACCCCTGATTTCCTCTCTCCCCCCTTGCAAAGTGGTCTCAAAAAATTACGATCTTACTATTTTTGGTGGAAGGGGAGAGGTAATAGCGAACTTCAATATGTTTGGACAATACAATGCATACCTTAAACCTTAATAGTGACAAATATTGCAGTTAATTACTATTAAGATATCATTTTATTGTCATAATATGCTGAAATGGCCCCTTGCTTCTCCCCCAAACAGTATGACAATTAATAAATAAGTATTACAATTTTTTTCCAATAATTTATTATTTTATCCCCTAATAAATTGACAGTGCTCGTTTTTGTTGTTTTGCACCACATACAATACATGTGAAATCTGTAGCATATTGGTTGGAGGCCTCGCAAGTGAGAGGACCGGGGTTTGATTCCCAGCAGCGCAAAACCTTAGGCACGTTTCCTTACTCTATACGCCTCTGTTTACCCAGCAGTAAGTAGGAACTTGGTTGTTAGTCGTTTGGCGGATCACATTCCGGGGATAATAAGCCCTTCAATAAAAAATAATAATAATAATTTGGTCACTCAATTCACGACTGTTTGTCAGACACCGCTTTTCAAAATTGTCTGCTGCGTTTCACCCACAAAATATCAATCCACTTTACAATATATTCTGTGAAGCGTTTTGAGACATCCGAGCGACATGATAAAATGCTATAGCAAATGTAAGGATTATTATAATTCGGTTACTTATGGCTGCAAGATCTTGAATTGGTTTGTTCCTGTAATGCTTAAGAAAAACTGCACATAATGCTTTCAAGCACGTAAGATTGTCTAGGTAACCGGAATAAACAGTGCAACTGCCAGTGTGCAGTCTCTGGACAAGTTAGTGTAATTAAGCCTTTAAAATTAATATGCATTAAAAACACAAATATTACCTCATAGAGGCCATAAATTCATAACCCTTTTGGAGTAACTCTCTTGTTATTGTCGGCTCAAGTCTTTAAATGATGTGAAGAATCTTGATACGACAATGTTAGCAGAGCTGAGCGTCTGTGACTGTTCAATGAGCAATCAATTTACTATTTTCTTCCACATTCGGGGGTGGGGGAGAGAATTCAGACCGTTAACATGTCACATCGATTACTGCTTTCCAACCTTGCAAACCGTGTTTGTAGGAAACCATTTTAAAGCAACTCTGCTGTCTGCACTGACACTTGGATCCTGCTTCCCTCTGAAATATTCACTTCTACTGCAAGATTGGCAATAAGTACACCATAAAAAATAAGATTTTATTGGGTTTTTTTAATTGCCAACTTTCAGAGTTTATTGTAGAAAAATGTTTTAAATGATAATCATTTGGTCACTTAATCCACAACTGTTTGTGAGATACTGCTGTGCGCAATTGGCTGCTGTGTTTCACCCCAAAATATTCACTTTATGAAGTGCTTTGAGTCGTCTCGAAGACGTGATCAGGTGCGAAATCAAATGCAAGGTTTATTATTATTATGTTTTCTTATTTTACACTAATTGAATCTTTTCATGGATCCTTATTATTCACCGTGCAAAGTTTGAAAATTAAACTTGCAAAACTTTGAAAATTGCTTTCAATTTGGGGCTCATTTTGTAGCTGTGACTGAGGCTGAAATGGCATTGTTCCGCTCACTTTCCTTTGCATAGAAGTTTCTGAATTCCTGATGAAGCAGATGTTGTATGTCAGTCCCCTGGCAATCGTTTATACTGCTGCAGTTATCAAAAAGGAAGAGTCTGCTTTAACTGCTTTAGTTATTTATAGACTGTAGCACTGTGGGGGTGTACTGGTTCTGTGCATCTGCTGAAGATCATCCAGACTGCAGGTCACACTGAGGTTCAGCTCTTCCGACAGCCACATTGATTACTGCACCGCCCCTCATGAAAATCACAATTTTTTCCCCATCCCCCATGGCTACACCCCCCCTCCACACACACACACAACCCCCCCCTCCCACACACACACACACAACCCCCCCCTCCCACACACACACACACAACCCCCCCCCCACACACACACAACCCCCCCCCCCACACACACAACCCCCCCCTCCCACACACACAACCCCCCAACACCCCCCACACACACACACACACAACCCCCCCCCCCACACACACACACACACAACCCCCCCTCCCACACACACACACAACCCCCCCCTCCCACACACACACACAACCCCCCCCTCCACACACACAACCCCCCCCCCACACCACACACAACCCCCCCCTCCACACACACACAACCCCCCCTCCACACACACAACCCCCCCTCCCACACACACACACAACCCCCCCCCCACACACACACAACCCCCCCTCCCACACACACACACAACCCCCCCCCCCACACACACACACACACACCACCCCCCCTCCACACACACAACCCCCCCTCCACACACACACCCCCCCCACACCACACACACACAACCCCCCCTCCCACACACACACACAACCCCCCCTCCCACACACACACACAACCCCCCCTCCACACACACAACCCCCCCCCCCCCACACACACACACAACCCCCCCCTCCACCCACACATGCACACAACCCCCACCCCTTCCACTGCCACTGTCACCACCACTTTCTCCTTCGCTGGAGAATGTCTGGCCGTCCTCCCTCATTCATTCATCCATCCATCCATCCGTCTGTCTGTGTCTGTCTGTCTGTGTGGCTCTCTCTGTCTGTCTGTGTCTGTCTGTCTGTGTCTGTCTGTCTGTGTCTGTCTGTCTGTGGCTCTCTCTGTCTGTCTGTCTGTGTCTGTCTGTCTGTGGCTCTCTCTGTCTGTCTGTCTGTGTCTGTCTGTGTCTGTCTGTCTGTGTGGCTCTCTCTGTCTGTCTGTCTGTGTCTGTCTGTCTGTGTCTGTCTGTCTGTCTGTCTGTGTCTGTCTGTCTGTGTCTGTCTGTCTGTGTCTGTCTGTCTGTGTGGCTCTCTCTGTCTGTCTGTCTCTGTCTGTCTGTCTGTGTCTGTCTGTCTGTCTGTGTCTGTCTGTCTGTGTCTGTCTGTCTGTGTGGCTCTCTCTGTCTGTGTCTGTCTGTCTGTCTGTCTGTCTGTGTCTGTCTGTCTGTGTGGCTCTCTCTGGCTGTCTGTGTCTGTCTGTCTGTCTGTGTCTGTCTGTCTGTGTCTGTCTGTCTGGCTGTTGCTCAGCCCACGCTATCATGTAACAGCTTATGCTCTCCTGAATGAAGAAGCCAATGCATCACCACAGCAACAGTCTTGTCTGGGAACATGGCATAAAGTGCATATCTGTGCCAGTGTCTGACAGAGCACTGGTAGACCTTCACCTCTGACCTGTTTTTGCTACACTTTTCCTTCTTGGTCCCCAATGTATAATTTAACTATTCTCAACACTGTGTCGTGTTTCTGTAACTGCACAAGTGTTGGACACTGGACATGGAGATATGTAAGTACTTCACTGTGGTTTTGTACCTATAGTTCAGCGCTGAGCTCTGGGCTCTCAGTCAACAACGTTAGCAGTTTGGTTAATTACACAGAAACAAATTATCTAACAACTCGTTCCAGCGCCTCGGGACGTCCTCCCGACGTTAATGGCGCTTTACAAATATAATGTTGTTGTTGTTTTGTGTGTAGTATCCAATGCAATTAGCACTTTCATTCCTCAGAGTTTGAATTTGCAGATTTGAGCCTTAACATTGTTGGAGGAAAGAGAGCAAAGCTGTGATCTGAGCAGAGCTGAATAACTCATCAATAACTCAATAACTCATCAATAACTCAATAACTCAGTAACTCAGTAACTGCTGTGTTTGGGACTGAAACCGCACTGTCGGTGTTCTGTGATACTTTGCATTTCAGTTGAGTTGAGGGGAAATTAAATGGTCAATTAAACCAAAATAGTGCAGTTGTCTGTAAACTCCTATTGTGGGATTTAATAGTGTGTGTTTTTACACAGCACAACCCCCCCCCACACACACACAACCCCCCCCCACACACACACAACCCCCCCACACACACACACAAACCCCCCCAACCCAACCCCCCCCACACACAACCCCCCCCCACACACACACAACCCCCCACACACACACAACCCCCCCACACACAACCCCCCCACACACACACAACCCCCCCACACCCAACCCCCCACACACACAACCACCCCCCCACACATACACAACCCCCCCCACACCCCCACACACACACATAAAACCCCCCACACACACCCCCACCCCCACACACAACCCCCCGCACACACACACAGCCCCCCCCACCCACACACAACCCCCCCACGCACACACCCCCCCCACACACACAACCCCCACACACACAACCCCACCCCACACATCCCCCACCCCACACACACACATCCCCCCCACACACGCAACCCCCCCACACAACCCCCACACACACACCCCCCACACACACAACCCCCCCCCCCCACACACACACACACACACAACCCCCACATAAGCACCGTCAATGGTTCACAGATATTGAGCCGCTTTGCTGCCGAGAGCGGCTGTGGGGGGGGAGCAGCTGAGGGGGGGGGAGTGCGGCTGAGTGGGGGGAGTGCGGCTGAGGGGGGAGCGGCTGGGGGTGGGGGGAGCGGCTGAGTGGGGGAGCGGCTGTGGGGGGGGAGTGCGGCTGAGTGGGGGGGGAGCGGCTGAGGTGGGGAAGTGGCTGAGGGGGGGAGCGGCTGAGGGGGGGGAGAGTGGCTGAGGGGGGAGCGGCTGAGGGGGGGGGGGGAGAGTGGCTGAGGGGGGGAGCGGCTGAGGGGGGACCGGGATCGGAATGGGGCGCAGTTCACACAGTAATGTCTGTCCACAAATATCAAAGTTTTCCTATGTTTGAGTTCGTGTTACAGAGGAACGGCTTTTGGGGACTGTGGTCATCGGAGTCACAATTCTGTTTCTGAAGCTCTGACCAATGGGGTTTATTGCGGCACTTGTTCCACAGTTGTAAATTGCGGACAGGATTATGATTTCCATAAAAGTAAAAGGCAAATAAACCACAGTTAATGAACTGTTCTTTCAGAATGGTGTAAAGGTTTAACCCTTTGCCCACATTAAAACGGCCTTCGCTCTGTAAATTCTGAACCATTGTCATTTTTTCTACTTTCTGTGAATTCCGCTGATGTTGAAAAAGAGTCCATCACCTCAGATTCTTGAGTGACAATCGGCAATTCCATCAATAAATACTGTTTAATTTGCTTTTATCAGATATCTGTCTCACGTTCCCTCCGACATCCCAGACAGCGGCGAACCAGACAGTGGGAAACGTCTCGTTTGTCCCAAACACTATCTCTCTCCTCCACATTGCACTCCGCCCTTTAAATATACTTTATTCTGTGATCTCCTGTGTCAGTGCTGTATAAGTGATGTCCTGTGTCAGCGCTGTATAACTGATGTCCTGTGTCAGTGCTGTATAAGTGATCCCCTGTGTCAGTGCTGTATAAGTGATGTCCTGTGTCAGTGCTGTATAAGTGATGTCCTGTGTCAGTGCTGTATAAGTGATCCCCTGTGTCAGTGCTGTATAAGTGATCCACTGTGTCAGTGCTGTATAAGTGATCCCCTGTGTCAGTGCTGTATAAGTGATGTCCTGTGTCAGTGCTGTATAAGATGTCCTGTGTCAGTGCTGTATAAGTGATCCCCTGTGTCAGTGCTGTATAAGTGATGTCCTGTGTCAGTGCTGTATAAGTGATGTCCTGTGTCAGTGCTGTATAAGATGTCCTGTGTCAGTGCTGTATAAGTGATCCCCTGTGTCAGTGCTGTATAACTGATGTCCTGTGTCAGTGCTGCATAAGTGAAGTCCTGTGTCAGTGCTGTATAAGTGATCCCCTGTGTCAGTGCTGTATAAGTGATCCCCTGTGTCAGTGCTGTATAAGTGATCCCCTGTGTCAGTGCTGTATAAGTGATGTCCTGTGTCAGTGCTGTATAAGTGATGTCCTGTGTCAGTGCTGTATAAGTGATCCCCTGTGTCAGTGCTGTATAAGTGATGTCCTGTGTCAGTGCTGTATAAGTGATCCCCTGTGTCAGTGCTGTATAAGTGATCCCCTGTGTCAGTGCTGTATAAGTGATCCCCTGTGTCAGTGCTGTATAAGTGATTCCCTGTGTCAGTGCTGTATAAGTGATCCCCTGTGTCAGTGCTGCATAAGTGATGTCCTGTGTCAGTGCTGTATAACTGATGTCCTGTGTCAGTGCTGTATAAGTGATCCCCTGTGTCAGTGCTGTATAAGTGATGTCCTGTGTCAGTGCTGTATAAGTGATGTCCTGTGTCAGTGCTGTATAAGTGATGTCCTGTGTCAGTGCTGTATAAGTGATGTCCTGTGTCAGTGCTGTATAAGTGATCCCCTGTGTCAGTGCTGTATAAGTGATCCCCTGTGTCAGTGCTGTATAAGTGATCCCCTGTGTCAGTGCTGTATAAGTGATCCCCTGTGTCAGTGCTGTATAAGTGATCCCCTGTGTCAGTGGTGTATAAGTGATGTCCTGTGTCAGTGCTGTATAAGTGATGTCCTGTGTCAGTGCTGTATAAGTGATCCCCTGTGTCAGTGCTGTATAAGTGATCCCCTGTGTCAGTGCTGTATAAGTGATGTCCTGTGTCAGTGCTGTATAAGTGATCCCCTATGTCAGTGCTGTATAAGTGATTCCCTGTGTCAGTGCTGTATAAGTGATGTCCTGTGTCAGTGCTGTATAACTGATGTCCTGTGTCAGTGCTGTATAAGTGATGTCCTTTGTCAGTGCTGTATAAGTGATCTCCTGTGTCAGTGCTGTATCAGTGATGTCCTGTGTCAGTGCTGTATAAGTGATGTCCTGTGTCAGTGCTGTATAAGTGATGTCCTGTGTCAGTGCTGTATAAGTGATGTCCTGTGTCAGTGCTGTATAAGTGATGTCCTGTGTCAGTGCTGTATAAGTGATGTCCTGTGTCAGTGCTGTATAAGTGATGTCCTGTGTCAGTGCTGTATAAGTGATGTCCTGTGTCAGTGCTGTATAAGTGATCCCCTGTGTCAGTGCTGTATAAGTGATGTCCTGTGTCAGTGCTGTGTTAGTAATGTCCAATTCAAGGATTATTATTATTAGATGTGCCTGTTCTGGATAGAAAAAGTGGCATTATTAATCCTTCTGTCGCAAGAACACAGCAGAACATCAGCAGAGAACCTCCTCTCCTGTTAATTTGGTTCAATTGAACCCTGTTATACCATCTCCATTACTGGTAGCATTGTGGCATTAACAACAACAACAACAAGATTACATGTGTATAGCGCCTTTCACATCAGGAGGATGTCCAGTATCAGACTTTCCAGTGCTCATTCTCGTTCAGTGCTGAGTGGACAGCTGAGCTGGGCATGAGAAAGATGATCTATCAACGACCTTTTGAGATATGCCTTCAAAAAGGGGAGGGAGGGAGCAAGATGGAGGGCCAGAACGTAGGCAGAATGGTTGGTGGATAGGCCGGCCGGGAAGCCAGTGTTACCTGAGTCGAAGAGAGCAGCCAGGATGGTGCCTTTGCAGGAGGCCACAGAACAGCACAAAGCAGCACACAGTACAGCAGAGAACACACCTGCCTTTACCGAGGACACACGTCTCTCACTGCCACTCACTAAAGCTTTTCAGAAGTCAAGCTGTTTTAAAACACCTCACAAGAATACAGTATATTTACAAAAGTAAAATCTTTATCATTTTCTGTTTTTTTTTGGTCAGCTGAGTGACACGTGCAGACACCCATGACCGTGCTTAGGAGCATTCATATCAGATTGAGTTCTATATATACGTATGCCAGTCACCATAGGAATTACCCTTTGTCTTTCTCGCTCTCTCCCTGGCGAGGTGTGCCCTACTTACCTCATTTTAGGATGTAGTCGGGTTGGTTAGGGAACAGCAGTGTGTGTTGGGATATTTGGCACGTTTCTACCAATGCATGTCCAGCGAGGACTACCCTCCCCGTTAGTTAGGGCTTTGGCTGTGGGGTTACCAGGGGCTGAGGGGGAGGATTCCCGGCCCCCAGTGACTGGTCGGCCCTTCCAGGTCCTGCTGATGAGCCGGGCCGGGCTGTGCTGCCATCAGCAGTGAGTGCCCCGAGACACTGCGGCCCCTCCTGGTCAGGAACAAGATTGTAGAGACGACTGCAAAGGATTGACTCAATTCTGACATTCCTTTCTACTGTATTCAACCTATTTATGTTTGACTATAAAATACACAGTGACTTTAGTTTACAATATATTAAGTGAAGCTCTTTGAAATGGTATCCAGACATGAAAGGTGCAATATCAAATGCAAGATTTACTATTATTAGATCCCATGCAATACCATTTGGAAATAGATTGAATCCATGGTTGAATGTATTGTTTTTTNCATCTCTTTAGGTGACAATAGACTTGAATGCAAACTCCCTCCTGCATTGGGAATGTTTTGCCCATCTTGCCTAAATCACAAATGATATCTTTGTATATGTAATTTATATAGTATTGGTGCACAAGCAGCACAATTCCTCTCAAGTTCTGGTCCACGCAATCCACAATGTCCTCATGAGGGGTTGTATCTGCAGATGTTCCCTTTAGTTGCTGTTTCCAATAGTTCATACAGTGGAGTCCTGTAGGTCAGTGGTTAGAGCACTCGCCTCATAAGTGAGAGGACCTTGATTCGATTCCCAGGCAGGACAGGGCGAAACCTTAGGCAGGTTTCCTTACACCAGTCATGTGCCTCTGTTTACCTAGTAATAAATAGGAACTCGGATTGTTGGTCGATTGGTGGATCACTTTTCTGGGGGGTAAAAAAATGTGGTCACTCAGCGCACGACTGTTTGTGGGACACTGCTGTGCGCAATTGGCTGCCGGGTTTCGCCCACAGAATATACAGTCAATTCACTTTATAGTATGTTCTGTGAAGAGCTTTGAGATGTCTCGAAGACCTGATAAGACACTATAATCAAATGCAAGGAATAGTTATACAGTATCTTGTTTTGCGCAGCATGATAAATGGGTTCTTTGGGTTCGGTGATGCATTAGTTCTGCTAGTCTGAATAAACTCACTCACTGTGTCTCTGGATCAGACCAGAACTTTTGAGTTATGAGTCACAGTCAGAAAATGTTCTCCTTTAGTAAACTCACAGCAGCTGTTGCTTTGTTTTGATAAAAGTTAGATTTTCTTTCACATTGTGCTAAAAAAAAAGCTCTTACAAAACTGAATTTAAATTCTCTCTCAATTCCACTTTGTCATGTAGATGCAAAAAAGAACCTGTACATGGAACTGTGCTTTAAATGCCCTCCAACCATAAAAGAAATTTCATATCTTGCTCGGTGTCGGCCATTCGGTTGGCAGGGCTCCACTATTAAATCTCAGTATCTCTTTACTACCATTTCCTTGCTTTTCTTTCATATCCCTTAATACGTTGACTTAGCCAAGTGTTTTGCACTCTCAGAAATGCTTTGAGTAGACCTGCAATTTTCGAAGGCAGTTTATTCTGTTTCCCACCTTTTTTTTTCTGGACTCCCCTTTCACTGTGTTAAGCTCCAATTTTAACTGGCTTTGTATTTGCTTAATTCTAAGGCATGTTTCATTTCATTAAAAAGTACCTCCAATATCAAGGTGTACCTTGGAATCGCAGTAAAGTTCCGTCCTTCAGGTGAGACGTTAAACTGAGGCCCCATCTGCCTGTTGAGGTGGACTTTAAAGACCCCGAAGCACTGTTCAAAAAGAGAAGGGAATTTCTACCAGTGTCATGGCCAGCAATCCCTCCAGAATAAAAATTGGTCATTCATTTTGTGGCTGTTTGTGGGACTTTGCTGTGTGCAACTGGGCTCCTGAGTTTGCCTACAAATACACAGTTACTCCATTTCACAGTAAATCCTGTGAAGACCTTTGAGGTATCCTGCCAACAGGATAAGTGGAGCCCTGTAGCTCAGTGGTAAGAGCACTCGCCTTGCAAGCGACCTGGGTTCAATTCCCGGACAGGGCAGAATGTTGGGCAAGTTTCCTCACTCCACACACCTCTGTTTACCCAACAGTAAGTAGGAACCCGGTTTTTAGTCGATTGGCGGATCTATTTTCCAGAGCATTAATTTCTTCAAAAATAAATAAAAATAATAAATTGGTCACTTCAATCGACGACTGTTTTGGGACGCTGCTGCACGCAGTTGGTTGGTTTTACCCACAAAATATACAGTCAATTCACTTTACAGTATATTCTGTGAAGCACATTGAGATGTCTATAAGACGTGAAAAACACTATAACAAATGCAAGAATTATTATTATTATATTATTATTTGAGTAAATGCTCTTGTCCTGGATTCCCTAACTACAGTGAAGTTGTTCTCAAATTGCCAAGGGGGAACCCTTTTTATTATTTCAAACTTCTCAAATAAGATCCCAACTCAATCTCCTGAACTCCAACAAATATAATCCCAGTATATGCAGTCTCTCATCAGTTAAATCTTTTCATCAGGTGAATCATTGCTGGATTTCCTCTGAGGGCAATTTAATTCAAAACAAAAATTGGTATGCATTTCTCTTCAATGTGTTTGGAATATAGAAGGAAAAGTCGAATTTAAACATTCTGTAAGTTAAATAAACTCTTCTTCGCTTTTTCCATCCCAATAAAAATTTAATTGTTTGAGACAACTAATTCATGAGGTTATCTATTAATTATTGATTATTTAAACATCAAAATCTTATAAAGATTAAGCTTTTTCCCTTAGTGTCTCAGGTTTATTCCCAGCAATATTAGCACCAAGCCCATAAACTGAATAACTTTAACTGGCCTTGACATGACTTACAGTATAGATTCTAGACCTACACTTCCATCTCCAATGCTGTCTTCCACAATGCATTTTGTACACATTTTAATATTCCATTTATTTATTGAAATTACAGATAATTATTACCTGAGTTCCAAAATGTCTCAATAGAAATATCAATTCAGTGTTTGTAAGATTGTTTGAATTTGATTATTTGTTCCCCAGTTTTATTGGAAACGATGTACTACCCACTCCTACTAATCCGCATTTGTTGAGGTGCATTTGCTATCGCGTCTTCCACGTCAAGAAGATATCTCAAAAGAGCTTCGCAGGATATAGTGTAAAATGGAGTGACGAGAGGTTCACAGGAAATAAAAATAATAATAATCCTTGCATTTGATACAGTGCTTTTCAAGTCTTCTAGAAGACTCCCAAGTGTTTCACAGAATATACTGTAAAGTGAATCGATTGTATATTTGTGGGCGAAACATGGCAGCCAATTGCACACAGAAGTGAGTGTACCACAAATAGTCGTGGATTGAAGTGATCAAATAATTTTTTTTCCTTGAGGGATTATTATCAGACGTGTGGAGAAACTTGCCCAAGGTTTTGCCCGGCCTGGACTCGAACCCAGGGCTCTCGCTTGCGAGGCGAGTGCTCTAACCACTGAGCTACTGGACTTCACTGTATACTGTAAAATGGAGTGACTAGAGCTTCACAGGATCTACTGTAAAATGGAGTGACAGTTTCTTTGTGGAAGAAATGCCAGCTAATTTGCTCACAGCAGTGTACCACAAACAGCACTATATCGCAGTGTCAGCTTACACTATGTGATTTTGAGTTGCTTTCCTGCTGTTAGCACATCCTGGCTAAGATAAGTCTGAGCCTCAAAGCTGGCAGTGGGCCAGATGGTATGGGGTTTGTTTTGTTTGGATCTCTGGCTACAACAATTTGCGCAAGTACTTGTTGTGCAGATCTGTCGCAATAGAACTTAAGAATTCTGACCAGTAAAAGCCCCCGTGGCTGTTTTCGGAGGTAGAGAGGGTTGCACTGGTGACATGTGGAGTTCAATGTCAGTTTTTCATTATCAAACTTGTTACTTCTGCTTCTGCAACTGTGCCACTTTACTTAATGACAATGACCTGACTGTCTATCAAACTATGATTAAATTGTGTTCCCGAGCAGTTTTGCAATGTTGTGGGTCCTTTCGAAATTCCATCTCTCCAGTATGTCTGTTATTTCATTACCATGTCATTTTGCTTGGGATGTCAAATAAATTCACAAATGATAATTGTCTGGCCTCAAGTATTTTCAACAAGAATTTCCAGAAAATTGCTTTGAAGCTATGGGAGCTGACCAGGATTTGTCATCCGGCATTCCGACACTTCATAAACATACAAAGGTCAGAACAGTATGTTTTCCTGTAAACCTGGAAATCCAATCTAGTTCACTGCAAAAAGTAGGAGTTTAAGTTTGGAATTAAAATAAAAGTGTCTGGACAACCTGGGTTAGTTTACCAGCAATACTCAATGTTAGCAGTTACTCTGTTGCAATTACCAATCAATTTTTGGGCAATTTCCTTCTGTACTCGCTTGCCTGACTGGGCAAGTTGATTGCAGCTGTCTGGAAGTCCTCTGAGTAATGTCTGTAATTGTATTAGGTAGGAGGGAGGCTGACAATGAATGGTCTGAGGGAAATAGTTTTGTTGGGGAATTTGGCAGAATATGGGGGGGGGGGAGATGTTTGTTGGAGCTTTTTTCTTACAAAGACTGAGGCTTAATTTTTGTCTGGAAGGTAGGGCAGTGGAATACGGGCAAAAAACGGAGGATTTGTGCAAATAAAGTTAAATATGAAATGCTGAACTGATTTCCTCTGTATCTGCAGTAGTGTCAACATAATAATCTTGCATTTGATATAGGTCCTTGTCACATCATCAAGACATCTAAAAGCGCTTAACAGGAGTTCCTGTGAGGTGTAGTGACTGAATTTGTAAGCAAACTCAGCAGCTAATTTGCATATAGCAATGTTAAAAATAAACATGCAATGAGTAACCAATTTTATCTGGAGGGTTGTTAGCGGGACACCAGAAGAAATTCTTCTGGTGAGAGAAATTCTCTTTTCTTTTCATGTGGTCTTGTGATCTTTAACATTCACCTGAACAGGCAGACAAGACTTCAATTTAGCATCTCATCTGAAAACTGCCACCTCCAACAATTGGAGTACAGTGCATTGCAGTACTTCCAGGATTGTGAAGATCCAGTTTAGAGACATCATTTTTACCATTGCTACACATTAATTCTCATGCAAAGGCTTCAGAATGATGAACAAATTGAGCAGAGAGCCCAGCAGTGTGAGGAGGGAACTGGAAGAGAGTGAGAATTCTGTTAAGGAATTTGGTGAGAATGGGAAAGAGGTACAGAATTATAAAATATATAACAGTTATATTAAAATAATATAAAACATGTCTGGAAATATGGCAGGGCAGCTGAGATCGGTTGCGTGCACAATGTGTGCCACGTGGGAACTCCAGGATGCTTTGTGTGCCCTGGACAGACACGTGTGTAGAACATAAGAATTAGGAGCAGGAGTAGGCCATTCGTGCCCTCGAGCCTGTGCCCCGCCATTCGATAAGATCATGGCTGATCTTCAGATCTAACTCTAATTACCTGCCCTATCTCCATATCCCCTAATCCCTCTATTTTTAAAAAATCTCTCAGTCTCAGCCTTGAAGATGTTCAACAACAACAACAACAACAAGATTCCATTTATAGAGCGCCTTTCACGTCGGGAGGACGTCCCAAGGCGCTTACAGTTGGGTCAGGACCCGAGCATTGGGGGGAAATGGTCAGGGTGAGGGGAGGGAAGGGAGGGAGCGAGGAGGGGGTAGAGAGTCGAGAGGGGAGCTGGGTGGGAGCTGGGTCGAGAGGCTGGGAGTGATGTGGTCGCGGTGTCTGGTGCGGGACAGTACACGATCTGCAGAGTTCTGAATGACCTGCAGTGTGGAGGGAGGGCCGGGAAGACCGGAGAGGAGAGAGTTCTCATAATCCAGCCTTGAGGTGATAAAGGCGTGGACCAGAGTTTCAGCCGCGTGAGGGGTGAGGTAGTGCCGTAGTCTGGCGATATTCCGGAGGTGATGGAAGGCGGTGCCAGTTGTGGTGCGGATATGAGGGAGAAAGGACAGCTCAGGGTCGAACAGAACGCCGAGGTTCCTGATGGCTTTGAGAGGTGGAGAGTGCGGCCTTGGATGCTAATGCTGTCAGCGCCTGAGGTGCGGAGGCGCTGACGTGAGCCAATCAGGAGGGCCTCAGTTTTACGCACGTTGAGCTGAAGAAAGTTATCTCTCGTCCAGGACTCGATGTCGGACAGACAGCTGTCAGGACATCGGGGGTCGTGGAGTTGAGGGTAGAGGAGGAAAGGTAGAGTTGGGTGTCATCCGCATACATGTGGAAGTTAACCCCATGTCTGCGGATGATGTCACCACAGGGGGAGCATATAGAGGGTGAAGAGGAGGGGACCGAGGACAGAACCCTGAGGGACACCACACAAAACAGTGCGGGGGCTGGAGGAAAAGCCGTTTTCTACCCCATTTTCTCATTTGTCTTCCTCCCAGCGACTTCTGTTTGTGGAAAGAAAGATTGGCAGGTAAAATAGCTAACCAGCAAAGAGAAACCTTCAAGGAGTATATAGTTCGGGGACAGAACAAATACATTCCCACAAAGGGGAAAGGAGGGCATCCAAACCTCCTGGTTGAATAAGGAAATTGGGATTAAAATAGAACATAAAAAGGTTTACGATAAATGTCAGGTCCAAAATACAGAAGATAATCAAATAGAATATAGAAAGTACAGAGAAGACCCGAAAAAGGAGATAAGAGAGGCAAAGTGACTGTCTGAGAAAAGATTAGTGGGTACCATAAAAGGGATCCCTAATGTATTTTATAAGCATATAAAGAATATAAGGTTAGTCAGAGGTAGGGTAGGTCCAATTAGGGACCAAAGAGGAAATCTTATGGAGGCAGAGGGAATGGCTGACGTACTGAATGAGTACTTTGCATCTGTCTTCACAAAAGGAGAGGATGGAGCCAATGCCACAATATTGGAGGAGAGGGGAGAGAAATTGGATAAGATAAGAATAAACCAAGAGGAGATACTAAAAAGGTTGTTGGTGCTCAAGGTAGATAAGTCACCCGGTCTGGATGGGGTGCATCCTAGGTTACTGAGGGAAGTAAGGATGGAAATAATGGAGGCTCTGGCCAAAATCTTTCAATCCGCTTTGGACACTGGAGCAGAGAAGGTTAAGAGGAGACTTAATAGAAGTTCTGAGAATTATGAAGGGATTCGATAGGGTGAACAAGGAGAAACTATTCCCACTGGCGGGTGGGTCGGTAACCCGAGGACACCCATTTAAAATAGTTGTTAAAAGAAACAGAGGTGAGGAGAAATGTTTTCACACAGCGAGTTGTTGGAATCTGGAATGCATTGCCTGAAAGGCCGGTGGGGACCGATTCCATAAGAACTTTTAAGAGAGAAATAGATAAATATTTGGGGAGGACAAGTTTGCAGGACTATGGGGTGAGAGCAGGGAGTGGGGTTGATCAGGGCTATGGGGAGAGAGTGGGGGAGTGGGGTTGATCAGGGCTATGGGGAGAGAGTGGGGGAGTGGGGTTGATCAGGGCTATGGGGAGAGAGTGGGGGAGTGGGGTTGATCAGGGCTATGGGGAGAGAGTGGGGGAGTGGGGTTGATTCGGAAAAGCTCTTACTCTGATATACAGCAATAGCCTGGCTCCATAAGCTCAGACCCTACATTATGAGGTGAGCTGAACAATCGCTACTGGTCAGTCAGTACTTTGGGTTGTTGCTGATGTCCCTTACTTGTGTATAGCACGGCCATTGCGAGTCATTCAGCGCTAGAAACTGGCAGCTCCACAATGCGACCTGCACTGTGCTCCAGGGCCATCTGTGTCTGTCACACTACCAGATTACAAGCTTATTGCCCAAAACTCAATTGGCTAATACAGTTAGATCAGACATGACAAGTTTAGGGAAGCCTTGTTTGTTCTGTGAGAAGGAAAATGATTCAAAGACATAGGTGTTGGAAAAATAGTGTATTTGCATATTTTGGCCATCCTGTTGGAATCAGCTTTCTGTTGCTGTTGTCTCATCAATGTTACAATGCAGCATTTTAAAGGTGTCAATATTTTGCTCAAACACTGCATAATAAAACTGACAACATGGAAATGAATTTCCTGTTTTGTCAAAGCAATGTAATGATTTTTTTTAGCAATATGAGAAAACAATAATAAGCACTTCCCCAGGATGTAACAGTATACTGATAGACCCATAGTCATAGAAATGACACCATATTAGATCATTTTGACCATTGAGCTTGTGTTGGTGATGAACCTTAACCATTAATCTCTCCCCAAATGATGATAGAACAACCATATTATTCATTTGCCAACCAGCAAGAATAATGTTTCACGATCCTTTCAAACCTTGCAAAATTTTGAAGGCCTCTATTAGACTCCCTTTTTATCCTTCTCTGTTCAAGTGAAAGCAGATGCTATTATTCCGTCTTATCCTCATTACTGTACAACCCTCGGTGTGGTTGTATAGGTTTGAGCATTTGCTGTACTCTGTCCATAATGCTGATAGTCTTTCTGTAATGCCTCGACTCTCCCAACCTCCCACTGCACCAAACAACATCTTGTATAAATTGCTCTTTTGTATTTACATGTAGAAATAAAACATGACTCAGTTCTAAAATTTGGCCCAGCATTCTAAAATTGTACATTTTGTTTGTAACCAAAAGTAAGCAAAGCAAATCACAAAGGAAATGCATTAAAGACAAGGTCAGGCACGCAGTATCATATAGTAACATGTCACACAGTCACGTGTCACACATAGTGTGGTTGTCTGGGCATGAATAATGATTCAGCTGTCCACAAGATTAGTATGTAAAAGTAATTAATGTATATGAATAAGACTTAACAGTTGGCGGTATTGTGCGGTGATCCTGAATTCATTTAAAGCAGCCCTTATTGTTGGGGCTGTACACTCGTGAAATTTTCAACTGTACAAGTGAATTTCAGGTGTACATTCACAGAGTGAGACTGTTGCAAATCACTGTACCCAGTGCAAGTGAGTCAGTTAAAGTGTTCAAAGCACTTTGAGATGTCGAGAAGACGTGAAAAGCGCTATATCAAATGCAAGGATTATTATTATATATTATTATAAATCAATAGTGAGGTTATAGTTGAAATATTATACTTATTTTTCATTTCCATGAGATTTGTTTTTGCTGTATTTGTTGGGACCCACAAATCTTACAAACTGGGATTGCAGCGGTTCTTATTCTATGCAAATTTATTCCACCCCCCAATATTGTGAAGTCTGTCCTGAGACATTAAACCGAGGTCCCGTCTGCCTGCTCAGGTGGATGTTAAAGATCCCGCAAGGCTATTCGAATAGAGAAAGGAGTTTCGCTCTTCCGGTGTCCAGGCCAACAATCCCCCAAATAGAAAAATGAGTCATTCACTCTATGGCTATTTGTAGCATAATGCTGTGTGCAAAATTGGCCACAAAACACACAGTCACTCCAATTTACAATATATCCTGTAAAGCACTTTGACATGAAAAAATCTACACCAAATGTGGAGATTATTATTATTCCATGTGCAAAATAATCTTGCCTTGACAGGACGTTAAAACTCACAAGTCATAACAGTTGGGACCGTAACATTTAATATGATTTGCGTTGAAGCCAAACCTGCCTAAAATCAAGTGTATAAAATCAAGGTGCAAGATGCATAAAATCCAGTGCACAAAATCAAGTGCATAAAATAAAGTTTATAAAACAATGTCCTGGCCAACAATCTGCCAGAGAGAAAACAATTGGTCATTCACTTCACAGTGTTTATGGGATATTGTACTGTACACACACAGTAACTGCATTTCACAGTAAATCCTGTAATACATTTTAAGACATCCTGCAGACATTTTACAAGGATGGTACCAGGAATGAAGGACCGTGATGATGAGGAAAGGCTGGAGAGCCCGGGATTATTCTCATTGGAGCAGAGAAGGTTACGAGGAGACCTGATAGAGGTCTTCAAAATCATGAGGGGATTTAATAGGTTAGAAATGGAAAACCTGTTCCCACTGGTGGGTGTGTTGGTGACTCGAGGTCAAAGATTCAAAATAGTCTCTAAAAGAAGCCGAAGGGAGGTGAGCAGACATTGCTTCACGCAGCGAGTTGTTTGAATCTGGAACGCATCGCCTGAAAGGGCGGTCGAAGCCGATTCGATAACTACTTTTAAAAACGCGGTGGACGGGTATTTGAGGAGGACGGGTTTGCGGGTTATGGGGAAAGGGCCGGGAGTGGGACTGACATTAATTGCTCTTTTCAAAGAGCCGCACAGACTCGATGGGCCGAATGGCCTCTTTTTGTGCTGTACAATTCTATGATTCTATGATTCTACATGAAAGTTTAGTATTTCTCCTAAAAATTAAAAGACTTATAAAGTCACAGTATGTGGTTCCTTTCCTTGTCAGACTAGACAGATTCACCGACTGCAGTGTTTTTTAAGGACTTCAATCCCTCAATAATATTAATCTTGATGTAGTGCCTTATCACATCTTCGAGACCCTCAAAGTGCTTCACAGAATATACTGTAAAGTGAATTGACTGTATATTTTGTGAGTGAAACAAAATTCAACGAAGCTAAAATTATTTTCAGTAAAGATCAAAACCCCTCCCCCCATTTTAATATTTCAGTCATACAATAAAAAAACTTGTGGGTATATACATATATATATATGTCTGTATTGTACTCCACCGGGATTCTCAACTGAAACCATCTCATTTGAGCCGTGACTCCATGTTTGTGAGCAGCTTGTTTGTACGAGGGGCTCACTGTCTGGAGAGTTGTTGAGAAGTGACTGTGTGATAACATGATGTACACTGAAAAGATGGAATATAGTAAAGCAAGTGGGAGGAAAGAGAGATATATACAAATAGACAGAAGAATAAGCTTCACAATATTTGAAATACAATTAAAAGAAAAAAATATAAGCACAAGAGTTGTGTTTGTGCGATTGTTACAGCGGTGGTCTGTACAGAAAATAAATTCAGCTTCAGAAGGAAGTCTTAATAAATTTGCCTTCAGAAGTGAATAAATCGCCTTAAAATCCATTGCAATCGATGTATAATCCCTGTAGTCATTGCCTCCAGAAGAGCAAGCAGAGAGTAATGCTATTATAGCATACAACCTAGTTTTAAGCATATGCTAATGATTTACAAATTTGATTTCGTTTTTTTAAGAAATCCTAGACTGCAGCCTTCTTGAAAGTTGAGCCAGCAGAAGGAGCTTTAGTTCTGTATTCTTCTGATTCTTTTTTTCACCATCACAAGAAAAGCACAACTGTTAATTTCCCCTTTCCTTTGTTACATAACATAAATACCTGCAATCCTGTATCTTATTGCTTGGAGCACTTGCCTTACAAGTGAGAGGAACCGAGTTTGATTCCCGGCATTACGAAAGGTTCCTTACTTCACACGTCCCTGTTTACCGAGCAGTAAATAGCAACCCGGTTGTTAGTCGATTGGCAGATCACTTTCCGTGGGTAATAATCCCTTTTAAAAAATTAGGTCACTCAATGCACGACTGTTTGTGGGACACTGCTTTGTGCAATTGGCTGCCGTGTTTTGCCCATAAAATATACAGCACTTTACAGTATATTCAGTAAATCCTGTGAAACGCTTTGAGACGTCCTTCAGATGTGATAAGACGCCGTATCAAATTCAAAGGTTATTATTAAGCGAGCTGTAGCAGTTGCGCAGGATACAAGACCGAGGCTCTCCTGATTGCCTCCCGTCAGCACCTCCTCACCTCAGGCGCTGACAGCATCACCATCCATGGCCGCTCACTCCACCTTGCTAGCCAGTCCCGAACCTTGGGGTCTTGTTTGACCCTCAACTATCCTTTCTACCCCATATCTGTGCCATGACCCGCTCTGCCTTCCCCACCTCCGCAACATCGCCCGACTCCGCCACTGTCTCCCACCGCAGCCCTCGAGACCCTCACACACGCCTTCATTACATCGAGGCTCGACTATGCAAACTTCCTGCTTGTCAGCCCCCAACTCCTCCCTCCACAGACTGCAGATCATCCAGAACTCTGCAGCCCGTGTCCTCTCCCGCACCGGCTCCGTGACCCTATCAGCCCCATCCTCGCCCGACTCCACTGACTTCCCATCACACAGAGGATACAGTTCAAGATGTTGGTCCTCATCTTCAAAGCCCTCCTTGGTCTTGCTCTCCCCGACCTCTGCTCCCCCTACCAAACTGCCCAATCCCTCCACTCAGCGGGTTCCAGTCTGCTTCGCATTCCCTGCCTCGCCCACATCACCATTGGCAGGTGGGCCTTCAGCCACTCTGCCCCCACCCTCTGGAACTCCATACCGCAGTCCCTCCACCTTGCCCCCTCCCTGTCCTCCTCTTCCAGACCCGTCTCAAGATCCACCTCTTCGATCTTGCCTTTGGTCAACAATAACAACTTGCACTTATACAGCGCCCTCCACACCAGGCCGCGTCTCAGAGCTTAACAATGGTGGAGTCCGAGGCTGACCCAGGGGGAGGTGAAGGTTACCGTAGACACGGTCGAAAAGGAAGGTCTTCAGGCCTTCGAGATGGGGAAGGAGGGGGCGAGGCCAAGGGGTTGAGGCAGGGAGTTCCAAAGTTTCGGGGTGTAGTGGCTGAAGGCATGGCTGCCGATGGTGGAGCAGAGGATTCGGGTGATGTGGAGGATACCGGACCCGGTAGAGTGGAGGCAGCGGGAAGTGCTGTGGGGAGAGAGGAGGTTAGAGAGATGGGGGGCAAGGAATGGACGGATTTAAACACTACAGTGAGGATCGTGAAGTGGATCCGCTCTGTGACAGGAGCCGGTGGGGTTTGGCCAGGACTGGAGTAATCAGGGTACAGAGGTCAGTGCGGGTGAGAATGTGGGCGGCTGAGTTTTGAATGAGTTGGATATTGTGAATAGTGGAGGAGGGGAGACTGGGGAGGAGGGGGTTAGAGTAGTCCAGCCGAGAGGTGACAAAGGCACGAACAAGGTTTCGGCAGCTTTTGGGGTGAGGTGGTGTCAGAGACAGGCAATGTGCCGCAAGTGGGAGAAAGCGGGGCTGGTCAGGGACCGGATGTGGGGGAGGAAGGATAACTGGGGATCGAACCTGATGCCTACGTTGCGCTCGGGTCCGGAGAGTTTTAAGGACAGGTCAGGTAGGTTGAGGAGGTCGGAACCAAAGGACAGAAGACGTCAGTGGGAGCCAAGGAGTATGGCTTCTATCTTGTTGACGTTTAGCTGCAGGTAATTTGCGCTCATCCAGCAACTGATGTCCGACAGACAAGTCGACAGAACATCAGGGGACTGGGGATCACAGCTCCTTTCCCACCGTCCTCCACCCTCCCTGATCCCGACCCCCAGCTCGGGGCCGAAACATTGATTGTGCAGCGCCTTGGGACGTTCCTCCCAACGTAAAAGGCGCTTTACACATGGAATTCTGTTGTTGTTGTTGATACACCAGTCAATTCAGACAGACAGAAGTGCCCTAAGTCTGATGGTCTTCGTATCTGTTTACTCCGCCGGCAGAAACCAAAGCCCTGGCCACATCACTGCAGGCATCATTACATTGCGTATTCAGTGGTTCACAGATTTCAGCTGGAATGTTCTGGCAATTACCTTCTCACTGGCGAGCAGTGCTATGCAGTTACTGCTGACTTGAGGCGGTGGCTGTGGGCTGAGGCCAGACCCCAGGAGGCAGTGGGAAGGACCATTTATTGTGTTATCTCTGCTGCTGCTTCAGTTAAGGGATCAGGAACCGCCTTGGGTTGTGGTGAGGACAAAACTGCAATAATAACTGCATGAATGACATAGCAACGCCACACAGGTCATGCTTTCTGCATTGTACAATGTGAGTTCAAGCTGTTTAAAAAAATTATTCACTGTGTTTGGTTCCTACTGAAACTGTTGTTTACTACCGTACAATAATAACTCATTGAGAGAACAGAAATGCTGCAGGGATTGACATATACATTTGTGAAAAGTGTTGTAATTGGTGATGTACAGGTGTCTCGGTGTCTCACTGATTTCCTTAGTATTTGTGTGCATTGTAATTGCATCTGTTTGAAAACCTGAGTTGCTAGATTGAAGTGGACAGTGGCGTCCCCCAGGGATCAGTATTAGGACCACTGCTCTTCTTTATATACATAAATGATCTGGACTTGGGTATAGCAAGTACCATTTCCAAGTTTGCAGACGACACAAAGTTAGGGAGGGGGTAAACAGTGAGAAGGATAGGAGCCGACTGCAGGAAGACATAGACAGATGGTACAATGGGCGACACATGGCAGATGAGTTTCAATGTGGAGAAATGCGAAGTAATGCATTTTGGTAGAAAGAATGAGGGGCAATATAGGCGGTAATACAATCTTAATGGGGGTGAAGGAACAGAGAGACCTGGGGGTGCAGGTAAATGAATCCTTGAAGGTGGCAGGACAGGGAGATAAGGCTGTAAATAGGGGCATAGAGTACAAGAGTCAGGAGGTTATGATTAACCAATATAAAACGCTGGTTAGGCCTCAGTTAGAATACTGCCCCAGTTCTGGGCACCGCACTATAGGAAGGATGTTAAGGCATTGGAAAGGGCGCAGAGGAGATTTACGAGGATGGTACCAGGAATGAGGGACCTTGATGATGAGGAAAGGCTGGAGAGCCCGGGATTATTCTCATTGGAGCAGAGAAGGTTACGAGGAGAACTAATAGATAGGTTAGAAATGGAAAAACTGTTTCCACTGGTGGGTGTGTCGGTGACTCGAGGTCACAGATTCAAAATAGTCTCTGAGGTGAGGTGAGAAGAAATGTTTTCACGCAGTGAGTTGTTGGAATCTGGAACGCATCGCCTGAAAGAGCAGTCGAGGCCGATTCGATAACTACTTTTAAAAATGCGGTGGACAGGTATTTGAGGAGGACGGGTTTGCAGGTTATGGGGAAAGGGCTGGAGAGTGGGATTGACATTTATTGCTCTATTCAAAGAGCCGCACAGACTCGATGGGCTGAATGGCCTCTTTTTGTGCTGTACAATTCTATGATTCTATGATTGAGCCAACCAAGTGGGCTACTGGTAAGACTCCCATCAAATTCTGTTATGTTCACTCAGTGTGGTACAATATATTCCTACAGCAACTTCCTGTCATTTCAGAGGGAGGTGGTGAGTTAGGATACACACTCCCAGGGATTTGGGGGAGAAAGAGAGCAGTACTGAATACAGGGGAGAAATGTGCCCCTCTAACATCCTTTCCCCTTCACACGTGCGAATACACGCGAACACACGCACACACACTCCAGAAAAATAAAACTGGAGACATCTAAAGAAGTAACAGCAGTAAAGTTAGATAACTTAATAATATAATAAAAATAAATTATTATTTTATTATATTATAAATAACTTAAGAACAAAAGGTGATGAATTTTGGATTGAGTATATTTTGGATCAATGAATTGAAATTAGGGTTAGAGAATTGAAATCCAATGTTGGAATCCTGTTGGTATGAACACAAATATCATCAGATGAGCGGTGGCTGGGACTGATATTGAAGCCACAACTGAAAGAACCCCAAGTATCTATGAAATGAGTGACCAAATTATTTGGAAGATTATTGGCCAGGACACCAGAAGAAACTCCCCTTTCTTTTCAACTGGAAATAATAACAATACTTACATTTGATAATTTGATAATCATAATACTTACATTTGATATAACTCCTCAACACATTGTCATCAAAGTATCAAAGCGCTTCATAGGATTTACGATAAAGTAGTGACTGTATTTTGTAAGTGATCATGGCAGCCAATTAACATATGGCAGTTTCCCACAAACAGCCAGTTTTATGAAAGACCAGTTTTATTTGGGAAATTGTTGGCCAGGACAGCAGGATAGTGCAGTGGAGTCTTTAACGTCCATCTGACCTGGCAAACCTAGTTTTTTTTTGCGCGTGTCTTATTGAAAAGATGAACCTCCAACAATGCCACACTCACTCAGCATTGCAGTGAATGTCAGCCTAGATTAAAAATAGTGTGTGATCGTTAATGTCCACCTGAACGACAGGGTGACAGAGCGGCCTTGCCCTCCTCCCTCTCACTACGAATGTAAAAACATAACTAGTCACGAGGTTGATATATGTTTCTGTAGTCCTCTTTTTCTCCTCTTCCCCTCCTCTTTCCCCTCCGCCCCCTTCCTGCTGCAGTGCCTGACACCAGACTGTGGGGGAACACTTTACAAGCCATTAGACCATCACAGAAAATAGCTGCTCATGTTCCCCAGTGCTGTCCAACTGTCAACACCCACTTATGGAAAAAATGTTTGTGTCTGTAAAAAAAATTCCACAATGAAGTTAAATATTTGATCTGTTATATACTGTTATATCATGGAGTCCTGTAGCTCAGTGGTTAGAGCACTCGCTTTGCAAGCGAGAGACCTGAGTTCAATCCCAGGCAGAGGGCGAAACCTTGGGCAAGTTTCCTTACTCCACACAGAGCCTAATAATAATCCCTCCAAAACCAAAAACAATAATAAATTGGTCATTTTCAATCTACGACTGTTTGTGGGACATCGCTGTGCGCAATTGGCTGCCGCGTTTGCCCACAAATATACAGTCAATTCACTTTACAGTATATTCTGTGAAGCGCTTTGAGACATCTCAGTGACGTGATAAGGCGCTATGTCAAATGCAAGGATTATTATATTATTATTCTCTAAATAGATTAAGGTAAATTTGATATTGGACAATTTAGTCTTTGAAGTTTATTTTGCCATGAACCACCATTAAGGATACGTTATTTGTACCTGGGTTTGAGTTCTGTGCTTAAGAATTATTCTACATTTTGTTTTAACTTAATTTTGCCTTGTTTTTTCATATGGAGTAAAGCAGAGTGCATGAAATCTTTTGGAATGATTGAAGTGGAGGAGTATTAAGAGTGTGCGAGAAAATGGTGAATTAGAATAGGTGGCTTAGGTGGAGAAAACACCAGCTGCAAATGTGATAGGTTGAATGGCCTGTTTGTGTGATGTACTGTTCTGTGATTCTGACATTGAGCAAATGAACCTTTCCTGCAAAAGTGTGCCTAAAAGATGAGACTTGGCTCTTATCAGCAGCTGAGTCTGATTAGGGTAAAGATGTGGTGGAAAATCCAAGTCTCACTCGGGAAGTGGGTCAATAGGGACGGTGAAGGGAAAGCAACAGCAACAACAAAATTACATTTGTAAAGCGCTTCCTTTCATGTCAGGAGGACGTCCCAAGGTGCTGGACAGTCAGAATTTCGGACCCGAGCTGGGGGTCGGATTGGGGAGGGTGGAGGGCAGAGGGGAAAGCAGGGTGATCGAAAGCACGGTTGAAGACGAGGGTCTTCAAGGTGGCGAGGGAGAGGGTGAGGCAGAGGGACTTCGGGATGGAGTTCCAGAGGGTGGGGGCAGAGTGCCAGAAGGCCTGTCCGCCAATGGTGGGGTGAGCGAGGCAGGGGATGTGAAGCAGGACAGAGAATTCTGAGCGGAGGGGGTTAGGAGGTGGCAGAGCTCGGGGGGAGCAAGAAATGGAGGGCTTTGAAGGTGAGGACCAGGATCTTGAACTGTATCCTCTGTGTGATGGGAAGCCAGTGGAGTCGGGCGAGGATGGGGGTGATAGGGTCAAGGAGTCGAGTGCGGGAGCGGACATGAGCTGCAGAGTTCTGGATGATGGATGGAGGAGTTGGGGAGGCTGACAAGCAGGGAGTTTGCAGTCAAGCCTCGATGTATGAGGGTTTCAGCGGCCTGCGGTGTGAGACATTGTCAGAGCCGGGCGATGTTGCGGAGATGGCGGAAGGCAGAGCGGGTCATGGCACAGATGTGGGGTGGAAAGGATAGTTGAGGGTCAAACAAGACCCCAAGGTTCGGGACTGGCTTAGCAAGGTGGAGTGAGCCCCAGGGATGGTGTTCCTGTCAGCGCCTGAGGTGAGGAGGTGCTGACGGGAGCCAATCAGGAGCCTCGGTCTTGTTGACGTTCAACTGAAGAAAATGATCTCTTATCCAGGACTTGATGTCTGACAGAGGTTCTGTCAGGACAGCAGTGGTCCTGGAGTTAAGGGTGGAGGCAGAGAGGTAGAGTTGGGGTGTCATCAGCACACATGTAGAAGTTGACCCCATGTCTGCAGATGATGTCACCAAGAGGGAGCATATAGATATTGAAGAGGAGGGGACCAAGGTCAGAGCCCTGAGGAACATCGCACGAGATGGTGTGGGGGCTAGAGGAGAAGCCGTTTGTGGAGGTGACGTGCAGGGGGTGTGAGAGGTACGATCAGAGTCAAGATCAGAGCCGTGGAGGTTGAGGTGAGAGGGGCGGAGGATGAGGATATTGGTCGACGGTGTCGAAGGCAGGGGAGAGGTCAAGGAGGACGAGGAGGCAGAGCAGCCAGTTATATTGAAGTGCTACATATATGGAGAGCAACTAGAAATATTTCTGCCTTGTAATAGTGGGCAATTTGTACAATATTCCCTAAAATAAATCAAGCCACACTTGTGATCTAAACCCAGTTACTTCTGTCCTGAAGGGTAATGTTTTTGGACTCTGTTTCTTATTGAGAAGCTTTGCTAAATCTGTTAAATTTCCACCCAACTATTTAAGTTCAAGTGAATACTGGGTTTGGGATGTTTTATATCCATCCAGATCTAAACATTCTATGATTCGATATGTTTTATACCAATTGATTTCTACAGAAATGTTGTTTCGGAGCTGATAATATGAGCCTTCTTACCTGGGAATCCTGTCTATACCGTCCAACCTTCTCTTCAACAGCCACTCAGGAGACTGAGCCAAAGTGGCCTTCAGTAATAATAATAATCCTTACATTTGATACAGCTCCTTGTCACATTGTTTGGAACATTGCAGATGATCTCAAAAACATCTGAGCAGCTCATCTTCAAAGTCCACAACCCTCATAACTCCCTTCAGACCCTTGCACCCCCCCACTATTTCTCTGATCTCTTTATACCCCATTTCCCTGCCCATCCTCTATGCTCAGCTAACACATGTTCTCCTGCCCCCTGCCCCACCATTGGTAGCCAAAACCTTCAATCATTATGCACCAACCTCTAGAACTCCCTGCCTCTGACCCTTTGCCTCGCCTCCTCTCCTTCTTAAAATCCCACTTTAAAAGCTACCTCTTTGACTGTGCCTACGGTCATCTCCCCTCTCCTCTCCCTTCTTGATCATCGATCGTGGAGTCCTGTAGCTCAGTGGTTAGAGCACTCGCTTTGCAAGTGAGAGACCTGAGTTCAATTCCAGGCAGAGGGCGAAACCTTGGGCAAGTTTCCTTACTCCACACAGAGCCTAATAATAATCCTCCAAAACCAAAAACAATAATAAATTGGTCATTTTCAATCCACGACTGTTTGTGGGACATTGCTGTGCGCAATTGGCTGCCGCGTTCGCCCACAAAATATACAGTCAATTCACTTTACAGTGTGTTCTGTGAAGCGCTTTGGGACGTCCTCCCGATGTGAAGAGCACTATATCAAATGCAAGGATTATTATTATCAGTGTTCACCCCACCACAGTGATGCTATTTTACGTGAAAATACAAGAATTATTACAATGAATACGTTGTTGTTGTCATACTGGCAAAGTAATCTTCCAAGAACACTACTACTAATAATAATCCTTGTATGTGATACAATGCCTTTCATGTCTTTGAGACGTCGCAAAGCGCTTCACAGAATATACTGTAAAGTGAATTCACTGTATACTTTGTGGGTGAAACGCAGCAGCCAATTGTGCACAGCAGCGTCCCACAAACAGTCGTGGATTGAGGGACCAAATTATTATTTAACATTTTTTTGAAAGGATTATTATCCCCAGAAAGCTTTCGACAATCGACTAACAACCAGGTTCCTACTTGCTGCTAGGGGCGTCTGGAGTAAGGAAAGTTACCGAAGGTGATATTGGGTGAGGACGGTGTTCAGTGACGGTGTGGATGTGCTGCTCCTCACAGTAGAAAAGCTGCCAACATTCACTGTCAAGGATCATGTGCTTTTTATATATTTACATAGGAGTGGCCCCTGAGTAAGGGTTATTTGATGTGAGAACCGGGCTATTCCAGGGTGGTTGTTAAAAGGGGGTAGTTGCTGAATGGAGGTGGCTGCTTGAACACGTTTGACCGTATAATTGTTTTAAGAAGCTGAGTGCACAGCTCGGACGAGCAATGTGAAACCTCAACTTTCCATGCCATGTGTTTTGAGTCACTGTATGTACTTCCTACGACTTGGACGTGTAGGCTTGAATCTCTTTTTAGGTGAACCGCAAAAGCATTATGTCTTTAGTGAGGTATTCTGTCTTTGAGGCAGGGGAGGAAATGGCAGCTGATGTGCTTAAGGCAATGAAACAAGTGGAATGAAGCTGCAATTTTATAGCATCTTAGCACACCAAAATGTCTCAAAGTAATGACTACCAAATGGAATTACAGAAGTTACTTCCAAAAGTAGTGACTGTTTTTGTACACAAAATGTGACAGTTATTTTGCACACAGCAAAATCCCACCAACAGCCACGAGGATTGTTGGCCAAGGTACCGTACCTTCACTTTCCAAACAGTGTTCAGGATCATTAACATCTACCTGAACAGCAGATAGACCGTTTGACCTGAAGGATCGCTCTGCCCACAGTGCAGTGCTTACCCAGTCCTGCTCTAAGTTGTCAGACTGGACTGAAGCTCAGGTCCTGAGACATGAGCATGGAGGTGTATTGTAGCCGTGGCTATGCTGTGCCCCACACTGTAATACTAGCGTTAGAGATTCTGTAGGACGGGGAGCAGTAAACATTCCCCCTCCTTCTCCTCCGTGCTCAGGATCCACACATTGTCTTTGACCCTTTAAGGCACCATCTTGCTGCAAATCTCTGCCATTAGAGCTGCCTGTATCTGTGAGGCCATGGGGAGAACCAAGCTGCAATTTAACAAACTTTCTGTGCCTTCACTCATCATTTCCCCAGATGTCAAAGCCAGAGGTTGTGTTTGATCCACAGACTCTCTTCCCCACAGTCTCCATCAATTCTGTCTGTGCCTTTTGACAGGCAGTTGTGATTTGCAGCACACCATGTGGTAGATTCCCTGCTGATTTATCTTTTTGTTTCCTTTCTCCACAACCACAAGGCATTGTGTGGCCTTGCCAAGAACTATCAAAACCTGAACTTCACTTTGTTCTGTAGGTGTGGTAGATATGTGAAGGTGGTAAGATGCTAATAGTACCCCTTTTTGTCAAGGGAACAAAGATGGGGAGCGTTACCAAGCTTTGTGCAATTACTAAACTAAAACTTTCCAGGCAGGGTGAAACCTTGGGCAAGTTTCCTTACTCCACACAGAGCCTAATAATAATCCCTCCAAAACCAAAAACAATAATAAATTGGTCATTTTCAATCTACGACTGTTTGTGGGACATTGTTGCGCGCAATTGGCTGCCGCATTCGCCCACAAATATACAGTCAATTCACTTTACAGTGTGTTCTGTGAAGCGCTTTGGACGTCCTCCCGACGTGAAAAGCGCTATATCATATGCAAGGATTATTATTATTATTATTTATTATTAAAAGAGGAGTCCTGTAGCTCAGTGGTTAGAGCACTCGCTTTGCAAGTGAGAGACCCGAGTTCAATTCCAGGCAGAGGGCGAAACCTTGGGCAAGTTTCCTTACTCCACACAGAGCCTAATAATAATCCCTCCAAAACCAAAAAAAAATAATAAATTGGTCATTTTTCAATCTACGACTGTTTGTGGGACATTGCTGTGTGCAATTGGCCGCCGCGTTCGCCCACAAATATACAGTCAATTCACTTTACAGTGTGTTCTGTGAAGCGCTTTGGGACGTCCTCCCGACGTGAAAAGCACTATATCAAATGCAAGGATTATTATTATTATTATTATTAAAAGGGCTCACACACTTTGAAAGGCTCCATGTATTTGACATTGTGGAAAGAAAATTGTACAATTAATTTCAGAAGGTTGGGTTTCAGACTATAGTATAATAAAAAAATCCATTACTGCCAAAGTAGAATGTGACTCAAATTATCCTGCATTGTACAGCCAAGTTATTCTGCACTTAGTGACTTTATACAGACCTCGCTAGTGATAGGAAGGGCAGATCTCAAAGCCTCTTGCAAAACAAGCCAAGAATATATTAATTGAAGTTCATTATGCGGCCACATATTTTAATTTAAAGAGAAGCGCTAAATAATTACCCCCCCCATCCCCCCATTTGCTCCTTTTCAGTCTATTTTAGGGTTCACACGAGGTTCACATTGCAGTTGCTCATTAACAGGAGAGAACGGCTGGTTTCCGATCAGTCCCTTACCCACAGCTGTCTGTCCTTCGGTCTAATATGTCTAATTTCTCTAGTTTCTTACGTTTCCTGTTTATGTGTGATTAATGGCCATAAATTAAGATTAAATCTTTCAAACCAGCCAATCATTTTCCCACAATATGAATTGTACATAATTATTTAAATCTTAGGTTCTGTAAGCTTATTAATAATAATAATAATAATCCTCACATTTGGTATAGCACCTGTTTCATTGGGAGGATGTACTAAAGTGCTTCACTGGATTTGCTATAAGTTGCAGTGACTGTGTTTGTGGGCGAACGAGGCAGTACGACAATGTATCTCAAACAGCTGTGAGATTCGGAGATTGTTGGCCAGGACACCAGGAAAAAGTCCTTTCTCTTGTCGAATAGCATTGTGGGATCTTGAATATCCATCTGAACAGGCAGACAGGATCTTGGTGTAAGGTCTAATCCGAAGGACGGCACCTCCAGAAATATACACGTCCCCAGCACTGCATTGGAGTGTCAGCATAGACAATATGAGTTCTGACGTGGGCGTTGAACCCACAACCTCTGACACAGAAGTAAGAGTTAGACCCAGAACCAACTGAATCAGGATGACACCGATATAGCACAGCGCAAAGTCCTAATTAGTGTTCTCTAAGCTACCTACATGCTCCACCAAGTTTTATTTTGTATGTCTTTATTAGCAGAGGGTAGAGTGAGTAACCGAGGTATTATTGAAGTTGAGCCAGGCATGTGTGAAGCCAGAGGTCTGGCATGAATCTGTAAACCCGTGTAAAGAGGATTGAAAATTCCAGTGGTGGTGGAATGGAGTATGTCTGTAAGATAAGATTCTCATTTTGATTTTGCATCCATCCTATTAATTATGCCGATTCATTTTATCAATTGTAGCTTCTCTTAATGTTTCTGATTGTTGTGATTATAGAACCAGTCTCCTGTTTGACTCAGGCTGCACTGTTCAGACATTAGTGATCTGGGGCTTGGCTGTGGCAAAAGGGTATTTCAACTAAGGGCCTCTGAACTTTATTTTGTAGGGAGACAATTTGCACTGCAGTTTATAGAAGGTTAGAGTCAGTTGGAGCTAGAATTTTAATTATTGTTGCTATATGGTAATAATAGTAATCGTTGGATTTGATACAGCGCCTTATCACATCATTGAGACATCTCAAAGCGCTTCACAGAATATACTGTAAAGTGAATTGACAAAGTTCTCCCAGTTGATTTGGAAGTTCTTTTCAAAGAGCTGGCACAGACATGAATGGTTTTCTTTTGTGCTGTATAATTCTATGACTGTATATTTTGTCAATGAAATGTGGCAGCCAACTGCATCAGCGGCGTCCCATAAATAGTTGTGGATTGAGTGACCAATTCTTTTTTAAGGCATTATTACCCCCCGGAAAGCGATCCGCCAATTGACTAACAATTGGGTTCCCACTTACTGCTGGGTAAACAGAAGTGTGGGGAATAAGGAAACTTACCTAAGGATTCACCCTGCCAGGAAATAATTAAAACGGTGGTAATAATTCCTTCAAAAAAACAAAAATTGGTCACTTAATCCACGACTGTTTGTGGGACGCTGCTGTGCACAATTGGCTGCTGCGTTTCACCCACAAAGTATACAGTGAATTCACTTTACAGTATATTCTGTGAAGCGCTTTGAGACGTCTCAAAGACATGAAAGGCATTGTATCACATACAAGGATTATTATTAGTAGTAGTGTTCTTGGAAGATTACTTTGCCAGTATGACA
The DNA here is from genome assembly GCF_018977255.1 of Callorhinchus milii. Taxonomy (NCBI): domain Eukaryota; kingdom Metazoa; phylum Chordata; class Chondrichthyes; order Chimaeriformes; family Callorhinchidae; genus Callorhinchus; species Callorhinchus milii. Next base: position 125,415,384 of record NW_024704743.1, on the reverse strand, counting down.
ACAACAACTTATTCATTGTAATAATTCTTGTATTTTCACGTAAAATAGCATCACTGTAGTGGGGTGAACACTGATCAAGAAGAGAGAGGAGAGGGGAGATGACCGTAGGCACGGTCAAAGAGGTAGCTTTTAAAGTGGGATTTTAAGAAGGAGAGGAGGCGAGGCAAAGGGTCAGAGGCAGGGAGTTCTAGAGGTTGGTGCATAATGATTGAAGGTTTTGGCTACCAATGGTGGGGCAGGGGGCAGGAGAACATGTGTTAGCTGAGCATAGAGGATGGGCAGGGAAATGGGGTATAAAGAGATCAGAGAAATAGTGGGGGGGTGCAAGGGTCTGAAGGGAGTTATGAGGGCTGTGGTCTTTGAAGATGAGCTGCTCAGATGTTTTTGAGATCATCTGCAATGTTCCAAACAAAGCTTTGGCTGCTTGATTTGCGATTGTAAACTTGAGGAGAGTGATTAGAAAGAGGGAGGTGGAAAGATGCTCTGATGGGAAGGAATATAAATACTCAACAATAACAATTTATATTTGTAAGCACCTTTCATGCCAGGAGGATGCCCCAAGGCCCTGGATATCAGTTTGCTACAGTGATGGCCCTGAGAAGTATTGGGAGAAGATTGGATCTTACCCAATTGCCCTTTTCCCGTGTTTGTTGACATCCTCTGTGTCTGTAAGCAGTTGTAATTCAATTTAAAATGACTGGATCTGAAGGTGTAGAGTGTTAGCAGGTGGCAGCTGAACCTAAGCTGGTCTGATCAGGGTTTGCTAGTCTATCCACATGGAACTGAATAATTCAACAATTCAAAAGTGGAAACACAAGGAGTCTAGACGTGCCTGGTGTTAGGACCTGGAAGTCCCTAAATCCCGGCTTTATCACAGATTAGCAGATGTCTGGAATGGAGGTTATGCACAATGACATGGCATTATGAGATGGGATTGGACTGTAAAGCCAGGTTTCCGCTATGCCATATGATAGGTATTTTTAAAACATAGAAAGTTATGGCTCAAAATATAATAATCCTTGCATTTGATATAGTGCCTTATCGTGTTGTTGAGACGTCTCAAAGCGCTTCACAGATTATACTATGAAGTGAATTGACTGTGCATTTTGTGGGCGAAATATGATAAAATGATTTGGTAATATACAATAACAACATTTACACAGTGTCCTTCACGTGGGGTAGTGTCTCGGAGTGTTTAGCAGTGGTATAGCTTGAAACTGAGCTGGAAGGGGACGGATTGTTGTTGAAGGGGAAAGAACGTACCTCATATACCAAATGTACCTCAGTCTAACTATGTTACAAAGCATCTCTCTCTCTCTCTCCCTACCCCACCCACCTATACATAGGGGATTGAGTGAATTATTTGGTAGTGTTCTTCCTGAACTAGATGAGAATCAGTAAATTGGGAGGTTTTTTGTTGCGCAACATTTTAGTATAAATGTCAAATGAGACGAGTAATAATTGCAATTTCTGCATACGAACTGACTCACGCAGTACACAAGTAATATTCCAGATCCTGTCTGCTGACCTCGCTCATATGAATGTGCACACCCCCCCCCCCCCACCCCTCCAAATATCAGAAAAACCCTGACGTACAGTTATAGTACCTTTGTCATGTCAACAAAATAGCTTCAAACATACAGACCAGATCACTGATGGGTCAGCGTATGGGACAGATTGAGAATGAGCCCTGGTTTGGTCACTGAAGTACAAGTATTTATTATGGTCAATACTGTGTATTTCGCCCACAAACACAACAACAAAATGACATTTATAGAGCGCCTTTCACATCGGGAGGGCATCCCAAGGCGCTGAACAGTCAGGGGTTAGGACCCGAGCATGGGGGAGGGCGTGGGGTGAGGGGTGGTGTGGGGGTGGGGTAGGGGTGAAGGAAGGCAGAGAGGTGGGAGGGAGACCAAAGGCACGGTTGAAGAGGAGGGTCTTGAGACCGGCCTTGAAGGAGGCGAGGGAGGAAGCGAGGTGAAGAGACCGTGGGATGGAGTTGCAGAGTGTGGGGCAGAGAGGCTGAAAGCCCGGCCACCGATGGTACGGCGGGTCGGGTGGGAGACATGGAGCAGCCGGAGCCCGATGAACGCAGGGAGGGGGCAGGTTGGTAGGGAGTCAGCAGGTCAGAGAGGTAGGAGGGGACAAGGCCATGGATGGCCTTGAAAGTAAGGATGAGGAGCTTGAATTCGATCCTCTGGGGGATGGGGAGCCAGTGGAGTCGGGCGAGAGTGGGAGTGATGGGGTCACGGAGCCTGGTGCGCGAGAGTACACTAGCTGCAGAGTTTTGGATGATCAGTCACTACACTTTACAGTATATTCTGTGAATCGCTTTGGGACAACTCAACATAGTGATAAGGTGCTCTATCAAATGCCAGGAATATTATTATTGTTGTTGTTATTAACGTGTGCATAATAATAATAATACATAATAATAATCCTGGCATTTGATATAGCGCTTTCCAGGTCTTCTCGACATCTCAAAGCACTTCACAGAATAGACTGTAAAGTGAATTGACTGTATATTTGTGGGCGAAACACGGCAGCCAATTGCGCACAGCAATGTCCCACAAACAGTCGTGGATTGAAAATAACCAATTTATTATTGTTTTATTTTGGAGGATTATTATTAGGTGTGTGGAGTAAGGAAACTTGCCCAAGGTTTCATCCTGCGTGGAATTGAACCCAGGTGTCTCACTTGCCAGGCGAGCGCTCTAACCACTGAGCTACAGGACTCCATGTTATCTGAATAGATAACATGGAATTGAGACTGTTTGACAACAATGCTTTGTTCTCATGCCGTTACTGCTTTAGCACTAAAGTTGCACATGTTTGCCTGTGCATGTTTTTGCTCCCCTGTCTTTCTGAAGGCTCTGACCAGCGCACAGCTCCACACTCTGGCCCAGGTGGCCATTTGTCAATGTAACTGTGGAACTTCAAGTTTCTTAAAACGTTAACATTATTTTTGATACTTATTTCCAAAACACTGACTGGTTTTAATGCAACATTTTTTCAGGGTGAGTCTAAATTTTCCAAATTAAGTTAACTTGTGCAGTAATACGAATTAATTAGAAGTAGATCATTCTGTTGCTGCTTTCTTGAGAAGCTAAAGCCAACATAGCCACATCCAGACGCCACCAAGCTTTGGATAACTCACATTGGCTGCAGAGGAAGCTGGAAGCTGTTTGTTTGAAGCAGTTGCTTACATGAATACAATTCACATTTACATCCATTCATTGAGGAAAATGTGGCCTTTTCACCAGTTGTCCTGTTGTATTCATCAAATCTCTTATTTATGGGAGAATAATCATAACAGTGTGACAATAAATATATTTTTAAAAATGTTGTAGACCAAAATGCTGAAAACCTTTAAGAGAGAACGGGCTGATGCTCAGTTCCATTGGTGTGACAAGAACTTGCTCCCGGCCCCAGTTGGTGGGTTTAATTGGGTCTTTACTCAGGCACGAGATGAACAGGCACTGCAGGACATTGAGTCTATCCATCTCTGGGTGGAACAGAACGAGGGAAGAATGGAAATACTTATCCCACTCAGATTGAAGAGGCTCTAATGCTCACAGTGCAGCACTGATGGCAGTGTTGGAGTTCTCTGCGCTCAGCCACACACTGAGGCCACCCAAAACATGTGTTTGAGAACCACTGGTTCAGACTATATGATTCCATGTCTTGGCGAGGGGGCTTGAAACCACAACCTTCTGACTCGGCGTCCATCTGGTGGTTTGCTCACTGACCTCCTACTAGTGTAAGGTGGGCGGCAGTGCCAGCTCTGAGCTGCCAGTGTCTTTGGCAAGGAGTTTGTGGCAGGTTGTTTGCTACCCGCCTTGGCTGCGATGGCATATGGTGCACAGACACCATATTGGTAAAGCAGAGGATAGAATTGTTTCACACACACTTTGCTTAATGAAACCTAGTGCCAAATGTACTTTTATTCTTCAATTTAGCTTTTTTCTTCAGAAAATGTGTCTTGTATTTTTGATCATTATTTGGGTGAATAGAATCAGGTCTGGGCTTACTCGCTCACATCATTGTCTCTTGTTCTGGTGTCACTGACTTCAGTTACACGTATCCTCCTTGTGGGGCGGTAAGCGGGGGTCTCCTTGGAGCAGAACTGGCTCTTAAGGTGACATGTCCTGTGGAGTCCTGTAGCTCAGTGGTTAGAGCACTCGCCTTGCAAGCGAGACACCTGGGTTCAATTCCAGGCAGAGGGCGAAACCTTGGGCAAGTTTCCTTACTCCACACACCTAATAATAATCCCTCCATAACAAAATAATAATAAATTGGTCATTTCAATCCACGACTGTTTGTGGGGGACGCTGCTGTGTGTAATTGGCTGCCGAGTTTCGCCCACAAATATACGGTCAATTCACTTTACAGTCCATTCTGTGAAGCGCTTTGAGACGTCGAGAAGACGTGAAAAGTGCTATGTCAAATGCAAGGATTATTATTATTATGTCTGGCAATGCAATGTCAGAATCGACCCCCCCCCCCCCCGTGCCGGTCTCCAGTCGGTTCCTGAGTCAGGAGGGGCCGCAGTGTCCCAGGGCACTCACTGCTGATGACAGCACAGCCCGGCCCGGCTCATCAGCAGGACCTGGAAGGGCCGACCAGTCACTGGGGGCAGGGAATCCTCCCCCTCAGCTCCTGTTAACCCCACAGCCAAAGCCCTAACTAACGGGGAAGGGGGATCCTCGCTGGACAAGCAGTGGGAAAGCTGCCGGACAGTGATATCAATGGCCGAGCGGTGTGGGTTTAGCGGGTTACACTCCAGCAGTTACCCCAACACACACTCTGGGGTCCCCCCAAGTCTTGGCTCTTGCCAACCTGCGCCTAATACTCTCCGGAATTAGGTAAGCGGGATGTGTTCCTCCAGGAAGAGGGAGAGAGCACATTCCATTCCAACAACCTGTATACGTGGGATGGATGGAACTCCCAGTTTGGTTTGGAGCCTCTTAAGCACGGTGATGGGTTTCCGCATGTGTCTAGCACCCGGCTGTGCAAAACAAAATTACACAAACCCCATGGAACTATAAATTTTACTAGGTAAATCAATACAGATTATAATAGCTATTTACATGTCTGGAGGATGTCCCAAAGCGCTGACCAGTCCTGACTTTTATGACCGAAGATGCGGTCAGCAGTGCTGTAACATACCATGTTTGCTGTGCTAAGAGCAAGCCAGCTGTTGCTGTTATTGTAACTGACTTGGCCGAAGAGATGTTAGCAAACTGTTGGCTGAAGTGAACCGTTTGCTTAACGTGTTAAAAATGTGAGCAAATCCAGCTGTAGAAACGGATGCAGGAGATGTAGTGTAATGTTTCAACAGTGACATGGGGCGAGAAGTTTCGTTGTCAGCAGGTGTGCTTGACTGACACATTGATGACTGCGGTGTCAGACTCGCCAAATGCTGTGGCCAATCACATGCTCATCCCACGTAGGAAACATTGTTGTGCACACGCCATGATCCTAATCTCGCTCTGGCTTTGACTGGAATGTGACTGTCAGATCCCAGACCACATTTTAAACCCTGAATTAATATGTAAACACAAACTGCTGTGGTTAAGATTTCTATTTTAACACTGGCAGAGAAGTGAAAGATTTATGTGGTTTGTTTCTCCTTCCTTTGCACTGAGAGCTGCTACTACAAACACTAACTGTTTAATCTCCAATTGGCATAAACCTGTGTCTGAAACTGTGACCTTGTGTTGTGGAGAGGATCAGCAGAGCTGAACAAGGACCAATACTCCTGCAGCACTGAGTGCTGGGGAAACAAACAATCTTCCTGGCACTTGGCACTGTGTCCTGCTCAACATTTCTTGCATGTGTTTGTTTTGGTCACTGTATGTCTTGGCATGCAGACCCATTGCCATGCTCAAGAGTATCCCAACCAAACAGAATTCTATACATCCCACCTCCACATATACATCCCTCCTACATGGGATGCACATGTGTAGGTGGGATGTACAATCATAGAATCACAGCAAAGAAAGAGGCCATTCGGCCCATCGTGTCTGTGCCGGCTCCTAAAAGAACAATCCAACTCAATCCCACCGGCCCGCTTTCTCCCCATAGCCCTGCAATCCTGTCCTCTCCAAATACCCGTCTACTTCTCTCTTAAAAGTTATTATTGAATCGGCTTCCACTACCCTTTCAGGTAATGCATTCCAGATCCCAACAGCTCACTGGTGTAAAACATTTCTCCTAACCTTCATTTGTTTCTTTTAACAACTATCTTAATAAGAACATAAGAATTAGGAGCAGGAGTAGGCCATTCGGCCCTTTGTGCCGGCTCTGCCATTCAATAAGATCATGGCTGATCTTCTCACCTAACTCTGATTACCTGCCCTGTCCCCATATCCCCTAATCCCTCTATTGTTCAAGAATCTCAGTCTCAGCCTTGAAAATGTTCAATGACTGACATCTACAGCCTTCTGGGGGAGTGAATTCCATAAGTTCACTGCCCTCTGAGTGAAGAAATGTTTCCTCAACTCTGTTCTAAAAGGCTGACCCTTAATTTTAAGACTGTGACCCCTGGTTATAGATTCTCCTACCGGGGAAACAGTCCCTCTGTGTCTACTTTATCAGCCCTTTAAGAATCTTATAAGTTTCAATAAGATCCCCTCTAATTCTTCTGTACTCTATAGAGAATATAGCCCTAGTTTATTCAGCCTATCCTCATAGGTCAGTCCCCTCATCCCAGGAACTAACCGAGTGAATCTACGCTGCACCCCCTCGAGGGCAAGTATGTCCTTTTTTAAATAAGGACCAAAACTGCACACAATACTCTCGGTGCGGTCTCACCAAAGCCCTATACAGTTGCAGCAAGACTTCCCTACTCTTGTACTCTAAACCTTTTGCAATGAACGCTAACTGCCGTTCGCCTTCTTAGTTGCTGCTGCACCTGCAAACTAACTTTTTGGGACTGGTGTACAAGGACACCCAAATCCCTTTGAATACTAACTCTATCTAACTTCTCCCCTTCCAGAAAATAATCTGTTCTTTTATTCTTGCTACCAAGGTGAATAATTTCACACTTGCTAACATTGAATTCCATCTGCCACCTACTTGCCCACTCCCCGCGCCTATCTATATCCCGTTGCAATCTTTTTGCATCATCCTGAGAGCTCACTCTGCTACCGAGTTTAGTATCATCCGCGAATTTAGACACATTACATTCAATGTCCTCGTCCAGATCATTGATGTAAATGGTAAATAGCTGAGGCCGAGGCACTGATCCTTGTGGCACTCCACTAGTTACATCTCCTGCCAATTCGAGAATGATCCGTTTATCACTACTCTCTGCTTTCTACCCAATAGCCACTCTTCTATCCATGTTAATATTTTCCCATTAATCCCGTGGGCCTTGATCTTGAGTAACAGCCTTTTGTGTGGCACCTTGTCAAATGCCTTCCTAAAATCCAAATATACCACATCTACTGGTTCCCCCTTATCCAACCTGCTGATACATCCTCAAAAAATTCTAAAAGGTTAGTCAAGCATGACTTCCCTTTTGTAAAGCCATGTTGACTCTGCCTAATCTTTTTATGGTCTTCCAGGTATCCCATAACTACGTCTTTTATTAAGGACTCAAGAATTTTCCCTACAACTGACGTCAAACTAACTGGTCTATAGTTTTCCCTATTTTCTCTCCCACCCTTCTTAAATAGTGGAGTTACGTTTGCAATCTTCCAATCAATGGGAACTTTTCCAGTATCCACAGACTTTTGGAAGATTATAGACATGCCATCCACTATCTCAGTAGCCACCTCCTTTAAAACTCTCGGATGCAGGCCATCCGGTCCAGGGGATTTATCGGTTTTAAGACCCGACAATTTACCTAGAACCATCTCTTTACTAATGTTAATCTCCCTAAGTTGCTCGCTAACATTGTCTTCTTGGTCCTCTATTTTTGGTATGTTTCCAGTGTCTTCTACGGTGAAGACTGTAGAAAAATACTTGTTTAATGACTCTGCCATGTCTTTGTCCCCTATTATAATTCCTCCGGTCTCTGCCTGTAATGGACCCACATTCACCTCGCTAGCCTTTTCCTCTTTATATATTTGTAAAAACTCTTGGAGTCTATTTTTATGTTCTTTGCTAGTTTGCCCTCGTAATCTATTTTCTCCCTCTTGATCAATTTTTTGGTCCTCCTCTGTTGTTCCCTAAAGTTCTCCCAATCCTCGGGTTTACTACTCATCTTCGCTGTTTTATAGGCTTTTTCTTTTGATTTGATACTTTCCCTAACTGCTCTAGTTAGCCATGGCTGCACCACCTTTCCCGTGGCATTCTTATTCCTCAAAGGAATATGTGCTCGTTGGGAATTTTGCACTATCTCCTTGAATGTCTGCCATTGCTGGTCTACCGTCAAATCTTTAAGTTTAGTCTCCCAGTTTATTCTGGCTAAATCCTCTCTCATACCAGCAAAGTTGGCTCGATTTAAATTGAAGACTTTTGCTTCAGACTTAACTACTTCCCTCTCTAACTTAACGCTAAATTCCATCATATTATGATCGCTTTGCCCTAGAGGAGCCTTAAGTTCCAGTTTGCTGATCAGCCCTGTTTCATTACACAAAACAAGGTCTAATATGGCTTGTTCCCTGGTCGGCTCCTCAGCATATTGATCTAGAAAATTATCTCTAATACATTCTATAAACTCCTCTTCTATGTTACCTTTCCCAATTTGGTTGTCCCAGTCTATGTGCAGGTTAAAATCACCCACAATTAGTGTCTTTCCTTTGCTACATGCTCCACTAATCTCTTGATTTATACCTTGAGCGATACTTTGACCACTGTTTGGGGGTCTATAAACTACTCCCACTATAGTTTTCTGCCCCTTGAAGTTACGTATCTCTACCCATACTGACTCTACATCTTGCTTTTCAGATTTAAAATCTTTCCTCTCTACTGTTTTTATCCCATCCTTTATTAGCAGGGCCACTCCCCCTCCTCGTTTACCACATCGCCTATTTTTCCTATATACCACGTAGCCGGGAATATTCAGTTCCCATCCCTGATCACCCTGTAACCATGTCTCGGTGATGGCTACGAGATCATACCGGTTTGTCTCTATTTGTGCAACTAATTCATCTATCTTGTTACGAATGCTTCGTGCATTCAGATACAGTGCCCTTAATTCTGACTTCCGGCTATTAACCCTATTCACCAGCACTCTATCACTGTACTTCCTTTCCCGGCTTGACACACTTTGCTCTTCTCCTTTGTTAATCTGCTCTCTTGCTTTTGTTGATCTCAAGTTTAACTGTGATGGACTATACTTTACTATGTTTTTACCTCCCCCCACCCCTTTTGAATTGGTGTCCTCGGGTTACTGACCCACATGACAGTGGGAACAGTTCCCGGTTCAATCTGTCAAATCCTCTCATGATCTTGAAAACCTCTATTAAATCCCCACTGAATCTTCTCTGTTCTGGGGAGAATAATCCTAGTTTCGCTAACCTCTCCTCATAACTAAGGTCCTTCATTCCTGGTACCATCGGGTAAACCTCCTTTGCGCCCTCTCCAATGCCCCAACATCTATCCTAAGGTGCGGTGCCCAGAACCGAACGCAGTCTCCAACTGAGGCCTAACCAACACTTTATAAATATTCAGCATTACCTCCTGACTTGTGTACTCTATGGCCTATTTATAAAGCCGAGTATCCCGGATGCTTTTTTAACAGCTTTATTACCTGTCCGGCCACCTTCAGAGATTTGCTGATGTGGACCCCCAGGTCTCTCTGTTCATTTGCCCCTTTAAGATTGTCCCATCAGCTTATATTGCCTCTCCTCATTCTTCCTACCAAAACGCAACACTTCGCATTTCTCCACATTAAACCTCATCTGCCACGTTTCTGCCCATTTGACCAATCTGTCTAAGTCCTCTTGGAGGCTGGTGCTATCCTCCTCACCATTAACTACTTTTCTTAGCTTAGTATCGTAATAATAATCCCTCCAAAAAAANCAATAATAAATTGGTCATTTTCAATCCATGGCTGTTTGTGGGACATTGCTGTGTGCAATTGGCTGCCGCGTTCACCCACAAATATACAGTCAATTCACTTTACAGTATATTGTGTGAAGCGCTTTGAGACGTCTCGAAGTCATGAAAAGCGTTATATCAAATGCAAGGATTATTATTATTATTATTGTCTGCAAATTTGGAAATTGTACTCCCTATATCCAGGTCCAGATCATTAATATAGATCAGAAAGAGCAGTGGTCCCAATACCGACCCCTGAGGGACACCACTACACACCTCCCTCCAGTCAGAAAAGCAACCGTTTACTACCACTCTCTGCTTTCTGACTCCTCGCCAGTTCTGGATCCATGTTGCCACAGTCCCTTTAATACCGGGGGCTTCTATTTTGTTTATAAGTCTCTTATGTGGCACTTTGTCAAATGCTTTTTGAAAATCCAGATAAACTATGTCTACTGCACTACCTTCATTCACCCTCAGTCACTTCATCAAAATATTCTATTAGGTTTGTCAGACACGATCTCCCTTTAACAAATCCGTGTTGACTGTCCTTTATTGAACCATATTTTTCTAAGTGAGAATTTATATTGTCCCGGATTATAGTATCCAGAGTTTCCCTACAACTGATGTTAGGCACTGGCTGATAGTTCTCAGGTTTATCTTTCTGCTCATTTTTGTACAGGGGAGTAACATTTGCAGCCTTCCGGTTCTCTGGCAGCACTCCAGTGTCCAAAGAGGATTGAAAGATTGTGGCCAAAGCCTCCACTATTTCCACCCTTCCTTCCCTCAGTAACCTAGGATACATCCCGTCCGGACCAGGTAACTTATCTATGTTGGAGGTGGCATGTACATGTGGAGGTGGCATGTACATGTGGAGGTGGCATGTACATGTGGAGGTGGCATGTACATGTGGAGGTGGCATGTATGTGTGGAGATGGCATGTATGTGTGGAGATGGCATGCAATGTAATGGCAAAGCAAGAGAATAGATTAGGCAACTCACTTCAACAGCTAAAGTGTTTCAAAGTTATAATGAATGAATTCACCCACAAATATATGGTCAATTCACTTTACAGCATATTCTGTGAAGCTCTTTGAGACGTCTAGAAGATGTGAAAAGCGCTATACCAAATGCAAGGATTATTATTATTATTATAATTCACCTGGCAGAACAACTCATTTGTTGTTGTTTTTATCATCTTTCAGTCAGGATCTTTTGAACCTCTGACCCTTGAGTTTGTTTGAAATGAGGTTTTGACTCTGACTGTGGAGGGGAACCCTGACTGTTCAGATTGTGAGCTGCTATTGATCCTGAGTTCTACATGCACAGACAGACAGATGGCTTTGGGGCATGAAGTCTGTATTGGAATAAGCACCTGCATAGAACAACAGCTCCCGTTAAGGTTGTATATCGTAAGATTTTAAAAAAACTGAGCGATGGTAACTTTACCCCTGACTATGTCAAAATAGCAAACCTACAAGCGCTTTGGGACGTCCTCCCGACGTGAAAAGCGCTATATCAAATGCAAGGATTATTATTATTATTACTGCTAAATAGAAATAATAATCCTTGCATTTGATGTAGTACCTTGTCACATCGTTGAGACGTCTCAAAGCGCTTCATGGAATATATTGTAAAGTGGATTGACTGTATTTTGTGGGCAAAATGCAGCAGCCAGTTGTGCACAGTAACACTGAATTATGCCCTACCTGACCTAAAACCTCTCCCCAAACAGAATTTCTCAACTAAAAGAGGACAAAAATGTGGTTTCTTTACTACAGGTAGTATTTTCTTTTCATTAGTCCCTGAGGATATATTAACATGGATGGAGCATTCATGTAACCAACGTATGGAGTTAATTAGTAAAAATAAAGTGAAATTTGATGGAATCCTGACACGCTTTTAATAAATAAACAGATGCTGTTGTGAAACGTTTGAAAAGAGGCCAAATAGTATTTTATACTATTTTAGCAGAATCGTGCCTTTTAGGGATTTTCAGGTTGCTAGCTTTCAGAAAGTGATCCTTATAGATTGAAGTAACTGTCAGGTTTCATTTGTATTCCCTGGGCTGGTCAGTGATCTGAAACTCCTTCATGACTACCTTTGCACTTTCTTCTGAATTTGTATAATTTCTTTGAAAATGGGAGGGGGAAGGAGGTGAATTTGCAACTGGGGTCTAAAATTAATTATACCAGTATAAGCTCTGAAACGATTGGCTTTTTAATTTGTGTAGTTGAATTGTTACGATTATCAGTCAGGACACAACATCAATCACCTATACTACACCAGGTTTACAGCTTCTGCCCACAAAACACACAATCACTGCATTGTACAGTTTATCCCGTGAAATGCTTTGGAATGTCCTCTCGACATGAAAGGCATTGTTACCCAATGCAAGGATTATCATTATTATTCAGTGTTGATCCCAGACTTCATTGGTATATGATCTGATTTCTCCAAGCAACCAAATTCCACATCTTGGCCAGGCAGTGTTTGCTTGGGGGGTGGGGGGTGGAGGGGAGGAGGGGGACAGGATAGAGTGAAAAATGGGGCTTGATCCGAGAACCACTAAAGCTCAGCTCCGAGTGAGCTGATAGGGATGGCGGCTCTGGAGATATGTGTAAGATTCTTTTTCACAAGATCACAGGAGGTTCAGATCATCTTATCTGATCCTTCCTACAATCGTGGAGACCTGTAGCTCAGTGGTTAGAGCACTCACTTTGCAAGTGAGAGACCTGAGTTCAATCCCCGGGGGGTCAGGGCGAAACCTTGGGCAAGTTTCCTTACTCCACACAGAGCCTAATAATAATCCCTCCAAAACTAAAAACAATAATTAAATTGGTCATTTTCAATCTACGACTGTTTGTGGGACATTGCTGTGCGCAATTGGCTGCCGCGTTCGCCCACAAATATACAGTCAATTCACTTTACAGTGTGTTCTGTGAAGCGCTTTGGGACGTCCTCCCGACGTGAAAAGCGCTATATCAAATGCAAGGATTATTATTATTATTATTATTACAATAACCTCCTATCACAGTGTTGAACTGTTTTTTATAATAATAAAACAATAATAATCCTTGCATTTGTTATAGTGCCTTATCACATCACTGAGATGCCTTCTTACTACTGGTAAACAGAGGCGTGTGGAGTAAGGAAACTTACCCCGCCCAGGAATCGAACCCATGTCCTCTCGCTCGCAAGGCGAGTGCGTTAACCGCAATACTATGGAACTCCGCAATCTGATTTAAAATGGGTCTAACATCCAGGCCTCAACCACCTTTCTCAGTAACCGGTTTCAGTTGTTAATTAACCACTGTGGAAATATATACTTCCTGGTGAAATTCATCTTTGTATTCTTAAACGTGTTACCTCTTCTGCTGTCCCTGTGCATCTGAAAGTTTTGTTCTGAGTATTTCTTCTCAATCTCATTTCAAATCGTATAAGAAGATAAGAATTTGCTAGCGAAAGAAGAACCATTTAGTTCACCTTTCACCATCCTGGGAGTCGCTTGACATGTTGTGTCCCAAACTATATTCTCTATCCTGAGGTATTATTTTCTATCAGAAATCTATCTAATTTGTTCTTGAAACAAATGACAATTTCTGCATCCACTATTACCCTTAAGACTGTTCCATAAGTTTACCACTCGCTTTCTCACTGAAATAGTGTCTCTGCAGATTTGTTCTAAATTTACCGCCTTCGATCACAGGACATGTCCTCTGGTTCTAGTCTTCATTACAGTACTGTTCTACTGTTAAACACCTCCATCTTATACACCTCTGAGATGTCTCTTATCAAGCCTGAAGAGCCTTAGCTAGTCTACTAGTTGCTCATACTCTTGTTCCTCTAGCACCAGGGATTCCTGTTGCCCACAGGACCATTTCAGCCCCTTATAACAACAATAACTTGGATGTATATAGTGCCCTCCACGCCGGAGGGCGTCTCAGAGCTTCACAGTAACGGATCCCGGGGCCGAGCCAAGGGGAGGGGGAGGAGCCAGGGAGGGGGAGGAGCCAGGGGAGGAGCCAGGGGGTGGAGGAGGAGCCAGGGGGAGGGCGGGGAAGAAGGTGACCAAAGGCACGGTCGAAAAGAAAGGTCTTCAGCCGAGACCTGAAAATAGGAAGAGAAGGGACGAGGGGAAGGGAGTGAGGAAGGCAGTTCCAGAGCCTCGGGGGGTAGTGGCTGAAGGTACGGCCGCCGAGGGTGGAGCGGAGGCCTCGGGGGACAAGGAGGAGGCCAGACCCAGAGGAACAAAGGCATCGGGTACTGTTGTGAGGAGAGAGGATGTCAGAGAGGTCGGGGGGTGCAGAGGAGTGGAGGGATTTGAAGCCAAGGGTGAGGAACTTGAAGTCGATCCTCTCTGAGATAGGCAGTCTGGCCAGGACTGGGGGGATCGGGGTGTGGAGTTTGGTGCGGGTAAGAATGTGGGCGGCAGAATTCTGGATGACCTGGATTTTATGAATGGTAATGGAGGGGAGACCGGCGAGGAGGGCATTTGAATAGTCCAGTCGAGAGGTGACAAAGACATGGATCAGGGTTTCAGCGGCTTTTAGAGTGAGGTATTGGCGGAGACGGGCGATGCGTCGGAGGTGGAAGAAAGCGGTGCTGGTGAGGGACCGGATGTGGGGGAGGAAGGATAATTGGGGGTCGAACCTGCCACCTAGTTTGCGTACAGGTTCGGAGAGTTTCAGGGGGAGGTCGGGTGGGTGGAGGAGGTGAGAACCATGCGATTTTAGACGTTGACGAGAGCCAAAGAGTATGGCTTCCATCTTGTCAACATTTAGCTGAAGGAAATTTGCGCTCATCCAGTACTTGATGTCTGTAGGCAGGCTGACCAAATCTGTACATAACATAACATGTAGGAGCAGGAGTAGGCCATTCGTCCCTTTGAGCCTTCCCCGACATTCAATCATGGCTGATCTTCTAATCTAACTCCAGCTGATAAGGTAACCCTGCCTTATCCCCATATCCCTTAATCCCTTTTGCAATAAGAAATATATATATCTCAGTCTTGAATATGCTCAAGGACTGAGCATCAACAGCCCTTTGGGGTAGCGAGTTCCATACATTCACCACCCTTTGAGTGAAGAAGTTCTTCCTCAACTCAGTGACCCCTGGTTTTAGTTTCTCCAACCAGGGGACAATCTCCCGCTATCTACTCTATCATTTGTGGAGTCCTGTAGCTCAGTGGTTAGAGCACTCGCTTTGCAACAACAACAACAACAACAAGATTCCATTTATAAAGCGCCTTTCACGTCAGGAGGACGTCCCAAGGCGCTGCACAGTTGGGTCATGACCCGAGCAGGGGGGAAATGGTCAGGGTGAGGGGAGGGAAGGGAGGGAGCGAGGAGGGGGAAGAGAGTCGAGAGCGGAGCTGAAGGCACGGTCAAAGAGAAAGGTTTTGAGACCGGCCTTGAAGGAGGAGAGGGAGGAAGCGGCGAAGGCACTGGGGGATAGAGTTCCAGCGCCTGGGGGCTGAGAGGCTGAAGGCCCGACCACCGATGGTAGGGCGATTGGGGCGGGGGACGTGGAGCAGACCTGAGCCGGAGGAACGGAGGTAGGTAGGGGGATAGTAGGTTGGAGAGGTAGGAGGGAGCGAGGCCGTGAATGGCCTTGTAGGTGAGGATGAGGATCTTGAAATCAATCCTCTGGGGGATGGGGAGCCAGTGGAGGCGAGCGAGGGTGGGAGTGATGTGGTCCCGAAGCCTGGTGCGGGACAGTACACGAGCTGCAGAGTTCTGAATGACCTGCAGCTTGTGGAGGGAGGGCCGGGAAGGCCGGCGAGGAGAGAGTTCCCATAGTCCAGCCTTGAGGTGACAAAGGCGTGAACCAGGGTTTCAGCAGCGTGAGGGGTGAGGTAGTGCCGTAGTCTGGCGATATTCCGGAGGTGATGGAAGGCGGTGCCAGTTGTGGTGCGGATGTGAGGGAGAAAGGACAGCTCAGGGTCGAACAAAACGCCGAGGTTCCTGACTGGCTTTGAGAGGTGGAGAGTGCAGCCTTGGATGCTGATGGTGTCGGCGCCTGAGGTGCGGAGGCGCTGACGTGAGCCAATCAGGAGGGCCTCGGTTTTTCGCACGTTGAGCTGAAGAAAGTTGTCTCTCGTCCAGGACTCGATGTCGGACAGACAGCTGTCAGGACATCGGTGGTCGTGGAGTTGAGAGTAGAGGACGAAAGGTAGAGTTGGGTGTCATCCGCGTACATGTGGGAGTTAACTCCATGTCTGCGGATGATGTCACCACAGGGGGAGCATATAGAGGGTGAAGAGGAGGGGACCGAGGACAGAGCCCTGAGGGACCTGAGAGAGACCTGTGTTTAATCCCACGCAGGTCAGGGCGAAACCTTGGGCAAGTTTCCTTACTCCACACAGAGCCTAATAATAATCCCTCCAAAACCAAAAACAATAATAAATTGGTCATTTTCAATCCACGACTGTTTGTGGGACATTGCTGTGCGCAATTGGCTGCAGCGTTCGCCCACAAATATACAGTCAATTCACTTTAGAGTGTGTTCTGTGAAGCGCTTTGGGACGTCCTCCCGACGTGAAAAGTGCTATATCAAATGCAAGGATTATTATTATTATTATTGCTATTTCTAGCTCAGGGAAGCTGAGGCCAATTTTAAACTCCTCACAAATGCCTAGATATCAGCTAATGTAAGGCAGTGACCCCTCACAAGAACCTTGATACTTAATGCTTTGAAAGAATTGAATGTGGAACCTATCTTCCTGATCTGTACAAGTGACACAGCACCAGGCAGCAACAGAGCTTTACATTGTGAAAAAAATAGAAGTGTAGCCAAAAGATCTAGCAGAAAAATGAGTGCATTTATCATACTGTATCTAATAGCTGTGCATTGTCTCGGAGGTTGACACCTTTCGCGCCCTCTACCATTCAAGAGACAATTTGTGGGTTAGTAAGTTTCAGCAGTTTAATTACGCTCAATTGGATATTAATTTCAATGCAGTCAGTAATAGACCTGATACCACTGATGGGTGTCTGCCAACATCCTCCTTGTCAAGGAGATCTCCTCACAGTTTGGCTGATTCCCCAATGAGATTTAAAGCGAAGGAAAAGGAAAAAAAAGTGATCAACAAGACTCTGTCGTCCCGTGAATAGATCTATGTTTTATGCAAAACTGACAAGAGTTAAAGATTTCATGCCTGCCTAGGCTATTAGTTTGTGCTTATCCTTCCGTTGCACTGCCTGGTGAGATCTTATAGATAATGGGAAATAGCTTATCTCAGACGAGTTTGAGCTGACAAATATGCCAGACTCTCAGAGGGTAATACAAACACGACCTTGTGGATGGAATGAAAATGAGCCTTGCACTGTTTTGTCACAGAGACAGCAGCAACTAACATGATAAGACTCTCCGAGCATCAAGACAGCTGGAGTATCTAATACCTGGCTGTCTGGCCAATACATCAGCCTTCTGGGGTTGTACGTCTTAGCTTTGTCATTGTCTACGAGCCAGGCCTAAATAAGGCAAACAAAATCCCGAGTCCTTGTCCAGTTATAGAGTAAATAAATGTCAATATTTTGTCTGTACTGTACCTCTTGGGGAGTTGTTTCTGGTGCAGTGAAATCTCTAGTGTAACTGTTGTTTTCATGAGATTAAGAGATTAAAATTAGATTAAAATAGTTTAATCACCAGGGATCAAAAGTAATTCACCTATAAGTGTTTGGATAGATTTCATGTTTCAGCAAGACGGCTGGATTTCATGACATGCAAAATAACGGCCCATTGTTTAAACAAAATATAAAATACTGCAAATGCTGGAAATCTGAAAACAAAAACGCAAGTCGCTGGGAACACTCAGCAGGTCAGGCGGTATCTATGGAGAAAGGAAAGTGAGTCAACGTTTCGGGTCCGCGACACTTTGTCAGAACTGGGGTATGTTGGGAGGGAGAGGCTTTTAAGGGCTAACAGAGACGGGGGAGGAAGACAAATTAATAAAGATTAATAATAATAATAATAATCCCTCCAAAACCAAAAACAATAATAAAATTGGTCATTTTTAATCTACGACTGTTTGTGGGACATTGCTGTGCGCAATTGGCTGCCGCGTTCGCCCACAAATATACAGTCAATTCACTTTACAGTGTGTTCTGTGAAGCACTTTGGGATGTCCTCCCGACGTGAAAAGCGCTATATCAAATGCAAGGATTATTATTATTATTATTATAAAGGAGAAAATGGGGTAGAGGACAGGGGAAAATTCTTGAGTCCTTATTTAAAGATGCCGTTATGGGATTCCTGGAAGACCATAACAAGATGAGGCAGTCAATATGGCTTTACAAAAGGGAAGTCACGTTTAACTAATCCTTTAGAGTGTTTTGAAGATGTATCTGCAGGTTAGAAGGGGGGAACCAGTAGATGTAGTATATTTAGATTTTAAAAAGGCATTTGACAAAGTGCCACACAAAAGGCTATTGCACAAGGTTAAGGCCCACGGGATTAATGGGAACATATTAGCATGGATTGAAGAGTGGCTAACGGGTAGAAAACAGAGAGTAGGGATAAACGGGTCATTCTCGAATTGGCAGAAAGTTATTCACCAAAGTAGAAAAAATAGAAGAACAGATTATTTTCTAGAGGGTAGGAGATTAGATAGTGTTAGAGTGCAGAGGGATTTGGGTGTCCTTGTACACGAGTCTCAAAAAGTTACTTTGCAGTGCAGCAGACAACTAAGAAGGCGAACGGCACGTTAGCGTTCATTGCAAAAGGTTTAAAGTACAAGAGTAGGGAAGTCTTGCTGCAACTGTATAGGGCTTTGGTGAGACTGCACCGAGAGTATTGTGTGTAGTGTTGGTTTCCTTATTTAAAAAAGGACACACTTGCCCTCGAGGGGTGCAGCGTAGATTCACTCGGTTAGTTCCTGGGATGAGGGGACTGACCTATGAGGAGAGGCTGAATAAACTGGGGCTGTATTCTCTAGAAGAATTAGTGGAGATCTTATTGAAACATAGAAGATTCTTAAAGGGCTGATAAAGTAGACACAGAGGGTCTGTTTCCCCGGTGGGAGAATCTATAACCAGGGGTCACAGTCTTAAAATTAAGGGTCAGCCTTTTAGAACAGAGTTGAGGAAACATTTCTTC
Source organism: Callorhinchus milii (assembly GCF_018977255.1). Classification (NCBI taxonomy): domain Eukaryota; kingdom Metazoa; phylum Chordata; class Chondrichthyes; order Chimaeriformes; family Callorhinchidae; genus Callorhinchus; species Callorhinchus milii. Next base: position 125,396,292 of record NW_024704743.1, on the reverse strand, counting down.
ACTCAGAGGGCAGTGACTTTATGGAATCCACTCCCCCAGAAGGCTGTAGATGTCAGTCAGTACTTGAACATCTTCAAGGCTGAGACTGAGAGATTTTTAAAAAACAGGGATTAGGGGATATGGGGACAGGGCGGGTAATTAGAGTTAGGTCTGAAGATCAGCCATGAATTTATCGAATGGCGGAGCACAGGCTCGAGGGCACGAATGGCCGACTCCTGCTCCTAATTCTTATGTTCTTATGATGGGTTAAAGAAGTGTTAATGATGCAAAACAGAGGTGAGGTCACCTTCCCCCTCTTCAGTGACCATTACCACATCATCTCGGTCCCAGACACACCTTTTCTCTCCCTGATCTACCTGTTTTGTTGCAAGTTCTCCCCCTCACCCCTTTTGTTCTGCATCATTAACACCCCATTATCCCCCGTCCTCTACCCCATTTTCTCCTTTGACTTCCTTACCCTGCCTCCCCCCTTTCTGTGAACCTGACACTGTCTGTGTAGTAGGTTACAGTACTAGGTGGGGTTTTATTATTTTTACACCCCCAGGTTTTATGCATTTAAATCCTTATAGGTCCTGGCTCACAATCCTCCCAGATCAAGTGCTCTGGGACGCTACCCCAAGCAAAGGGCGTTATATAACTGCAAGTTATTGTTGTAGTTATTTATATTTTATTGTGCGGAATAATGGCTGAGGTGTTTGCTTAGAAAACAGTTACTACACCTAACGGTAATCACCGTGATACTTTGAGACATTTCAGCATGATGAGGCACTGTATTCAAAAAAACAATTTCTTTGTTGTAAATTTTGACCGATTACTTAAATTGCAAAAGTAAAGAACGTGTTTCCATCTCAAACCTAAATGGTGACCATTTATGTTGTGATGATATCTGCAGTGTATTTGTGAAGGAGCCTCAACAAACTGCCAAATCTGCTCTGTTGGACTGGCCTGACTGCCAGACGGTTAGTATCAACTTAGTGTCTGGCTTCTATGAAAATCTAATTATGTTTGTGACTGCTGTCTGTGCGCTGAGACAGGGCGGGGCTGGAGCTCCTGCCACCCACAAGGCCATGTTTGTATTGAGTTTACAGCTGTCCCACGTGGAGACCTGCCAAGTGGGTTACCAGGTGTTTCCCCACATTGAGGGAACCATCATGTGAGCTGCTCTTGCATACCTTCTGGTGGCTGTCCTGAGGACTGCACATGAAGAGAGCGAGAGCAAGTGATTTGTGTGGGAGCTGGGGTGTAAAGATAATAATAATCCTTGCATTTGATATAGCGGCTTATCACATCTTCAAGATGTCTCAAAGCGCTTCACAGGATACACTGTAAAGTGAATTGACTGTATATTTTGTGGGCAAACCGCAGCACAATCTAATACAATGACAGACCAGGCCGTCTCCCATCTGTCCGTGGCTGCCTGCTGCTGTCCTATTCCTACCAACTGCATGTGCAGCGAAACACAACATAACAATTTGCTGGCGAAAGAATACCAACGTCCATCCAGTTTGCCTTTCACCATCTTGACAGTCGCTTATCATTACTGTATCCCCAGACATTATTTCCTAACAGAAATCTATCTCATTTGTTCTTGAAACAATCAACACTTTCTGTTTCCACCGTCTGTCTCCCTCCCTCAGGAGTCTGTTCCATACCTTTACTAATCGCTTTCTCATTGAAGTAATGTTTCCCCAGATTTGTTCTGAATTTACCCCCTTCAATCACAGGCCGTGTCCTCTAGTTCTACTGTTCAGTACACGATAAAACAGCTGATCATGGTCTGCATTATCTATTATTATTATTATACAACCTTCTGGTCTTTGTAACTTAATTCTATACCAGCCTTTACCTTTACCCAGTCACTTTACTGCTTTTAATTGTGAGTTCAGTGATTCTGGGTTTGTCGATTCTGGGATATATTTAGTTTTTTTCACAAAGTAATTGTGTGACATGTTATATGTTGAGCAATACAATCTAATGGTATCAGTAGCAGAGCTTGTGAAGGAGAGCCCCATATAAATAATAATTGTTGTTTTATAAATAATAATTGTTGCATTTGATACAGCCCCTCATCACGTCGTTGAGAAATCTCAAAGCGCTTCACAGATTATATTATGATAATAATAATAATAATAATAATAATCCTTGCATTTGATATAGTGCTTTTCACTTCGGGAGGACGTCCCAAAGCGCTTCACAGAACACACTGTAAAGTGAATTGACTGTATATTTGTGGGCGAACGTGGCAGCCAATTGCGCACAGCAATGTTGCACAAACAGTCGAAGATTGAAAATGACCAATTTATTGTTGTTTTTGGTTTTGGAGGGAATATTATTAGGCTCTGTGTGGAGTAAGGAAACTTGCCCGAGGTTTCGCCCTCTGCCTGGAATTGAACTCAGGTTTCTCACTTGCAAAGCGAGTGCTCTAACCACTGAGCTACAGGACTCCACAAATTGTAAAGTGAATTGACTGTATATTTTGTGGGCGAAACACGGCAGCAAATTGTGCCCAGCAGCGTCTCACAAACAGTCGTGGATTGAGTGACCAATTTTTTTTTGAGGGATTATTACCCCCAGAAAGCGATCCGCCAATTGACAAACAACTGGGTTCCCACTCACTGCTCGGTAAACAGAGGGGCGTGGAGTAAGGAAACTTGCCCTTCCCGGGAATCAAACCCAGATCGTCTCCCTTGCGAGTGAGTGCTCTAACCACCATGCCATGGGACTCAGTTTTATGGGATGAAGGAAGGGAGTTGGATCATTAATATGAACAGCACTACGATTAAATCACAAAAATAAAATGTAAAAACTGGTCAGGGATGCTATTAGAACTGGACTTGGGGTCATGTTTTGTCGAGTCAGGTATTGGACAATTTCATACGGACAAGCATGAAGAATTTGCAGCTCAGAGAGAACCTAATAGAGGCCTTGTTTGTACCATAGACTGTATACAATTTGCTTGATGGTGGTCTATTTATTTAATCTACTCGGGGAGGTGACTCACCACAAGTAAAATTTCCAACAAGTTAAAGCTCTTGTTAGAGCACTCGCCTTGAAAGCGAGGGACCTGAGTTCAGTTCCAGGCAGGGCAAAACTTTGGGCAAGTTTCCTTACTCCACACACCTAATAATAATCCCTCCAAAACCAAAAACAATAATAAATTAGTCATTTTCAATCCACGACTGTTTGTGGAACGCTGCTGTGCGCAATTGGCTGCCGCGTTTCGCCCACAAATATACAGTCAATTCACTTTACAGTATATTCTGTGAAGCACTTTGAGACGTCGAGAAGGCGTGAAAAGCGCTATATCAAATGCAAGGATTATTATTATTATTATTGTTTGCTGGATGCCCTGAAGTACCTCAGCCATTACGATCGATATCACAGAGCTTCGAGCTCTGGTTGCTTTTCTTTCTACAAATGACATTTTCGTGGTCCCAACAACATACAAATGTGTGTCCAGTGCAGTATTTAACGATTTACATCTGCTCTTGCTCTACACAGGTCCATCCTGTTCCCTTCCAGATGTTGATCAGCTTCTCTCTCGTGCTGAGCAGTAATGGTAGTAATGGTATCTGCCTCCCCCGCTCCAACCCCCGCTTCAACCTGGGTCCAGTACATTGAGACATTTCAATGCACTTTACTGTACTCTACTAATTTACTGTAAAGTGGAGTGACTGAGCATTTGGTAGGCGAATGCAGCACTAAATTTGTGCACAGCAATATCCCACAAACAGCCATGGAGCAAGTGGGCAATATTATTTTGGGAATTGTTGTCCAGGACACCGGGAGAGAGAGAGAAACTCCTTCTCTTTTCCAATAGCCCCGCGGGATCTTTACCATCCACCGAACAGGCAGACGGGACCTCGGTTTAACGTCTCCTCCCGAGGACGGCACCTCCCACAATGCAGTGCTCCGCGGTGTAATGGTTGGTCAGTCTGGTCTGTGAGCTCAAAGTCTCAATAGAGTGAAGATGAACAACAACAACAAAATTCCATGTGTAAAGCGCCTTTCAAATTGGGAGGACATCCGAAGGCGCTGAACAGTTAGTGTTTTGGACCCGACCTGGGGGTTGGGGTCGGGGAGGGCAGGGGGGGAAGCAGGGAGATCAAAAGCACGGTTGAAGAGGAGGGACTTGAGATGGGGCTTGAAGGTGGCGAGGGAGGGGGCGAGGGAGGGGGCGAAGCGGAGGGACTGCGGGAAGGAGTTCCAGAGAGTGGGGGCAGAGTGGCAGAAGGTCCGCCTGCCAATGTTGGGGTGAGCGAGGCGGGGGACGTGAAGCAGGCCAGAGCCCTTTGTAATTGATTACAAAGGAAAATAAAAATAGAATCTAAGAGATCTGCCAAAAAAACCTGTTTGAATATAAGAAAAAACTCATTTGTGCTGTTCTGTATTCCTGAATTAATCCATTTCTCCAGATATTTGGATATAGTATTATTATTATTACGTGTAGAGGCGTTTGTTTAAGTACTTCAGAGAGAAGATAAAACACTGTGACAATATTGGGTGGTCTCCAGGATCTGCATTTGACTTCTGGAGTTTTTTCTTGTAGCTGAAACCCTGTAGGAAATCTGAGGGTGTTTCACTGACTGCTAACAGTGCTAGTGAGGATGAGAATGCAGTCAAGCCTCCGGGGTGATGGCAATGCCAGTCTCCTTGTGAAACGGGTGAGCACTAATTTCCCAGCGTAACTATGACTTGCTTTTAAAATGTAAGTTTTCAGCCCTAAACAGGGCATGTCTAAGCAGCAGCAAAAAGTCAGGCTCTGCCACTGTTAAGCGCTCTGAGACACTACCCTGCATGGAGGGCCCTATATAAGTGCAAGTTGTTGTTGTGGTTGTAAATAGTATAGTTATATGCGATCAGAGTCTACAGCTGCTGCTGTCCATGTTTGAAAATCTGGCAAATGGATTTATTCCTATTACAATGTGAAGATCAAGGCCAACAGGAGCTTTTCTTTTCAGTCAGTGAGGCAAACGGCGGAGCTGGTTGATTGTGTCTGATCAGGCTGTTAGTCTAACATACCAACACCCCTTACTGTATTTGTTGTTTCCTTTGTAGTGGGCTGGCTGTCGAGCTCCAGTTGAAATGTCTGTCTCTTTTCCTGTACGTTTAAATTTAATAAACAACTGGCAGAAAAACTTCTTTGTCGAGCCGGACAGATTTAGCCACAAGAGTTATCTATTTCCACGGCACAACCAACATCCTGCCACACTGCATGTTCTCTTCCACTGATGTCAACTGATAATTGGTAGCCAGAGTCTCCAGTCTCAGCCACAATGTTTATAGTCACCACCTGGTGCTTGTGATATTCTGCAGCAAATGCAGACATCGGGAAGTTGCACACACTCGGTCTGAGGTTTGCTTCACTCCAGACGGCATTGTGTATAGCATGCTCTGAGTGCAGTTGTGTGTGCACATATGTGTGCATGTGTACACTGGTGTATAGCAATCTCTGAGTGCAGCTGTGTGTGTGTTTGTTTAATCATCTCTTAATTGCACACCTCGATTATGCAGCGTGAGCCGGTGAATTTCACCACAATGAAGGTTGCACAGTCAGACGGTGAGATTTGGGCAGAAGGTAGCTGTGAATCTTCAACTGTTGTGATATGAATTTTAAAAGCCTTTGAATTTATTTATACACAGGTTTGCTTCAATGTTTTATTGATAACCAGATCGGCCAAAATCTGGAGATTGCTGAACTTTGCTAACAAAATATACAGTCAATTCACTTTACAGTATATTCTGTGAATCGCTTTGAGACATCTCAAACACCTGATAAGGTGCTTTATAAAATGTAGAATTATTATAATATACCTGTCAAATGTCGAGAGCAGTTGTTTTTAAGAGAATGTGGCTAATTTAACTATAACCGCTCATAAAAGTTTTAAACAGTGGCTTATTTTTGTCATTTCAGCTGATCAGGAGTTTGTCAAGATAATCATCATTGTTGTGGTAATGACCATCATGGTAGTTGTGATCATCTGTTTGCTGAACCACTACAAACTGTTAACACGATCCTTTGTAAACCGACAAAGTCAAGGCAGAAGACAAGAGGAAGCTTTGCAGCCAGTAAGTCCATTCCTCTGAACTTAAGAGAAACATTATTAAAAGCATTATTTCCTTTTCCAGAAAAGTGCACAAATCTGCTGAGTTCCACTGTATGTGATAGAGCATTTCAGGAGCTATTTCCTTAATCAAGCTGTTGGAGAATCTCTCACACTTACTAAAGTTGAATGCTACATTTCTTATATTTCTGCAGCCCATGGTTATGCCTAGAAGAATTTTATATGTTTTTTAAATGTGTCTCCGTATGACAATCGCAGTCCTTTTTGCCAAGTGTATAAAAGGAGAGATTTTAGCCGCCCAGGGGATGTGATCTTTGGTGGTTTCCCAGAGTAGCCGCATCCTGTTGAAGGTTTGTAAATTTACCAACAAGAGCAGAATAAATCCACCATTTTAGCTTCCAGTTTTGGTTTTGTTTCTGCAGCATTATTACATGACAGAAATTTCCCTTTACTTCAAGGGAGTTGGCGCTTCATGAAATGGCAGAATATGAGGCTCAATCTTTTATATCAAAAGTTTAATTTTGTTCTGAAACATTAGCATCAAGGCAGAGTTTTCCAGTTCATTCTGTTGAAACCACAAACTCATATCGAATTTGAAGAGCCGGTGAAATTGCAGGTTAAGGTTTACACCCAACTGGTTTAATGACATTTAACATATTAGATACCTGAAATTGGCATAAAGAACATAAAGTAAATGGTTGCAGGAAGCAGAACAGGTCCAGTAAAATGCTGATGTTGTGTGCAGTGATAGCGCCAGTAATAAAAAGTCCAGCTCAGTGAAATGTTTGATATGTTGCACTCTTAATTATTAACAAGGTCAGGAAAATGGTGCAGAGGAACTCGGCAATGGTTAAGTGGTAGAAGAAAGCATCAGGTTTGCTCACCCGACTCTCCTCTCTTCCTCTCCCTTTCCCAATCCCCCCATGATTAAGTTTGAAATAAAAGCTTTGCATTTGGTGATGGCTGAGTTACAGAAAGGCCGAGTTGGAGCAGATCATGTGTGGCTGATATCAGAGGCTCAGAGCAGGCAAGCTGCCTGTCCTCTTGCAGAGAGAGTATTGTGTGGCACAGGATAACAATTTACACTCATGTTGGGAAGACGTCTCAAAGCGTTTCACACTGACTGACAGAGTTCTCACTGGGGAGGTGAGGGTTGGGAGAGGTAGAGCTGAGGAAGGGAGGGGGAATTCTGTGTTATATCAAGAGTTATCAGGAACACTTGCGGAAATATTTACAAAAACGTGGAGGGAAGCTTGACAAATTTGGGTGGAAATTGCGAGTAGTTGGTTGGTGCTATTGACAGGTATATTTTACTGCTAACCAACATTTTTTCATTTTATTGATAATAACTAAACATGAAGAAATAACGCATCACAGATAGTTCCAAAACAAATAATATGAATTAATGTTTTAGATATTAAATGATTTCTATCACAAAAACTGGGTGAGCCACCAACGCAGGCCCGAAGGGCAGAATGGCCTCTCTCCACTCCCCCCTTCCACCTCATTTAAAGGGCTGGACATCTGCCTAACACCAGCCTTGCTCACCCTGTCCTGACTGTGGGGCTACAGGAGGTCACCACCTCCTGCCTCTTGGGGCTGCTACTGCACACAGACACCCAGAGAGACACGCACAGACACACACACACACAGATATGCACACACTCAGAGAGACACACACATATAATCATAGAATTGTACAGCACAAAAAGAGGCCATTGAGCCCATCGAGTCTGTGCGGCTCTTTGAATAGAGCAGTTAATGTCAATCCCACTCCCGGCCCTTTCCCCATAACCTGCAAACCCGTCCTCCTCAAATACCCGTCCACCGCGTTTTTAAAAGAAGTTATCGAATCGGCCTCGACCGCCCTTTCAGGCGATGCCTTCCAGATTCGAACAACTCTCTGCGTGAAAACATTTCTTCTCCCCTCGGCTTCTTTTAGAGACTATTTTGAATCTGTGATTTCGAGTCACCGACACACCCACCAGTGGGAACAGGTTTCTAACCGGTCAAATCCCCTCATGATATTGAAGACCTCTATCAGGTCCTCGTAACCTTCTCTGCTCCAATGAGAATAATCCCGGCCTCTCCAGCCTTTCCTCATCATCACGGTCCCTCATTCCTGGTACCATCCTCGTAAATCTCCTCTGTACCAATGCTTTAACATCCTTCCTATAGTGCGGTGCCCAGAACTGGGGCAGTATTCTAACTGAGGCCTAACCAGCGTTTTATATTGGTTAATCATAACCTCCTGACTCTTGTACTCTATGCCCCTATTTATAAAGCCCAGTGTCCCATTTGCCCTTTTTACAGCTTTATCTCCCTGTCCTGCCACCTTCAAGGATTCATTTACCTGCCCCCCAGGTCTCTCTGTTCCTTCACCCCCCTTAAGATTGTATTACCAGACTATATTGCCTTCCCCTCATTCTTTCTACCAAAATGCATTACTTCACATTTCTCCACATTGAAACTCATCTGCCATGTGTCGCCCATTGTACCATCTGTCTATGTCTTCCTGCAGTCGCTCCTATCCTTCTCACTGTTTACCCCCTCCCTAACTTTGTGTCGTCTGCAAACTTGGAAATGGTACTTCCTATACCCAAGTCCAGATCATTTATGTATATTAAGAAGAGCAGTGGTCCTAACACCAATCACTGGGGGACACCACTGTACACTTCCCTCCAGTCAGAAAAGCAGCCGTTCACCACAACTCTCTGCTTTCTGTCTCCCAGTGAGTTCTGGATCCGCTGCCACTGTCCCTTTTATACTGTGGGCTTCTATCTTTCTTACAAGTCTTTCATGTGGCACTTTGTCAAAGTTTTTAAAAGTCCATATAAACTACATCAACTGCACTACCTTTATCCACCCTCTCCGTTACCTCATCGAAAAATTCTATTAGATTTGTTAGACAAGATTTGCCTTTAACAAATCCGTGTGGCTGTCCCTAATTAACCCATATTCTTCTAAGTAAAGATTTATTCTGTCCCGGATTATAGTCTCCAGGAGTTTCCCCACTACTGATGTGAGGCTGACTGGCCTGGAGTTCCCAGGTTTGTCCTTCTGTCCCTTTTTGTACAGGGAGTCCCATTGGCCCCTCTCCAGTCCTCAGGCACCACTCCTGTGTCCAACAAAGATTGAGAAATTGTAGCCAAAGCCTCCGCTATTTGTACCGGTGCCTCCCATAGTAACCTCGGCTGCATCCCGTCCGGACCCGGGGGACTTATCACCTTCAGCGCAGTCAACCTGTTCAGTACTTCTGTTTATACTTATCCTATCCATTTCCTCTGCCCTCTCCTCCGATACTGCGGCATTTGGTGCTTCCACTTCTTTTGTGAAGACAGATGCAAAGTACTCATTCAGCACATCAGCCATGGCCTCTGCCTCCACAATAAGATTTCCCCCTTGGTCCTTAATTGGTCCCACCCTACCTTTGACTAACCTTTTTTTCTTGATATGTTTGTAAAATATTTTAGAACTCCCTTTAATGTTACCCGCTAACCTTTTTCGTATAATCTTTTTGCCTCTTATTTCCTTTTTCAGTTCTCTTCTGTACTTCCTATATTCTATTTGGTTGTCTTCTGTATCTTGGGTTTGACATTTTTCATACTCCTCCTTTTTCTGCGTCATTCTAGATACAATTACCTTCGTCATCCAGGGCGGTTTGGATGCCCTACTTCTCCTTTTGTGGGAATGTATTTGTTCTTGTTCCCGAGCTATCTCATCCTTGAAGACTTCCCACTGCTCTTTAGTTGTTTTACCTGCCAATCTTTCTTTCCAGTCCACCTTGGCTCGGTCCCCTTTTAACTCACTGAAATTTGCCTTCTTCCAGTTGAGTATCTTAATAATAATAATAATAATCTTTGCATTTGATATAGTGCTTTTCACGTCGGGAGGACGTCCCAAAGCGCTTCACAGAACACACTGTAAAGTGAATTGACTGTATATTTGTGGGCGAACGCGGCAGCCAATTGCGCACAGCAATGTCCCACAAACAGTCGTAGATTGAAAATGACCAATTTATTATTGTTTTTGGTTTTGGAGGGATTATTATTAGGCTCTGTGTGGAGTAAGGAAACTTACCCAAGGTTTGGCCCTGACCCCCCGGGGATTGAACTCTGGTCTCTCACTTGCAAAGCGAGTGCTTTAACCACTGAGCTACAGGACTCCACACCTTCACCTTAGATGGTTCCTTGTCTCTTTCCATATGGACTCTGAATCTAATGATGTTGTGATCACTATTGCCCAGATGCTCTCCCACTGAAACTTGCTCCACTTGCCATACTTCATTCCCCAGAACTAGATCCAGCACTGCTTCCGTCCTTGTTAGGCTGGAAATGTACTGATCAAGAGTGGTGCAGAGCTCTGGGGTTTCTTTTTATGGACCATTGGCACGAGTATTGGGGGGAAAAGAGAGCTCTTTCAGAGAAAAGGGCTGCATTTAAATCAGGCTGGGACAAATGTCCTAGCTAAACAAACTAATAGGGAGGTAAATAGGAATTTAAACTAGTAAAGAGGGGGTGAATATATAGGTAAGAGAAACCATAAGTTAGCATTAGAAAAAGTAATGGTAGGAAATTAAAAATGTTATATCTGAATGCGTGAAGCATTCGGAATAAAACTGATGAATTAAAAGCACAGATAGACACATATGGGTACGATCAAGTGGCCATCACTGAAACATGGTTACAAGGAGATCGAGGGGGAGTTAAATATTCCAGGGTTCTCAGTTTACAGGAAAGATAGGCACTGTGGGAAACGAGGTGGGTTTAATTAGGGATGAAATAAAAGCAGTGGAGAGAAAGGATCTGAAATCCGATGACCAGGAAGTAGAGACAATATGGGTGGAAATAAAAATAATAAAGGGCAGAAAATATTAATGGGAGTGATTTATAGACCCCCCAAACAGTGATCACAATAGCACAGGGTATCCATCAAGAAATCAGTGGAGCGTGTAGGAAAAGTAAAGCGATAATAGTGGGTGATTTCAATCTCCACATAGATTGGGAAAACCAAATCGGCAAAAGTAGGTCAGAATAAGAGTTCATTGAGTGTATGAGAGATAACCTTCTAGAGCAGCTGCCGAGGAACCGACCAGCGGACAGGCCATCCTAGACCTTGTTTTGTGTAACGAAACAGAGTGAGTTGGCAGTGTAGGTATTAAGACTCCTCGAGGGCAGAGTGATCACAATATGATTGAATTCTGCATTAAGTTAGAGAGGGATACCGTTAAATCCGAGGCAAGTATTCTGAATTTAAATAGGGCTAATTTTGTAGGTATGAGGAAAGATTTAGGTAAAATAGACTGGAGAATAAGATTAAGAGGTAAAAATGTAGACCAACAGTGGCAAATATTTAAGGATGTAGTGCATAATTCTCAGTGGTTGCATATTCCCTTGCGGAATAAGAGTACCACAGGGAAAGCAATTCATCCGTGGCTAACTAGAGCAGTTAGGGAAAGCATCAAATTAACACATAAAGGTTATAAAACTGCCAAGAAAAGCAGCAAATCTGAAGATTGGGAGAGTTTTAGAAACCAGCAAAAAAACCTTAAAAAGCTCATTCAGAGCGAAAAAGGGAGTATGAGGGTAAGCTCGCCAGGAACATTAAGTCTGATTGTAAAAGTTTTTATGAATACATTAAGAGGAATAGGCTGATGAGGGTAAATGTAGGTCCACTTCAGTCAGAGACGGGAGAAGTTGTAATGGGAGATAAGGACATGGCAGAGTCCCTAAATGGGTACTTTGCATCTGTCTTCAACCTAGAAGACACAATAAGTCTACCAACAATAGGGATGCACCAAAGGGATAAGGACAGGGAGCAACTTAGGGAAATTTTCATTAGTAGAGAATTGGTGCTGGGAAACTGTTAGCACTAAAAAGTGACAAATCCCCTGGTCCGGATGGCTTGCATCCCAGGGTTTTAAAAGAGGAGCTTATGAGATAGTGGAGGCCTTGTGTCTGATCTTCCAAAATTCCTTGGATTCTGGAACAGTCCCCATGGATTGGAAGATCGCAAATGTCACACCACTATTTAAAAAAGGTGGAAAGGAAAAGATGGGGAATTATAGGCCAGTTAGTCTCACATCAGTGATAGGAAAATTTTTAGAATCATTGATTAAGGATGTGGTAGTGCGGTATTTAGGGCACAATATAATTAGGCCAAGTCAACATGGCTTTACAAAAGGGAAGTCATGTTTGACAAATCTCATAGAGTTTTTTGAGGATATTTCCAGTAAACTAGATAAGGGTGAATCAGTGGATGTGGTCTATATGGACTTTCAGAAAGCATTCGATAAGGTGCCGCATAAAAGGTTAGTCCAAAAGATAAAGGCCCATGGAATTGGGGGGAGCATATTAACGTGGATTGGAAAATGGTTAACGGGTAGGAAACAAAAAGTAGGGATAAACGGGTCCTTTTCAGATTGGCGGGATGTGACTAGTGGAGTGCCACAAGGATCAGTCCTTGGGCCTCAGCTATTTACCATCTACATCAACGATCTAGATGAGGACATCAAAGTTAATATATCTAAATTTGCGGATGACACAAAACTAGGAGGAAGTGTCAACACAGAGGACGACATTAAAAAAACGCAGCGCGACATAGAGAGGTTAGGTGATTGGGCAGGTAGGTGGCAGATGAAGTATAATGTAGGGAAGTGCAAAGTCATCCACCTGGGTAGCAAATCAGTAGAGCGGGTTATTTTTTAGAAGGAGAGAGATTGGAATGTGTTAGCGTCCAAAGGGACTTGGGTGTCCTTGTACACCAATCACAGAAAGTTATTCTGCAGGTGCAGCAGCAATTAGGAAGGCGAACGGTATGTTAGCATTCATTATGGAAGAATTAGAGTATAAGAGTAGGGAAGTCTCGCTGCAACTGCATAGGGCCCTGTGAGACCACACCTGGAATACTATGTGCAGTTTTGGTCTCCTTATTTAAGGAAGGATGTACTTGCCTTGGAGAGGGTGCAGTGTAGATGTACTAGGTTCGTACCAGAGATGAAGGGGATGAGTTACGAGGATAGGCTGACCAATTTGGGCCTATATTCTCTGGAATATAGAAGAATTAGAGGGGATCTTATAGAAACCCATAATAATAATAATAATGATAATCCTTGCATTTGATATAGCGCTTTTCACGTCAGGAGGACGTCCCAAAGCGCTTCACAGAACACACTTTAAAGTGAATTGACTGTATATTTGTGGGCGAACGCGGCAGCCAATTGCACACAGCAATGTCCCACAAACAGTCGTGGATTGAAAATGACCAATTTATTATTGTTTTGGTTTTGGAGGGATTATTATTAGGCTCTGTGTGGAGTAAGGAAACTTGCCCGAGGTTTCGCCCTCTGCCTGGAATTGAACTCAGGTCTCTCACTTGCAAAGCGAGTGCTCTAACCACTGAGCTACAGGACTCCACAAATAGGGGCATAGAATACACAAGTCAGGAAGTTATGATGAACCTTTATATAAAATACTGGTTTGGCCTCAGCGAGAGACTGGGTTCAGTTCTGGGCCCCACACTTTAGGAAGGATGTCAAGGCATTGGAGAGGGTGCAAAGGAGATTGACCAGAATGGTACCAGGAATGAGGGACCTCAGTTATCAGGAGAGGTAGAGAAGCTCGGATTATTCTCCTCGGAGCAGAGAAGGTTAAGAGGAGACTTAATAGAAGGTTTCAAAATGATGAGAGGATTCGATAGGGTGAATAAGGAGAAACTATTCCCACTGGCGGTGGGTCGGTAACCCGAGGGCACCCATTTAAAATAGCTGTTAAAAGAAACAGAGGGGAGGGGAGGAGAAATGTGTTCACACAGCGAGTTGTTGGGATCTGGAATGCATTTCCTGAAAAGCCGGTGGAAGCCGATTCCATAACAACTTTTAAGAGAGAAGCAGATAATTATTTGGGGACAAGTTTGCAGAGCTCTGGGGAGAGAGCGGGGGAGTGGGGTTGATCAGGGCTATGGGGAGTGAGTGGGGGGGGGGGAGTGGGGTTGATCAGGGCTATGGGGAGAGAGTGGGGGAGTGGGTTGATCGGGGCTATGGGGAGAGAGTGGGGGAGTGGGGTTGATCAGGGCTATGGGGAGGGAGCGGGGGAGTGGGGTTGATCAGGGCTATGGGGAGTGAGTGGGGGAGTGGGGTTGATCAGGGCTATGGGGAGAGAGTGGGGGAGTGGGGTTGATCAGGGCTATGGGGAGAGCGCGGGGGAGTGGGGTTGATTTGGAAGTCTTTTCAAAGAGCTGATGGGCCGAATGGCCTCCTTCTGTGCTGTATAATTCTATGGTTCTATGATAATGTTAAAAAAAATTGTTACTCTGTTGTCTCTTTAACTCCTGTAAAATATCTTCCTAACTTATCCTTTAATTCTTTAATCTATTTTTTGACATGTTTTTGTCAACTGGTAAGATAACTAAAAATGACTTGGATTCCTCATGCTGCTGTCAACAGTTTATTTTCTTATTGCCCGAACTTACAATATATGGCTCCAGGTACTTTGTGTCCATATGTCTTTTGTTTGGTATGTGGGAGACTAAATAATAATAATAATAATAATAATCCCTGCATTTGATATAGCGTCTTTTCACGTCTTTAAGACATCTCAGTTGCTTCACAGGATATAATATAAAGTGACTTGACTGTATATTTTTGTTGGCGAAACGTGGCAGCCAACTGCACATAGCAGTGTCCCACAAACAGTTATGGATTAAGTGGCCAAATTATTGTTGTTTATTTATTTTAAATTTTGACGGAATTATTAGCCCTGGAAAAGCGATCCGTCAATCAACAAACAGCCGGGTTCCTACTTACTGCTGGTAAACAGAAGCGAGTGGAGTAAGGAAACATTTCCCCCTGCCCAGGAACCAAGCCTAGATCCTCTCGCTTGAGAGGCGAGTGCTCTTAACTACCAAGCTAAGCTACAGGATTCCATGACTAAAATGGTGCATGTACATTTAATTTATTTACCAGCTCAAGAATAGATAACTAGTAAGTTGCTGAACCAGAAGTTATGAGGTTCTGAGCCAGGATGCCATCAAGGTGACAAGACTTGGCCTTGTGTCTGTGAGCTATTGTGGGTAAAGCCAGCTTGAGTTCTCGCTCCTGATCACTGCTGAGTGACCGAGCTCATGCAGGAAGTTCCTGGCTTGTGTATATTTGTGAGGACAGGGTTGAGCTCAGATAGGATTTCCCCCCCCCACCCCCCCCTCCCTTAAATAGTCAAATAACTGTCAACACTTGCTGCCAAGGGTCACATGTCGCAGGTAATGAGGGTCCGGCTATGAGGGTCCGCAATGAGGGTCCGCAATGAGGGCCAGGCAATGAGGGCCAGGCAATGAGGGTTTGGCAATGAGAGCCGGGCAATGAGGGTCTGGCAATGAGGATCTGGCAATGAGGATCTGGCAATGAGGGTCTGGCAATGAGGGCTGGGCAATGAGGGTCTGGCAATGAGGGCTGGGCAATGAGTGTCCGGCAATGAGGGTCCGGCAGTGAGGGCCGGGCAATGAGGGCCGGGCAATGAGGGCTTGGCAATGAGGGTCTGGCAATGAGGGCCTGGCAATGAGGGCCTGGCAATGAGTGTCCGGCAATGAGGGTCTGGCAATGAGGGTTTGGCAATGAGGGTCTGGCAATGAGGGTTTGGCACTGAGGGCCGGGCAATGAGGGTCTGATAATGAGGGTCTGATAATGAGGGGCGGGTAATGAAGGATAAGCTTTCACGTGGCCAATTGTATCCGGGTTGAGGCCAAGTTAAGGTGGGTTATTTGATGTTCAGCTTGTGTTTCTGCTCATATACCACATGGGACATGTTTGTCACTAGTTTTTCTCCCCATTGTGGAGGTCACTGTTGTTCTGATAAACAGCTGACAATAGAAGCACATAAACAGTCACCATTGGGAGCGATACTGGAGAGGGACCTGCACATGTGGAAGTGTATCTCGGAGAGTGTGGAACATCAAGAGAGGTGGATGGTAATACACAAATGTAAAGTTATAGGAACATAGGAACAGGAGGAGGCCATTCAGCCCTTCGAGCCTGTTCCGCCATTCTATAAGATCAGGCTGATCTGTACCTCAAATCCAATTTCTCACCTTTGCCCCATATCCCTTGATACCCTGACCTCATAAATATCTATCCACCTCGGTCTTGAAAATGTTAATGGATCCACAGCCTTTTCGGGGAGAGAGAGTTCCAGATTTCCCTACTATGAGGTTCTCTCTGAGACTTCTTAAGGCTGAAGAGCCCCTAGCTTGTCTGATCATTGCTCATAAATCATTGCTTTAGCAACGGGAATCATCCTCATTGCTCTCCTCCCATCTTCTTTGCCTCTTGGCCCAAGGCAGGGTATGTAGCAGTCAGCAGAATTGTATGGGTTACTTACTCTAAGTCACAGTCTGACTAGAGCACTGTTTAGCTTCACCCACAAAATATACACAGTGGGTCCACTTTACTGTAAAAATACTGTTGAGCACTTTGCGACGTTGTCCTGACATGAAAGGCGCTATATCAAAAATGAGGAGTATTCTTATTATTGCTATTATTTGAGTGTGATGTAGGAGGATCTAAACTCAACTGATTTAGCAATATAGGCTGTTTGTCTGGTGTGTTGCAGCCTCACACTGTTATGACATAGTAAGCAATAAATCAACTCAAACCCTGAGATATTTCAGCTTTCTCCTCAGCACGTTCTGCCCATTCATAACGTTCACGTTTCCTATTATTTCTTCCTAAATATAGTATAGGACTGTTTGTAGGACACTGCTGTGTACAATTGGCTGCCACGTTTCACCCATAAAATAATAATAATAATAATAATCCTTGCATTTGATATAGCGCTTTTCACGTCAGGAGGTCGTCCCAAAGCGCTTCACAGAACACACACTGTAAAGTGAATTGACTGTATATTTGTGGGCGAAACGTGGCAGCCAATAGTGCCCAACAGTGTCCCACAAACAGTCATGGATTGAAGTGACTACACTTTACAGTATATTCTGTGGAGTCCTGTGGCTCAGTGGTTAGAGCACTTGCCTCACAAGCGAGAGGCCAGGTTTGATTCCCAGCAGGGTGAAATGTTGGGCAAGTTTCCTTACTCCACACACCTCAGTTTACTCAGCAGTAAGTAGGAACTCGGTTGTTAGTGGATTGACAGATTGCTTTTCCGGGGGTAATAATTCCTTAAAAAAAATTAGTCACTTCAATCCATGACTGTTTGTGGGACGCTGTTGGGCACTATTGGCTGCCACGTTTCGCCCACAAAATATAGTCAATTCACTTTACAGTATATTCTATGAAGCGCTTTGAGACGTCTCGAAGACATGATAAGGCGCTGTATAATAATAATTCCTTGCACTTATATAGCGCCTTATCAGGTCTTCTTCAACTACTAGAGTTATTATTATCATAGTATATTGTATTTATTGTATAAAACTTCATTTGACAGTTATCAGCCCATGTGAAACTGTCTTTGGAAGATCTTTGCTGCCTCCTCTGATTCCAGTTTCCCCCCAGCTTATCAGCTGCAAATTACAAAGCCTTATTTTGGAAATGCTCCAAGTCTTGTATTTTATGTCTAATTTCATGGGGAACCGCACTCTTCAAAACATGGAAACGTATTGCACCAGCACGACCGTGACATTGACACTAACGTGGCCAGTAGGTAATGGTGTGGCCTCCAGTGGGAGAAAAGGGGTTTCACTGCCTTTTAATAATAATAATAATAATCCTTGCATTTGATACAGCGCTTTTCACGTCATTGAGATGTCTCAAAGCGCTTCACAGAATATACTGTAAAGTGAATTGACTGTATATTTGTGGGCGAAACACGGCAGCCAATTGCACACAGCAGCGTCGCACAAACAGTTGTGGATTGAAGATGACCAATTTATTATTTTTTTTTGGATTATTTTGGAACCATATTATTTATTACATGTTGTAAAAACAGCAGTGTAAGAGAGAAAGACGTTATCATTTACAAATGATTCTTCCATAAGGGTTTGTGATAAACAGAAACATGATAAGGCACTGTATAAAATGCAAGATTAATTATTATTATTGCATCTCCCCTTTCTTCTGCGCAATATTCCTAAATCAAGAGCAAGTTGGTGATCTGTTCCCAGGCTTCAACAAATGCCTCTCAACCAGGAAAGTTCACAAGATCAGCTCAACATACAGTTGCCAGTCTCTAAGGTCTTTGCAAGATTTCCTACAGAGACCTGGCACAGACTGTAAAAGTGCTGTTATTGTATTATTTACAAGCTGTGCTAGAGAGCAAAGTGATTCATTCTCTGAATAGTTTTGCTCCTTGTGGGTGAGGAGAACATTCGCTCTCTGCTTAGTTTCCTTCTACATCACCCCAGCCCTCGCCAGCCCCCACTGGCTCCCTATCACACACACTAACCCCTGTACCCCATCACCCCAGCCCTCGCCAGCCCCCACTGGCTCCCTATCACACACACTAAACCCTGTACCCCATCACCCCAGCCCTCGCCAGGCTCCCTATCACACACACTAAACCCTGTACCCCATCACCCCAGCCCTCGCCAGGCTCCCTATCACACACACCTCATCACCCCAGCCCTCGCCAGCCCCACTGGCTCCCTATCACACACACTAACCCCTGTACCCCATCACCCCGGCCCTCGCCAGCCCCCACTGGCTCCCTATCACACACTAACCTCCGTACCCCATCACCCCAGCCCTCGCCAGCCCCCACTGGCTCCCTATCACACACACTAACCCCTGTACCCCATCACCCCAGCCCTCGCCAGCCCCACTGGCTCCCTATCACACACCCTAACCCCTGTACCCCATCACCCCAGCCCTCGCCAGCCCCCACTGGCTCCCTATCACACACACTAACCCCTGTACCCCATCACCCCAGCCCTCGCCAGCCCCCACTGGCTCCCTATCACACACACTAACCCCTGTACCCCATCACCCCAGCCCTCGCCAGCCCCCACTGGCTCCCTATCACACACACTAACCCCTGTACCCCATCACCCCAGCCCTCGCCAGCCCCCACTGGCTCCCTATCACACACACTAACCCCTGTACCCCATCACCCCAGCCCTCGCCAGCCCCACTGGCTCCCTATCATGGAACATAGCGAATTGCGCACAGCAGCATCCCACAAACAGTCGTGGGTTGAAATGACCATTTATTATTTTTTTCTTGAGGGATTATTATTAGGTGTGTGGAGTAAGGAAACTTGCCCAAGGTTTCACGCTGCCAAGAATCAAACCCAGGTCTCTCGCCTCTCGCTCGCAAAGCAAGTGCTCTAACCACTGAGCTACAGGACTCCTGTAGCTTAACATTTTCGTTTGACCCTTTATCTGGATGAAGTCCGTTAAAGAGTCCGTTGTTGCTATGTTCCAAACATCATTCCACTTAATGGGAAGGTTTACAATCTGGAGTGAGAATCCTGTCTGAACTTCGCCCCCACCTTGTCCAGGGATTTTTGAGGCCATTTGCCTGGAATCGAAAATACAACTTCCGGCACTGAAGGACATCTTAATATAATAATGTAATAATCCTGGCATTTGATATTGTGCCTGATCACTTTGTTGATACATCTGAAAGTGCTTCACCTGATATACTGTAAAGTGTAGTGACTATATATTTTCCATTGAGCATCAAGGAGCCCTTCAATTTTGGTCTTTATTTCCACTTTAGATGTTAGAATGCATGTCAATTTTACACTGTGAAGTTGTGTGAATTTGCACAGTCCCTATAGCCCTGAATTTATTATTCCAACATCCTTTTTATTATTACAGACATAAAATCATTTTTCAATTTTCTGATTTTTCTCCTTAAACACACGTTGCCTGAAGGAGCTCACTTGCTGGAGTAACGTTCTACAGAGACCTCTCCAGTGGCCATCCTTCAAATGCAAACTCGCAGAGAGTTACTGTAAGCAGCGGTTTGATCATTGTGGATTTCACAATCAAAACTTAACTTGTTATCAACAACAACAACAAAATTACATTTGTGAAGCGCCTTTCACGTCCGGAGGACGTCCCAAGGGGCTGGATTTACAGAGTTATGGACCCGAGTTGGGGGTCAGGTTCGGGGAGGGTGGAGGGCAGGGGGGGGATAATAATAATAATAATCCTTGCATTTGATATAGTGCTTTTCACGTCGGGAGGACGTCCCAAAGTGCTTCACAGAACACACTAAAGTGAATTGACTGTATATTTGTGGGCGAACGCGGCAGCCAATTGCGCACAGCAATGTCCCACAAACAGTCGTAGATTGAAAATGACCAATTTATTATTGTTTTTGGTTTTGGAGGATTATTATTAGGCTCTGTGTGGAGTAAGGAAACTTGCCCGAGGTTTCGCCCTCTGCCTGGAATTGAACTCAGGTCTCTCGCTTGCAAAGCGAGTGCTCTAACCACTGAGCTACAGGACTCCACGCAGGGAAGCAGGGAGATCGAAAGCACAGTCGAAGAGGAAGTTCTTGAGATGTGTCTTGAAGGAGGCGAGGGAGGGGGTGAGGGAGGGGGTGAGGCGGAGGGACTGTGGGATGGAGTTCCAGAGGGTGTGGGCAGAGTGGCTGAAGGCTCGCCCACCAATGGTGGGGTGAGCGAGATAGGGGATGTGAAGCAGGCCGGAGCCCACTGAGCGGAGGGAGTGAGCAGGATGGTAGGGGGTTAGGAGGTGGTAAGAGGTCGGGGAAAGCAAGGCCATGGAGGGCTTTGAAGGTGAGGACCAGGATCTTGAACTGTACCCTCTGTGTGATGGGAAGCCAGTGGAGTCGGGTGAGGATGGGGGTGATAGGGTCATAGAGTTTGGTGCGGGAGAGGACATTGGCTGCAGAGTTCTGGATGATCTGCAGTCTGTGGAGGGAGGAGTTGGGGGCCGACAAGCAGTGAGTTTGCATAGTCGAGCCTCGATGTAATGAAAGCGTGTGTGAGGGTTTTGGTGGACTCTCCACAGTTATGCCGAGGTTCTGTCTGCCTGTTCAGATGGATGTTGAAAGTCTCCGTGATATTCTTTGAGAAGTGAGTTTCTTCCAGTGTCCTACATAACAACCTTCCAGATAAATTAGCCTTTGACCTCATGGCTGTTTGTGGGATTTTAGCTGTGTGCAAAATGACTGCAATGCAGTGTTACGAGATGTTTTGATGTTGGTAGAGACTTCCTCTTCTAGTAAGTGGAGTCCTGTAGCTCAGTGGTTAGAGCACTCGCTTTGCAAGTGAGAGACCTGAGTTCAATTCCAGGCAGAGGGCCAAACCTTGGGCAAGTTTCCTTACTCCACACAGAGCCTAATAATAATCCCTCCAAAACCAAAAACAATAATAAATTGGTCATTTTCAATCTACGACTGTTTGTGGGACATTGCTGTGCGCAATTGGCTGCCGCGTTCGCCCACAAATATACAGTCAATTCACTTTACAGTGTGTTCTGTGAAGCGCTTTGGGACGTCCTCCCGACGTGAAAAGCGCTATATCAAATGCAAGGATTATTAAGTGTCCCTGAACAGTAGTTCCCACACAACCCTCGAGCCCATGTCCTCTCCTGTACCAGCTCTCCCCCCCCCCCCCCCCGGTCAGCTCCACTGGCTCCCCAGCCCCAGAGATCTTCACTGTCCCTTCACAGCCTTGCCTCACCCTCCCTCAGCCCTCCTACACTCCTCCCTCAGCCCTCCTACACTCCTCCCTCAGCCCCTCCTACACTCCTCCCTCAGCCCCTCCTACACTCCTCCCTCAGCCCCTCCTACACTCCTCCCTCAGCTCCTCCTACACTCCTCCCTCAGCCCCTCCTACACGCCTCCCTCAGCCCCTCCTACACTCCTCCCTCAGCCCCTCTACACTCCTCCCTCAGCCCCTCCTACACGCCTCCCTCAGCCCCTCCTACACGCCTCCCTCAGCCCCTCCTACACGCCTCCCTCAGCCCCTCCTACACGCCTCCCTCAGCCCCTCCTACACTCCTCCCTCAGCCCCTCCTACACGCCTCCCTCAGCCCCTCCTACACGCCTCCCTCAGCCCCTCCTACACGCCTCCCTCAGCCCCTCCTACACTCCTCCCTCAGCCCCTCCTACACTCCTCCCTCAGCCCCTCCTACACTCCTCCCTCAGCCCCTCCTACACGCCTCCCTCAGCCCCTCCTACACTCCTCCCTCAGCCCCTCCTACACTCCTCCCTCAGCCCCTCCTACACTCCTCCATCAGCCCCTCCTACACGCCTCCCTCAGCCCCTCCTACACTCCTCCCTCAGCCCCTCCTACACTCCTCCCTCAGCCCCTCCTACACTCCTCCCTCAGCCCCTCCTACACTCCTCCCTCAGCCCCTCCTACACTCCTCCCTCAGCCCCTCCTACACTCCTCCCTCAGCCCCTCCTACACTCCTCCCTCAGCCCCGCCACACCACCAGGGGGTGACCTTTTCACCCATATGCTGCCCCACTGTGTGGAACTCCATCCCAGAGTTCCTCCACCTCCCTCCCTCCCTCCCTCCCCACATTCAGATCCTGTCTCCATTCATCTTTTGGACGTGCTTTTGGTCATTTCCTCTCCTGCCCCTCTGCCCTCCCTCTCCACAGCTTCTACCCCACCTCGCACCACCCTCTCCCCATTCTCTCCACCCCCCCACCTCCTCACCCACCCTCTCCCCTTCCTCTCCCTCTGCCCACCTCCTCTCCCCACCCACCCTCTCCCTTTCCTCTCCCTCTGCCCACCCTCTCCGCCCCCTTTCTCAGCTCAGGTGCCCACGTAGCATTGCGAAGTGCTTAGAGGCACAACTCCTCCGTACAATATTTTACATTGTATAATACCTTTCACGTACATATGTAAATTATATTATGATGATAATAATCCTTGCAATTGATATCATCACGTCATTGAGATGTCTCAAAGCGCTTCACAGGATATACTCTAAAGTGAAGTGACTGTGTGTTCTGTGGGAGAAACGCTGATTGTATTTGCTTCCAGGCAGCACCAGGCCACTAGTTTTACAGTGATTGGTAGTTTTACAGGGGAGGAGTTCACATCTTCCAGACGTCTCAAAGCGCTTCACAGATTAGGTTGGCCGACAATTCAAGAAACAAACCGCACACGGATTCCCATGTCGTCTTGATTGAAATTGTTGGAATTGGCAGCAGTTTATGGAGGAAAGTGACAGCGATGGGACAATCACAATCACAATGCAGGGCAGCGTCTCAGACCAATAACGACCGGTTCTGGAGTTTCTCAAAATAAAAACAAGTGTGAATCTGTTTCTCTGCTGGTATATTAGTGTCAGTGGTTTCTCTGCTGGTATATTAGTGTTAGTGGTTTCCCTGCTGGTATATTAGTGTTAGTGGTTTCCCTGCTGGTATATTAGTGTTAGTGGTTTCCCTGCTGGTATATTAGTGTTAGTGGTTTCCCTGCTGGTATATTAGTGTTAGTGGTTTCCCTGCTGGTATATTAGTGTCAGTGGTTTCCCTGCTGGTATATTAGTGTCAGTGGTTTCCCTGCTGGTATATTAGTGTCAGTGGTTTCCCTGCTGGTATATTAGTGTCAGTGGTTTCTCTGCTGGTATATTAGTGTTAGTGGTTCCCTGCTGGTATATTAGTGTTAGTGGTTTCTCTGCTGGTATATTAGTGTCAGTGGTTTCCCTGCTGGTATATTAGTGTCAGTGGTTTCCCTGCTGGTATATTAGTGTCAGTGGTTTCTCTGCTGGTATATTAGTGTTAGTGGTTTCCCTGCTGGTATATTAGTGTTAGTGGTTTCCCTGCTGGTATATTACTCCATAGATGCTGCGTGACCTGCTGAGTGTTCCCTGAGACTTCTGTTTTTGTGACTAAGAGTGCCCCAGCTGTCAAACTAACATTTTATTTTAACCTACAACATCTTACTGTGAAAATCATAATAAAATATAATTTTAAAAATAATAATAATTTGTTCATTCAACCTATGACTGTTTGTGAACGCTGCTGTGCGTAATTGGTTGCCGTGTTTTGCGCACAAAATATACAGTCACTCAACTTTGCAGTATATTCTGTGAGGTGCTTTGAGACATTTCAATTGTGTAATAAGGCGCTGTATCAAATGCAAAGATTATTATTAATCACAAACTTAAGTTACTAATTCAATTGTTCTCCAAATGGCCTGAGACCCGAGTAAAGCTTTTTAATAAATCCCTCAGGCACTTTAGGTACTTTCCACTTTGAGAGAGTAATTCCTTTCCCCTCGTCCTTCAAATCAGGACCAGAGGGAAAACTTCTCAGCAATTCAGACAATCAATTCTTCAAACTCATCATTTGACCGGAATGGACCTGTTAACAACAGCCACGAGTATACCAGTGACTTTAGGACAAGATTCGAATCTATTATGGTCACGTCTTAATCTTAGCATCAATCTCTTTCCTGCATCGTGTGGAGTCCTCCGTGTGGATGTGGATCTCTTTCCTACATCGTGTGGATGTAGCGCTTTTCACGTCGGGAGGACGTCCCAAACCGCTTCACAGAACACACTGTAAAGTGAATTGACTGTATATCTGTGGGCGAACGCGGCAGCCAATTGCGCACAGCAATGTCCCACAAACAGTCGTAGATTGAAAATGACCAATTTATTATTGTTTTTGGTTTTGGAGGATTATTATTAGGCTCTGTGTGGAGTAAGGAAACTTGCCCAAGGTTTCGCCCTCTGCCTGGAATTGAACTCAGGTCTCTCACTTGCAAAGCGAGTGCTCTAACCACTGAGCTACAGGACTCCAAAGTACGGTTGTTGAATGTTCAGCCCCCCCCACCACCTCCCCCATTGCCAATGCCCTTAGCATTAGCTCAGTGACCTGCATCACCCGACCTGTTTCAGTAATCAGTCACTTTTGCCCAATCAATTGAGTGACCGGATTAGTGAGATTCTACTGTATTCTACTGATGCAAATAAATGTCTGGAGAACCTTCACAAGATGATTGGTTGATTAGAATTCAAATGTAAGTTGTTATCAAAGCAAACGTGAAACTAATGTGCAGGTAACATCCCATAAACACGTGAAATTAAACTTTGATCTTTGTAAGTTCCTGGAAGCGCTCCAGGACGCTCCCCGCTTGATGGGCGCTATATAATTGCAAGTTGTTTTGTTGGAAGGCCCTTCCTTTAACAGCTCGTACTGACCAACTGACGTGAGCTTTACTGTGCTTTATGACTATAATGAGCTTTACTGGGCCCACATTTCCTATCATGGTGGAGAGAAGCAGCTTGTAAACCAGAGGCTGATGCTGAGCTCGAGCAGTGACCTCAGAAGGAAGCACTTTTCTATAAGCCCAGTCAGTGTCTCCAGGGGACTGGAGG
Source organism: Callorhinchus milii (assembly GCF_018977255.1). Taxonomy (NCBI): domain Eukaryota; kingdom Metazoa; phylum Chordata; class Chondrichthyes; order Chimaeriformes; family Callorhinchidae; genus Callorhinchus; species Callorhinchus milii. The sequence continues at coordinate 125,370,968 of NW_024704743.1, read as the reverse complement.
AATTCCTTCTCCAGACTGACTCCATTTCCTCACAACACAGCTTTGTAACTGCTGCTCAAAGTGACGCAGGGCCTCAGACACCATGTTTGAGAAGCCTCCTGTTTGGCCTCTGGATTAATGTGATTGACTACTGGTGCTCAATTCACAAGATACCGCAAACCCTGAGGTTGTGACTCGTCTCTGAATGTTGTTGCACGTTAGCTCACTTAGGCAGTACTAATGATGAGGCCCTTTGGCTCTGTTGGCATCAATACTTACGGTCTTTGCTTCTCTGCTTGTCAGCACACTGGCTGATAAAGGCAGACTGCAGATTAGGCCTGAAACAGGCAATGCTTCTGCACAATATTATGAAGGTGAGAGTAGAATAGAAAATACACCACAGACAAGTTCATTTTAAAAAGGGTTGAGAGAAATACCCGAGTGCAATATTCAGGGAAAATTGTTGAAAAACTTTTGAGAGAGATTATGAGTGGAGCATATTGATTGGTTAGAGCACTCGCCTCGCAAGTGAGAGGACCGGGTTCAATTCCAGGGTAGGGTGAAATCTTAAGCAAGTTTCCTTACTCCAAACACCTCTGTTTACCTAGCCTTAAGTAGGAACCCAGGTGTTCACTTTCTGGGGGTAATAATCCCTTTAATAAATAAATTAATTAAAAATAATTTGGTCACTCAATCCACGGCTGTTTGTAGGACACTGCTGTGCGCAATTGGCTGCCACGTTTTGCCCACAAAATACGCAGTCACTACACTTTACAGTATATTCTGTGAAGTGGTTTGAGACGTTTCAACGATGTGATAAGGCGCTATATCAAATGTAAGGATTATTATTATTATTGTTGTCATTATATTATTATTGATGATGTTATTAATATTATTATGGAGCAACCACTTGGGAAAGCCTCAGTTCATGAAAAGGAAATTAAGTTGACTTTTTATATTTTGACAATTTCACACGAGTGAAAGGATCTGAGGTCACATGTGGTACTGGATTAGGAAACCAGGGGAATGTTTCATGCTGTAAAGAGGTTAGAACAAAGCTATTGTGGGGTTTCTTTTGTTAGTTTTACTACTTTTGCTATTTGTAAATGAGCATCTTGTGGCATTGGCTGCTGCGTTTCGCCCACAAAATATACAGTCTACAGTATACACTTTACAGTATAAACAAAACACAAAATACTGCAGAGGCTGGAAATATGAAACAAAAACAAAGTCACTGAGAACACTCAGCAGGTCAGGCAGCATCTATAGAGAAAGAAAGTGAGTCAACGTTTCGGGTCCACGACCCTTTGTCAGATTAGCCCATCATCCCCTGTCCTCTACCCCATTTTCTCCTTTGTCTTCCTCCCCCGTCTCTGTTAACCCTTAAAAGCCTCTCCCTCCCAACATACCCCAGTTCTGATGAAGGGTCGTGGACCTGAAACACTTTCCTCTCTCCATAGATGCTGCCTGACCTGCTGAGTGTTCCCAGCGACTTCTGTTTTTGTTTCACTTTACAGTATATTCTGTGAAGCGCTTTGAGACATCTCAAAGACATGATAAGGGGCTTTATCAAATGCAAAGATTATTATTATTATCCCACAAAAGACACAATCACTCCACTTTACACTTAACCCTGCGAAGCCCTTTGTGTCAAACACAGACTGACCGGGATGGACTCTGGACAGAGATTGGAATCTGTCCCTTTTGCTCAGTTTAAGACCCGATGAGCAGAGCTTCTTGAGACTACAGTCTGCAGGACTCCCAGTGCCTGACCCTGGGTGTCCCAAGAGACTCAGGATCCCAGATCAAATCGGCAATGATGTGATGTGCTGTCTCCCTCAGCTACAGAAACCTCACAGCAACCACTCAAGTTGTATCTTTCACACTTAAGTTCTCCAGCGCATCACATGATTCTGCTGCACACAAGGCAGATGGACATTACTCTAACTGCTGCCTCCAGATACCTTAGTGGCTAACAAGGCTGCACAGTCTGCACTTAGGGTCTAATCAAGTCTCATGTGGTGCAAATTCTGTCAGACACAGAGGAAATAGCTGGAAAATTACAATATTAATCCAAGGGGGGAATAGAAATACAAGCTCTGGAATATGCTCATACATACTGTAGAACAGAAGGCCATTCAGTCACTGTGTTCACTCCAGCTCAGACCATTATATACCTACCACGTCCCTCCTCCTTACTATTACCCTCGTATATGTGTGTGCACAGCAGCATCCCACACACAGCTGTGGATTGAGTGACCAAATTGAATTGATCATATTTTATTGAATATTGAAATTAAATTCATACTGTTTTTATATCAATATCAAAAATACAAAACTTTGAATGTGAGAAAATTCTTACAATTAGAATAATCAGAACTCAGGTTTATTATAAAATCCTCATCAAACACTGAAGATTTGGGCATTTACAAGCGTATGATGTAAGTACCACCGAAATAGTAAATCAAGAGCCATTTCACATCGTTTTAGGTGAATTCAGCAAGTGGTAAAGAATCGTCTTACTGACAGGAAACAGTCTGCTGTAACCTGGCGAGGCCAAGCCAAGGAGCCGCCTGCTCTGATTTCCTGTTTAACATCGAACAAAATTGCTGCTGCGTCAGCGTGTCTCATGTTGCACTTGAGACGATGTCTGGGTTTGTCACATGAACGGCTCACAGCTCGGCTGCCATCGTCTGGTCATCAATGACAGGCCAAACCTGGGCAGACTTTTCTTTTTTTGGGTGTTGTGGACGTTGCTTTTCACTTTGTCTCGACACGTTATCTAATGTTTTCTTCTTTTTAATAGGAAGGGTGTCTATGTCCGTCAGAAAGCACAGTGTCTCGCCACTGCCCTGCAGAGGTATGTTAACTAGAAGCATGTAATAGGATATCACTGAATATGTTCATATAGATATCACAGCACCACACCAGGAGATTGTTCTGTAATTACATGCTTTATATTTCCATAAATATCTTCCCAAAAGCATTCCTTTATGAAAAGGCCCAAATGTTTATTGCACAACAGTTTTGAGTCCTTTGGAAATCCAATTGCACTTTGCTTAAAAATGGCTAAACAGTATTTAAGTTTTTAATGGTAATGTTTAGCCTCTATACATGCAACCTAAAACATTCAAGAAATGTTTGCCTAATTACATTTCTGTGATTTTTGGGGGGTAATTATCTCTTCCAAAAATAATAATAATAATACAAAATGACATTTGTACAGTGCCTTTCCTGTCGGGCGCTGGGCAGTCAGTGATTTGGACCAGAGCTGGGGGGTGGGGCTGGTGGAGGGCAAGGGATGTAGGAGGGTGGCCGAAGGCACAGTCAAAGTAGAGGGTCTTGAGTCCGGCCTTGAAGGAGGCGAGCGAGGGGGCGAGGTGAAGGGATTGTGGGATGGCGTTCCAGAGTGTGGGGGCAGAGAGGCTGAAAGCCCGGCCACCGATGGTAGAGAGGGTCGGGTGGGAGACATGGAGCAGACCAGAGCCCGCTTAGTGGAGACAGTGGACAGGTTGATAGGGGGTCAGCAGGTCAGAGGTAGGGAGGTGCAAAGCCTTGGAAGGCCTCAATAAATTGGTAACTCAATCCACATAAGCTGTCAGGTAATTTTCATGTACTATAAAACCAACTTTTTATTTTAACTTATAACACGATTTTACTGTGAAAATCATCACAAAAATTAATTTAAAAAGACAAAGTCATAATCATTTGGTCACTCAATCCACGACTGTTTGTCATTGCTGTGGATAATTGGCAGCTGCGTTTCGTCCGCAAAATATACAATTAATTCACTTTACAGTATATTCTATGAAGCGCTTTGAGAAGTCTCAATAACTTGATAAGGCGCTGTATCAAATGCAAGGATTATTATTATTATATGTTGCTAAAAATTATTGACTATTGTTAAATGGCAGATACGAACCGTGCATCTATTGCTGTATTGGATATAATAATCAATAATAAACCTATATTTTACTATATTATAATATACAATGTTTTACTATATTATAATAATTTATTACCTCAGTGCAGCTTCCACCATAAGGTGTTTCCTGTCTCCTCAGTTGATGTATTCTCCGAGATCGAGGGACAGGTTTTCGGCCTCACCGTTCATGCAGAGGGACCGCTTCAGCCACTTCCAGCCCACGTACCCCTACTTACACCATGAGATCGATTTCCCCCCCACCATCTCACTGTGGGATGGCGAGGAGCCGCCCCCCTATCAGGGGCTGTGTACTCTGCAGCTTAGAGACCCGGAGCAGCAGATGGAACTGAACCGGGAGTCAGTTCGGGCTCCACCCAACAGAACCATCTTTGACAGTGATTTGATAGACATGTCAGTGTACAACGGGGGTCCTTGCCCGCCCAGCAACAACTCGGGCATCAGTGCCACCAACTCCAGCAGTAACGGGCTGATGGAGGGCCCACCCCCCACATACAGCGAGGTGATGGGGCGCTATCCAGGCTCAGCCTTCTTCCAGCACCAGCACCAGCACAGCACGGCTCCCTCTGCACACGAGGAAAATAGACACCATTGTCAGCAGAACAATGCAGATTGTACAGTTGTCCCATTCAAAGGGAAGGAAACGCACACAGAAAAAATCATTTGACAGTCGGCACAGACTCCTGAATTGAGGCAGAGGACGGCCAGACTGGGCCAAGCATCCTGGCACAAGGTTAATCAGTGGGAACTGCAACCGTTTGAGTAAAACCAAAACAAGTCTGTCTGTCTGTCTCTGAGGGAAACAAACACATGATACATTGATTCTAACAACACAACTTCCACTTAGTAAATTAGAGCATTTGGTAAACAGTTGTTTTTTTTGTATCCGGATTATTTAATTTTGAAGAAACAAGCACAGACTTTCTGCCTTGGCCGGAGGGTGTTTTTCGTGATGACAGAATTGCCAACAATAGAAGCTGAAGGTATTTTAGGAGCAATTGTACATCACTGGACAGTTTTTTTTTGTAACATTTTACAAACAAACTTAAGAGAATTGAAATTCCTTTTCAAGTGCTAAGACAAAAACGTTGGAGGGAAAAAAAATGCAATGGTTTAAATGTGTTTGTGAAAAATTGAAATGTTGCACTATTTTCTTGTTTGATAAAAAAAATGGGGAGTTGTTTTATGTGAAAAAATATCTATTGTCATTGTCTTCATATTGACGGAACTGAGTGGAATCACAAGGTGTAGAACTTTCCCAATTCTGACGTGTGGAGGTTCTCCTTGATTTCTGGATCCAGCCCATTGCCTCCCACCATACAGGAAATGGAAAATTATAGAGTCCTGTAGCTCAGCTGTTAGAGGCTTTGCCTCGCAAGTGAGAGGTCATGGGTTCAATTCCTGGGCAAGTTTCCTTATTCCACACATCTCTTTTACCCAGCAGAAGTAGGAACCTGGTGGTTAGTCGATTGGTGGATCACTTTTCCAGGGGTAATAATCCCTTTTAAAAAAAAAGTCACTCAATCCAAAACTCTTTGTGGGACGCTGCTGTGCACAATTCGCGATTCACCCACAAAATACACAGCCACTAGAATTTACAGCATATTCTGAGACGTCTCGAAGACTGGATAAGGCGCTGTATAAAATGTAAGGATTATTATTAAAATACTGTCATTGAAAGACTTTTAAGATTGTGAACATTTGTTTAGAATTTCCATTTTGAGGTTAACTGGGTTCTGGTTAAAGTGTAGAATGTAAAAGCTCAATTACTTCCAATTGTACAGTTGTTTAGAATGGACCAGTCAGTAACTCAGCTTTTCACCTACTCAAGGATATCAGCACAGGCTTAACGTTAGTCTGCTATGCAGTGATGTCATGTTAAACGGATGGGGTACAGACTGCAGGCTATCACAGGAAATGGGTGAAAGATTGAGTCAATTCTTGAGAGAGAGCTTTGATATTTGCAAATGTGTAGCCCGCTATTCAATTCATTATAGTGTCTGAGGAAATCAACTTGAATGTCTAGACTTGAAACACACAAGTAAAGCATGGAGTCCAGGTGGTGAGATGTAGAGCTAGTTCAGTCTCAGTGTACAGGGACTTGAGATCCACATTGCAGTTACCTATAAATATGTTCTGACCGGTTTGTTTCCCTTAAATCCGTCATCTTTTTATTCCATAACGTAAGATCCTTTGTTTTAACTAAACACACATTGTTTACGTTGTTTCCTGACCGTTCCTTTGGCAAATGTTTGTGTGCTGTCCCACAGCAACTTGGAGGTAAAACTGAGGTTCAGCATGTGCAGGATCCCAACAACAGCTTACACTTGTATAGCGCCTTTCACGTCGGGAGGACGTCCCAAGCCGCTGAAACAACCGTAACAAAAAGCAACAAAAAAAAACCTCTTCTATGTGATTGAAATACATTCATTTGATTGTTTCCATGTTAGAAACTGGAATGAACAGTCACTGTGTCAGTCAGTCTCTACCTATGGCTTAATCTGTGTTAACACTGCATTCCTTTTACGAGTGTTTGATTGAGTCTCATTCCTTGTGTTTTCAGACCATCATTTTGAAGTGTAAACTGAAGATACTTTAAACTGTAATTGCTTTTTACACTTGACTTTCCTCAAGCCTCGGTCTAGTTAAAGTGTGACCAGTGAGAGTTTACTCAATTTACTGAGTTCTTTACCACTACGACTGTTCTTGGCCAAGTTGAAGCTGTTTTTTGCCTGAAGTGACCGGGGAGGGAGGGAGAGGAGAGGGCGGGGAGGGGGGGGGGGGAAGACATGTACCTTTTACAAACCGCACCAAGTTTGGCACAAGCCCCCAGTGTCTGTGTCTCAGTGTCTTTGCTCAGAGCTGCTCTTCTCTCTGGTTTATGTTTCAGTTTTGGCAAATATCGCACTTTTACTGTTTTTAAAAACAATAGTTTTGACAAACGGACATTTTGTGCTGAGCTGCCAGTCAGGTCAGGTTATATATGTGTATATATATATATACACACACATCCCGTGTGACTTGTGGGTGAAACAAACAGCAAATCTTAAGTCACTATGTCTTGTTGATCCTGAAATGTTCCTTTTTCTGTGTTGTTTGGTGTCAGTGACTGACAGGCAACTTGTTTTGCTGCTGTTGCTGCTGTAACACTTTCAATAATTTCTATGTCAGTTTCTGATCCTCTTGTGGTATTATATCACAAGACCTTTATTGGGTGAAGAAGTTTCTTTGTTTTAATTATTAAAGAATAATCCTTGAATTTGATATAGCGCTTTTCACGTCGGGAGGACGTCCAAAGCGCTTCACAGAACACACTGTAAAGTGAATTGACTGTATATTTGTGGGCGAACGCGGCAGCCATTTGCGCACAGCAATGTCCCACAAACAGTCGTAGATTGAAAATGACCAATTTATTATTGTTTTTGGTTTTGGAGGGTTATTATTAGGCTCTGTGTGGAGTAAGGAAACTTGCCCAAGGTTTCGCCCTCTGCCTGGAATTGAACTCAGGTCTCTCACTTGCAAAGCGAGTGCTCTAACCACTGAGCTACAGGACTTCACTCTATGTTTGCTCGTTCTCTATGCTGTGGTAGAAACTGATCTCTCGTTTTTATTTGATGAAGAGGTTTGTTTGCATGTTACTAGTTTGTGAGCAGATAAGATGCCTCATTCCCGGATTGAGCAGATATAGGAATCCCTTTGCACTCTGTTGTGCCTCACTTAAATATGGTGCTTCTTTCATTGTCTGTCTCTTTTTGTGTTTATTTGTAAGGTGCTGTATATAACTTGAATATATTATGCACATAATCCTACCCAATGGGTAGACAAAAAAGACATTGTTAATAATGTATAATAATGTATAAATGACATAAATTTTAACACAATGGCATAGAAATTTATGAATACCTACCACATGCTTTGTCCTTTTGTAAACGAGTTTGCAAATTAATACATAAAAAAAGGACTTCGTTTATTTTCCTAAAGATGATTATCCTGTATTGCTAAGGTCGTTGCTGAAAATGCCGACCTTGGTGATTGACAAGATACCGTCTGTTGTCAGTTGGTTTGTACTTAAACAGAATTCTCACTTTTCAATGTAACTTTGCAGTGACTTTGCTAAACTCACGTGTTTAAAAATGCAACAGAATATTTGCCATTTCTTTTTCTGCTCAGCTGGCATCAGGATTAGTTTAAAGCTTCGAAATGCCTCGGATAGATTTAGAATCTGCAGATTTTTTAATATATAAATACAGGATTTTGTTTTTTGGTAAATAAGTTTTGAAGCAACGGTTGAAATTAAAAATAAATCATTCGGGTTAAAGCAAAAGCATTTTGAACGTCCAAAACCACCTTGACATCTGCAGTCAATCAGCAACAATGACAGAGAAGGGATTATTTTGGAGAATATCAGTTTAATGCGGAATGTTTTAGTCAAATTCTGTATAACTCTCCCAAACGATGATCCTTCACTGTGCATGAACCTGAAAACATTTATTTTATGCCATTTTCCAATAAGAGTAGATACAGTGTGAAAGTTAATGGGAATCTCCCAGAACAGCGATTTTATTGCTGAAGATGACAAGTCAGAATGAATGACACTAGGAGCCCTGCCACCTCGTCCTCGTCACAACACACAGACAATCACAATAAACACACTGTTCTATGATTTAAGAAATTACAACTGTGTTTTCACAGGGATGTTTAGAATTGTTTAATTGTCAAATCAAGTACCTTACTTGATACTGTAGACAGTGTAGAGCACGTTAGGATTACTTAGCGATATTGTACAGGTCAGATTTAGTCAAAATGAACGCCCCCCCCACTGCGGCTCTCCGTTCTGCGTATCTCTTGCTTTGGTTATTTACTGTAGCCGTCAGACCATTGTACATACATCCAACAAGAGTTTATTTTAGTTTCCAACAAAAAGATTGTGTGCAGCACCATCGGAAATTGTCGAATGTTCTTTGCCTTTCAAGTTCTGTTATCACCAGGTGGTGCTGTAGGAAATGTTAACTTCAATAAAGCCGTCGTACAATTGATACACGTTCATGTGACCTAAACTTCAACATTTGCTTTCATGGAATTTTTTTTAAAAATTCAATATTTGCTTGTTTCCATGGTAACAGCCAGTTATCTAAAAAAAAATTAAACTGTTGTGTATTTGCATCTTTTTAACAAGACAATGGTGATGTTCTAGTTTTTAGACCTCAGGTCTGGTATTGCAATACTTTACACAAGTTGTTTCTCAGTGCTGTTGTGGTCAAAACTATGTTATGCTTGTACTTAACTATGGTCAGGCCATAGCACAAAACCATTAAAAACAGTTGAAATAACTGATTTTCTTGCTTTTATTTTTCATATCCTTTGAAAAAGGCGTGACTGTGTTACACACACGTGTGTGTGTGTGTGTATCTATATACAGAGGAAGCCTGTTAAGCCGGACAGTTTCCGGGAAAGGGGCAAAAGCACGAACAAATAGCAGTCTTGAAATGGGCCTTGAAGGAGACGAGGGAGGGGGCAGTAGCAGGAGAGTGGGATTTGAGTGGGAGAGTGTGGCTCATGTGAAGGAAAATGACTTTGCAAACTTAACGGTCGTATGGCCTATTTGTGGAATTCTATGTAGTGATGGTCTTCCCTTCTCCCGAGACACCGACTCGCTCAGTGGCACAGCTCAACAACTTGCACTTATATAGCGCCCACCACACAGGGTAGCGTCTCAGAGGGCTTAAGCATCAGGAACCCAGCCATTCACTGCATAAAAACCAACACCATTTCTCTACGCCCTGAGTCCACCAGTGTCCATTTGTCCAAGTGTTAAGTATCACCTGTAAAGGTCACCCCTCAATCCAGTCAGTCAGTCAGTCAGTCAGTCTGTGGGTGAGTGTGTGTGTTTCTCTTTGCCTGTGTGTCTCTCTGTGTTATGTGTGTGTGTCTCTCTGTATCTGTGTGTGTCTATGTGTATGGGTTTTTCACTCTTTGTGTGAAAGTTTCTCTGTGTATGTTTCTCTGTATCTGTGTGTCTCTCTGGATATATGTGTGTCTCTGTATCTGTGTGTGTGTGTCTCTGTATCTGTCTGTGTTTTTGTATCTGTGTGTTTTTCTGTATCTGTGTATCTCTCTGTATCTGTGTGTGTCTCTGTATTTGTGTGTGTCTCTTTGTATCTGTGTGTCTCTCTGTATCTGTGTGTTGCTCTCTGTATCTGCGTATGTGTCTGTATCTGTGTGTCCCTCACTGTATATGTGTGTGTCTCTTTGTATCTGTGTGTGTCTCTGTATCTGTCTGTGTTTTTGTATCTGTGTGTGTTTTTCTGTATCTGTGTGTGTATCTGTATTTGTGTGTGTCTCTCTGTATTTGTGTGTGTCTCTTTGTATCTGTGTGTTGCTCTCTGTATCTGTGTGTTGCTCTCTGTATCTGTGTATGTGTCTGTATATGTGTGTGTCCCTCTCTGTATCTGTGTGTGTGTCTCTGTATCTGTGTGTGTCTCTCAGTATCTGTGTGTGTGTCTCTCTGTATATGTGTGTCTCTCTCTCTGTATCTGTGAGTTTCTCTGTATCTGTGTGTGTCTCTTTCTGTATCTGTGTGTTTCTCTCTTTGTGTGTGTCACTGTTCACCATCCTCTGTAGGAAAGGTGTCCCATTTGCTCCATCGCAACCCCATACATCCTTTAAGAGCTGAAAATTTATTTTAAGCACATGTGGCATTCATCCAGGATTCTCACTAACACTTTCAGAACCTTCCATTTCACACACACACAGCATTTCAAGGTTACCTTCAAAGTGCCTCCAATGCACTCCCTGACAGATGAGGCTACAAGTCACAGTTCAGCCAAGCCTCTCCTTCATCAACCCAATGAACCAGGGAATAAATAACTTCTTATTGAAAGACAACAAGAGGCAGAATTTGCCAGTGTCTGATCTTGTAGATGTGAGAGGAGATTCCACGTCAGCCCAATGTGGTCGCCCAGAGGCACTTAGTGAGGTTGAATTGTTCATTTGCATCGAGCTGTCGTGCCTGTACCTTTGATTGGATAAGATCATGAGGGTGGCTGGGTCAGAAGAGGGCTGGGGGGATACCACTGCCAAACAGCAATCTCCAGGAGCTCGGAACTTTCCACTGAGCCAGGGCTGAGCTCCCCTGAGGAGACAATCATCCAAACGTCAATCCCGGTTAGGCTCCATCTGCAGACTGTTCACAAAGTCATGTTACCCCCCCCCCCACCTTACAAAACAATAATTTCAGCTTACAGAGGAACTGAGACAAGCCATTACAGATACATTTGGCCTTGCTCCCTCGCACACTCACACACTCAATCACTCACACACTCAATCACTCACTCAAACACTTACACACTCAATCACTCGCACACACTAACTCACTTACTCACACTCACTCATTGACACACACTCACTCACGTACACACTCACGTATGCACAAACTCACGTACATGGACACACATACTCAATCACAGACACTCAATCACACACACTCACTCATACATACTCACTGACACACACACTAACACACTCACCACACTCACTCACACCCATCCCCTGGACATCTAAACACAGTTAAACACTTGGACTAAATACAATTAAGTAACTTCTACATACAATTATCATCGTTAGAATCATAGAATTATACATCAAAGGAGGCCATTCAGCCCATCATGTCTGTGCCGGTTCTTTGAAAAGCGCTTCCAAATCAACCCCACTCCCCCTGCTCTCTCCCCATAGCCCTGATCAACCCCACTCTCTCTCCATAGCTCTACAAACTTGTCCTCCATAGATAAGTATATACATCTCTCTTAAAAGTTGTTATGGAATCGGTTCCCACCGGCCTTTCAGGCAATGCATTCCAGACCCCAACAACTCGCTGTGTGAACACATTTCCCCTCTCCTCCCCTCCGTTTCTTTTAACAGCTATTTTAAATGGGTGTCCTCGAGTTACCGACCCACCGCCAGTGGGAATAGTTTCTCCTCGTTCACCCTATCGATTCCCCTCATAATTCTGAAAACTTCTATTAAGTCTCCTCTTAACCTTCTCTGCTCCGAGGAGAATAATCCGAGCTTCTCTCACCCCTCCTGATAACTGAGGTCCCTCATTCCTGGTACCATTCTGGTCAATCTCCTTTGCACCCTCTCCAATGCCTTGACATCCTTCCTACAGTGTGGGGCCCAGAACTGAACACAGTCTCTCGCTGAGGCCTCACCAGTGTTTTATATAAAGGTTCATCATAACTTCCTGACTTGTGTATTCTATGCCCTATTTATAAAGCCGAGTATCCCGGATGCTCTTTAACAGCTGTATCTGCCTGTCCGGCCACCTTCAGAGATTTACTATATGACCCCCAGGTCTCTCTGTCCCTTCACCCCCATTAAGACTGTACCATCAGCTTATATTGCCTCTCCTCATTCTTCCTCTCAAAATGCATCACTTCACATTTCTCCATATTAAACTCCATCTGCCACGTGTCTGCCCGTGTTACCAGTCTGTCTCTATCCTCTTGCAGTCGGTTACTATCCTCCTCATTGTTTACTACTTTTCCTAACTTAGTATTTCTGCAAATTTTTGCAAATTGTGCTCCATATACCCAAGTCCAGGTCATTTATACAGATAAAAAATAGCAGTGGCCACCATACTGACCCCCGGGGGGACACCACTGCACACTTCCCTCCAGTCAGAAATATAACCGTTCATCACCACTCTCTGCTTTCTGTCTCTCAGACAGTTCTGTATCTGCTTTCACTGTCCTTTTAATACCGGGGCTGCTATTTTATTTACAAGTCTCTTATGTGGCACTTTATCAAATGCCTTTTGAAAATCCATATAAACTACATCACCTGCACTACCTTCATCCACCCGCTCTGTTATTTCATCAAAAAACTATCAGGTTTGTTAGACACAATTTGCCTTTAAGAAATCCGTGTTGACTGTCCTTTATTTTAACCCATTTTTTTCTTTTGTGAAGACAGATGCAAAGTACTCATTCAGTTTGTCAGCCTCCACAAGATTTCCTTTTTGGTCCCTAATTGGACCCAACCGACCTTTAACTAACCTTTTATTCTTTATATGCTTATAACATACCTTAGGGTTCCCTATTATGTTACCTGCTAATTTTTTATCATACATTCTCTTTTCCTCTCTTATTTCCTTTTTCAGTTCTACTCTGTACTTTCTATATTCTATTTGATTATCTTCTGATTATCTACATTCTTCCACATGTGTCAGTTGTTGGTCAGTTGGTCACTGTAGGGGGAAACATGGGGGTAACAGGACTTTGTGAACACCCTGTACAGTGGCAGCTTTTAAATGCCGGCCTGGGACATGATCAACTATCTGCTGGTAAACAGAGGCGTGTGGAGTTGTGGAGAAAGGGATTAGAGGTGTTTGATAGAACATGCAGGGATATATATTAGTATATAGTATATAGTATATATAATTATACTCTTAGAACCATAATAATAATAATCATTGCATTTGATATAGCGCTTTTCACGTTTTCTCGACGTCTCAAAGCGTTTCACAGAATACACTGTAAAGTGAATTGACTGTATATTTGTGAGCGAACGCGGCAGCCAATTACACACAGCAGTGTCCCACAAACAGCCATGGGTTGAAAATGATCAATTTATTATTGTTTTGTTTTGGAGGATTATTATTCAGCTCTGTGTGGAGTAAGGAAACTTGCCCAAGGTTTTGCCCTGCTGGAAATCTAACTCAGGTCTCTCGCTTGCAAAGCGAGTGCTCTAACCACTGAGCTACAGGACTCCACATAATTTACCGCAGCTGCTGCAGAATAACAGCTTTTAATATAATACTTCAAATCCACAGCAAACAAACTCTGCAAACAACAACTTGCATTTATATAGCTCCCCTTGTGCAGGGTAGTGTCTCAGAGCACTTGACAGTGACGGAGCACAACGTTTAGCTGGGGGGAGGGGGAGGTAACCGTAGGCACAATCGAATAGCCAGGTCTTCTAGTGCGACCTGAAGATGGGGAAGGAAGTGGCTAAAAGCGTAGCCATCAATGGTGGAATGGAGGGCACAAGGAACATGAAGTCCAGAGCCGGTCAAGTAGATACAACAGGTTGTGGGTTGGAGTGTGAGCAGGTCAGAGAGGTAGGAGGTGCCGGCATGAAGGGATTTGGAGACGAGTGAGAGAAATCAATATGTTCTGCGATAGGGAGCCAGTGGGCCCTGGCGAGGGCTGGGGTGATGGGGTATGGGGTTTAGTGTGTGTGGTAGGGAGTCAGTGGGGCCTGGCGAGGGCTGGGGTGATGGGGGGACGGGGTTTAGTAATAAAAAAGTGACTGAAGAGGACAGACCTGACTCACTAGTTTCCCTGTTAACTGCAGCCATTCGTTGAGGAAGTTGAGAAGACAGAACGCGTCAGGGATATTGTCGCCTTCGGAGCAGAATATCAGCAGCACAGCCAGTGGGATTCCCTCTGCACAGCTATAGACAGGGAACAAGATCAGCGCAGTTACCTATAGAACCTCACATAGCATCGCTTGCACACAGCCCTCTGGATTAAGGTGATACGGCTTGCGCTCAGCACAAGGCGCACACAGAAGTGTACCACCTGCTGGCCATGATCCTCCAAACTACCAGCTAACAGACAACAACAATTGACATTTATACAGCGTTGTTCACGTCAGGACATCCCAAGGCACTGGACAGTCAGTGATTTTAACCCAAGCTGGTGGTTGGGATCAGGAAGGGTGCAGGGCAGGGCGGGCGGGGGTAGGAGGATGACCGAAGGCGCGGTCGAAAAGGAGGGTCTTGAGATGGGTCTTATAATAATTCTTGTATTTGATACAGAGCCTTCCACGTCATTGAGATGATTGTAAGGTTTCACAGGATATACTGTAAAGTGAATTTACTGTATATTTTGATTAGAAAACGCAAGTGAAAAAAGAACTTGGGTTTCAAGAGAAGCTTCTGCCTTAAACATCTCGATGTGCTTTACAGTACAGACGGGGGGGGGGGGGGGGGCGGAGATCTCAATGCTGCCCAGTCACAGCTAACAGACTGAGCTAAACGGCTGAGCCAAGGTAAAGCCACCAGAGCAAAATACACCAGATGCTGGAAATCTGTAACAGAAACAGAAGTCGCTGGGAACACTCAATAGGTCAGGCAGCATCTATGGAGAAAGGAAAGTGAATTAATGCTTCCGGTTGATGACATTTCTTCAGAACTGCGGGATGTTGGAAGGGAGTAAATTATAAGGACAGAGAAGTGGGTGGGAGAGAAAGACAAAGGAAACATTAGGTGGAGCACAGGAGGTGATGAGATCAGAGAATGGAGCACGGTACAGGCCCCAGTGCTGGCTGCAGCGTCCACTGATTGAAGATCGTGGAGACGGAGCCACCAGGTGAGAACCAGGTCACAGGTCACAGACATCAGGCCACAGGTGACAACATCAACGTGCACTTATATAGCCCTCCATGCAGAGTAGCGTCTCAGAGCGCTTAACAATGGTGGAGCTGTCACAGACACCAGGTCACAGCAAGTCAGAGACACGGCTCGCAACTGCTCACGCCCAGTGCTGTTTGCAGCTCCCGTTCTTCCTCTGCTGCGTTGGGGACTAATCTTCTCTCAGCCTGTTCTGGCCTCCTGCTCATCCCCTCCGCTCCACTATCTGCGGCCACACTTTCAGCCACTGCGCCCCAAAGCTTTGGAGCTCCCTCCGCTTTGCCCCCCCTTATAGATCATGCATGAAGACCTTTCTCTTCTTCTGTGTTAAGGTCACCTCCCACCCAGCTCGGCCACTGTGAAGCGCTCCGAGACGCTGCCCCACATGAAGTGCGCTGTGTAAATGCAGGTTGTAAGCAGAGCACTGACCTGTCCTTATACAGTGATGTGGTGATGCCGCCTCCGGGGATGGAGACCTCATTCTCTGCCTCGCTGATCCCAGGGAAGGCTGACACCCTCTCCAGCTCTGTCCAGTTCAGGGCCTGAATCTCCTCCCCCACCAGGCTCTGCAGGGCTGGTGTGGCCACGAACCTCAGCAGGGAACTGTAACAGCAGCATTCACCTTCACAAGCACTTCTTACCAAATACCACAATGTCTTTATAATAACATAATACTCTCATTTAATACCGTACCTTATCACGTCAATGAAACATCTCAAAATGCTTCAAACGATATTCCGTAAAGTGGGTAGACTGGGTATTTTGTGGGTGAAACGCGGCAGCCAATTGCGCACAGCAGCGTCCCACAAACAGTCATGGATTGAGTGACCAAATTTTTTTTGAAAGGAAAGTGATCGACCAATTGACTAACAACCGGGTTCTTACTTACTGCTAGGTAAACAGACGTGTGTGGAGTAACGAACCTTGCCTAACTTTTCGTCTCCCCGGGAATCGAATCCAGTCTCTCGCTTGCGAGGCGAGGGCTCTAACCACTGAGCTACAGGAATCACAGTTTATAAACTTCCCCTCACTGAAGAAAAAAATGAGCCACTGTCTTGGTTTTCCAACTGCACTAAGCCACATGATTTATTTACCAGCCACTGGGTTACTCATTCGATAATAATAATAATCTTTGCATTTGATATAGCACCTTATCAAGTCGTTGAGACGGCTCAATTATACAACTTCCCCCTCCTCTCTTCCTCCCTCCCTCCTCCTCCCCTCCTACCCCGTCCCTCCTTCTACCCCTGCCTTCCCCCCTCCACCAGCCCTCCCACACGGAATGTGAACATACCCCACGAGCTGCTTGTCGATACGCTGGTAGGCGTGGCTGCTGGACAGTAACACGACTTTGCTGAAGCCACTCTCTTTAATCCATGAGATCAGCTTGTGTCGAAAGGAGCAGGCTTTGCCCTGAGACAGGAATGGGAACAACAGAGGATCAAGTTAGCGTGCCACACTGTGCTACCATCAGGATCTCAGCAAAGCTTCACCCTGCGGAAGGGGGGTGGAGGCCTTTTTTAGAAGGGGAGAGATTGGAATGTGTCAGCGTCCAGAGGGACTTGGGTGTCCTTGTACACAATCACAGAAAGTTAGTCTGCAGGTGCAGCAGCAATTAGGAAGGCGAACAGTATATTAGCATTCATTATGAAAAAATTAGAGTATAAGAGTAGGGAAGTCTTACTGCAACTGTATAGGGCCCTGTGAGACCACACCTGGAATACTGCGTCCAGTTTTGGTCTCCTCATTTAAGGAAGGATGTACTTGCCTTGGAGGGGGTGCAGTGTAGATTTACTAGGTTAGTACCAGGGATGAAGGGGATGAGTTACGAGGATAGGCTGACCAATTTGGGCCTATATTCTCTGGAATATAGAAGAATTAGAGGGGATCTTATAGAAACCCATAATAATAATAATAATAATAATCCTTGCATTTGAATAGTGCTTTTCACGTCGGGAGGACGTCCCAAAGCGCTTCACAGAACACACTGTAAATTGAATTGACTGTATATTTGTGGGCGAACGCGGCAGCCAATTGCGCACAGCAATGTCCCACAAACAGTCGTAGATTGAAAATGACCAATTTATTATTGTTTTTTTTTTTGGAGGGATTATTATTAGGCTCTGTGTGGAGTAAGGAAACTTGCCCAAGGTTTCACCCTCTGCCTGGAATGGAACTCAGGTCTCTCACTTGCAAAGCGAGTGCTCTAACCACTGAGCTACAGGACGCTGTATAATATCATCAAAGGCCATGATAAGAGTAGATAGTGGGAGATTGTCCCCTGGTTGGAGAAACTAAAACCAGGGGTCACAACCTTAAAATCAGAGGACAGCCCTTTCGCACTGAGTTGAGGAAGAACTTCTTCATTCAAAGGGCAGTGAATGTGTGGAACTCACTACCCCAAAGGGCTGTTGATGCTCAATCCTTGAACATATTCAAGACTGAGATATATATATTTCTTATTGCAAAAGGGATTAAGGGATATGGAGATAAGGCGGGGGAGGGGAGGCTGGGGGGGGAGGGGCAGGCTGGCTGGGGTGGGTGGGGTTTGGGGGTAAGGCAGGGTCAGATTATCAACTGGAGTTAGATTAGAAGATCAGCCATGATTGAATGGCGGGGAAGGCTCGAAGGGCTGAACGGCCTTCTCCTGCTCCTCCATGTTATGTTATGTTAAGCCTGCAATTCTCTACGTAGTGATTACAGCATTTACCTCACAAGCAAGAGGAACCAGGTTCAATTCCCAGGTGAGGCGAAACCTCAGCATAATAGCTCTGAAACTGCTAGTTGAAGAAATCGATAACCCCACTCCTCCACCCGCTGCCTCTGATCGGG
This sequence comes from Callorhinchus milii, assembly GCF_018977255.1. Lineage (NCBI taxonomy): Eukaryota > Metazoa > Chordata > Chondrichthyes > Chimaeriformes > Callorhinchidae > Callorhinchus > Callorhinchus milii. The sequence continues at coordinate 125,352,801 of NW_024704743.1, read as the reverse complement.
TGGCTCTGACCTCCTGCTTGTCCCGCGTCCCCTCTATTGGCAGTTGCACTTTCACCCACTATACCCTGAAGCTTTGGAACTCTCCCCATCAATCCTTCCGCCTTGCCTCCTCCTTCGCCTCTTTAAGATCACGAATGAAGGTCTTCCTCTTCTACCGTGCTACAATCACCTCCCTTCAGCTCACCATTAGGCTCTGCCACTATTAACGCTCCAAGACACTATTCCGTGTGAAAATTTTTGTTGATTACCTGAACAATGGGGGACCGAATCTGCAGCACTGCGAGCTTCTGATCGGCTGAAGCGTAAACTGGTTTAAACAGAAAATCCAAACATGAGCCGGTTGTGCTTAGGCTACAGATCAACTTACAACACCCCCATTCTTCAACTTACTAACATCCAACAACAACTTGGATGTATATAGTGCCTTCCACACCGGACGGCGACTCAAAGCTTTACCGTAACGGATCCCGGGGCCGAGCCAGGGGGAGGGGCCAGTGGAGGGGGAGGAGCCATGGGGAGGGGGAGGAGCCATGGGAGGGGAGGAGCCATGGGAGGGGAGGAGCCAAGGGGAGGGGGAGGAGCCGGGGGTAGGGTGGGGGAGGTGACCAAAGGCACGGTCAAAAAGAAAGGTCTTCAGCCGAGACCTGAAAATAAGAAGGGGGGGAGCGAGGGGAAGGGAGTGAGGAAGGCAGTTCCAGAGCCTCGGGGGGTAGGGGCTGAAGGTACGGCCGCCGATGGAGGAGAGGAGGACTCGGGGGACGAGGAGGAGGCCAGACCCGGAAGAACGAAGGCAACCGGCACTATTGTGAGGGGACAGGAGGTCAGAGAGGTGGGGGGGTGCAGAGGAGAGCAGGGACTTGAAGACAAGGGTGAGGATCTTGAAGTCGATCCTCTCTGGGACAGGAGCCGGTGCAGTCTGGCCAGGACTGGGGGGATCGGGAGTGGAGTTTGGGGGTGGGGGTGAGAGCCAGGACTGGGGGGATCGGGGAGTGGGGTTTGGTGCGGGCGAGAATGCGGGCGGCAGAGTTCTGAATGATTTGGATTTAATGGGTGGTAGTGGAGGGGAGACCGGCGAGGAGGGCGTTGGAGTAGTGCAGCTGAGAGGTGACAAAGGCATGGACCAGGGTTTCAACAGCTTTCTGAGAGAGGTATTGGCGGAGACGGGCGATGCGTCGGAGGTGGAAGAAAGCGGTGCTGGTGAGGGACCGGATGTGGGGGAGGAAGGATAATTGGGGGTGGATCCTGACGCCAGGGTTGTGTACGGGTTCGAAGAGTTTTAGTGGGAGGTCGGGTAGTTGGAGGAGGTGAAAGCCGTGAGATTTTAAACGTTGACAAGAGCCAAAGAGTATGGCTTCTGTCTTGTCAACGTTTAGCTGAAGGAAATTCGGGCTCATCCAGCCCCTGAGGTCTGACAGGCAGCTGACAGAACATCAGGGGACTGGGGGTCGCAAAGAGAGGTGGAAAAATAGAGTTGGGTGTCGTCCGCATACATGTGGAAGTGTACCCCATGTCTGTGGATGACATCCCCAGAGGGAGCATATAGATCAGAAAGAGGAGGGGCTAAGGATGGATCCTTGGGGTACCCGCAGGTGACCGGGTGAGAGGGGGAGGAGAAGCCGTTTGTGCAGATGTACTGCTGGCGGTTTGTGAGGTAGGACTCGAACCGGGCGAGTGCGGTCCCACTGAGGTGGATGACAGAGGAAAGGGGGTGGAGGAGGATGGTGTGATCGACTGTGTCGAAAGCGGTGGAGAGGTCCAGGAGGACAAGGAGGCAGAGGGAGCCCTGGTCACAGATAGAGAGGATGTCGTCTGTGACTTTCACAAGTGCAGTCTCTGTACTGTGGGCGGAAACCGGACTGGAGGGGTCCGAAGAGGAAGTGGGAGGAGTGTGCGCAGAGTTGGTTGACCACAACCCGTTCTAGAGCTTTTGAGAGGAAGGGCAGGTTAGACATAGGGCGGTAATGGCTGGGGTTTGAGGGATCTAAGGAGGGTTTTTTTGAGGAGGTGGGTGATGACAGCAGTTTTGAGGGACTGATCCGGAGGAGAGGGACTGGTTGATGATGTCAACCAGTAGTGGGCAGACGAGGGGGAGCTGAGTGATCAGTAAGTTGGTGGGGAGGGGGTCGAGGCAGCAGGTGGTGGATTTCATGGAGGTGATGGTGGGTGAGAGGGAGGAGGGAGAGATGGGGATTAAGGAACGTAGGATGGGGGTCGCAGTAGGAGCTGATGATGAGGAAGGTGAGGGGGGCAGAGAGGGCCGGTGGTGGGTGACAAGGGGCAGGTGGATGAGGCTGCCTGGCGGATGTTACGTATTTTAGATGAAAAGACGTCCATGACCTCCTCGCACTTGGCATTTGATACGAAGATTGAGGAGGCCTGAGGGGGGGCCACGGAGGACACAACAACAACAACAAAATTACTTTCATAGAGCGCTTTTCACGTTGGGAGGACGTCCGAAAGCGCTGATGGACGTAGTGGGTGGTGGAAAAAAGGACGTTAGGATTGTTTTTTGACTCCAAGATGGTGTTGGAGTAGAAACCATTTTTGTGTGCCTCAAAGAACGGCAGTAGCTGTGGAGGTACTCGAGCCACAGTTGGTGATGAACTGTCAGGCCAGTTTTCTGCCATCTGCGCTCGAGCAGCCGGGTTTGGGTCACTTATAGCAATATAGAAATTGCTGGATGAAAATAATAATAACAGTTGGGCTGGTTTGGCTACTCGTAAGCACACTGATAGATTTCCGTGTGTTTCAAGACACCGGACTGACCAAAAAATAGACTGGAATTATCATCCAATGATGTGGAACTATCGATATTGTGTTTCACATCACCAGTCTCAATTTTAACTGCTTTATTGTCAACTACGTTTCGCCCACAAAACACACAGTCACTACACTTTACAGTGTATCCTGTGAAGCGCTTTGAGACGTCAAGAAGACGTGATCAGGTGCTGTATCAAATGCCGGTATTATTATTATTAACTAAAACATTGTATTCGAAAAGATATAGGAAGTGGTGTATCCATTGCACATGGGCTTCAAATGCCCTCTAGTGGTAGACACAGCATCACTCACTATGGAATGATGCACTGCCACCATCTAAGTTGGGAGACGTTTCTTTACAATTTATCATATAAGATACAGTAACTCCTGATAACCTGTCACTCCAAGGGCAAAGAGCTCAATGGGAAGTTAGACAAGTGTATAAATGTGCAAATAAAAACGGCCGGGATATTAACAGCACGATGACTTAAGTGGGAGTGACACGTTAAGCCAGGGTCGAGTTACCAGGAGTTTACTGTATATGTATTAAATTCTTCACTGAACTAATTATTGACAAATAATCTTCTCTTTATCTTTTCCTATATCGCTAAAGACACCCAACAATGACAAACTCCCCACTCACCCTGTGAGCTGGTGCACAGATCTGCTGAATTCTCTGCAGTTGTTGCGTACGGGTTGTTTCCTGCCACTGGAACAAGGCAATCTGTGTGGATATACCCAACGGCCGGCAGAGCGAGAGTGGACACAATCAGATCCACTGCCAACTGACCCACGTTCCCCACAGACACTGCCGGCTGGAAAATAAACTCAATATTAAACCACTTAAACATTGTGTAATATTAAATCCCATACACCTCAGTAAAGCTATAAGCAGCTTATAAAGCTCTCTTTACTATAATAATCCTGGCATTTGATACAGCGCCTTATCACGTCTTTGAGACGTCTCAAAACGCTTCACAGAATATACTGTAAAGTGTATTGACTGTATATTTTGTGGGCAAAATGTGACAGCCAATTGTGCACAGCAGCGTCCCACAAACAGTCGTGGATTGAGTGAGCAATTTATTATTATTATGAAGGAATTATTACCCCCAGAAAAGCGATCTGTCAATTGACTAACAACTGAGTTCCTACTGATGGCTCAAATGTGGAGACTGTGGGCTGAGGAGGAGACCGGGGGCTGAGGTGTGGAGACCGGGGGCTGAGGTGTGGAGACCGGGGGCTGAGGTGGAGACCGGGGGCTGAGGTGTGGAGACCGGGGGCTGAGGAGGAGACCGGGGACTGAGGTGTGGAGACCGGGGGCTGAGGCGGAGACCGGGGGCTGAGGTGTGGAGACCGGGGCTGAGGAGGAGACCGGGGGCTGAGGAGGAGAGACCGGGGGCTGAGGAGGAGACCGGGGGCTGAGGAGGAGACCGGGGGCTGAGGTGTGGAGACCGGGGGCTGAGGAGGAGACCGGGGGCTGAGGAGGAGACCGGGGGCTGAGGAGGAGACCGGGGGCTGAGGTGTGGAGACCGGGGGCTGAGGTGTGGAGACTGTGGGCTGAGGCTGAGGTGAGTACCGGCACCAGAGCCCAATGCCCCAAAACTGCAGTGGTCGTTAATTAGCGACAAACACAGTCACTACACTCTACACGTCTCCTGGAAAGCGCTTTGCGACGTCTCGATGACGTCATGAGGCGCTGTATCAAACCGAAGATTATTATTAGAAACGACAATAAACAATAGCGGTATTTACAGCTCCGCTCCCGCGCGCGGCCTCGGGACGCACCAGCACCAAAGTGAAGCCTTTAAAGTCCACACACGGAGCGGCCGCCGCGCGAATGAACACCGCCTCCATTTTGGCTCCTGTCGTGTCGCACATTGCCAGGGGCGGGGCTTCCGCTCCGTTTGGCGCACAACATTCACGTCACCGAGGGCGACATGTAGCGCCTGTGTCAATAATAATAATAATTCTGGCATTTGATATAACTCCTTATCACGTCGTTTTATCTCAAAGCGCTTCACAGGATATTCTGTAAAGTGAAAGCGCTGTGGGGGCGCGTGAAGGGCGCTATATACTGTAAATACTATTTGTTGTTGACTGTCATTTTTAGATAAAATGTCTAATCAGGAGGAAATATTTGTTCAAAAATTGGATAAAAACAAAGTCCTTGGGGCGGGTTGGGGGTTGGGATTTGGGGGGTTATTGAATCAGGCGGATGAAGCGGGCAGCTTCCCGCTGGGTTTTGGCGCCAAAAGTTTTCAAATGGGGTCTTGAGAGGTCGTTACCGGGGAAACGAGACTCGTCACAGGGTCTCAGCGTCAGAGGCTCCGGGAGGTGGACCCGGAGAGAGGGGGAGAGACCCGGGGAGAGGGGGGGAGAGACCCGGGGAGAGGGGGAGAGACCCGGGGAGAGGGGGAGAGACCGAGACCCGGGGAGAGAGAGGGAGAGACCCGGGGAGAGGGGGAGAGACCCGGGGAGAGAGGGAGAGAGAGACCCGGGGAGAGAGGGAGAGAGAGACCCGGGGAGAGGGGGAGAGAGTGTCCCGGGGAGAGAGGGAGAGAGAGTCCCGGGGAGAGAGGGAGAGAGAGACCCGGGGAGAGAGGGAGAGAGAGACCCGGGGAGAGGGGGAGAGAGTGTCCCGGGGAGAGGGGGAGAGAGAGACCCGGGGAGAGGGGGAGAGAGAGACCCGGGGAGAGAGAGAGAGAGTGTCCCGGGGAGAGGGGGAGAGAGAGACCCGGGGAGAGAGGGAGAGAGAGTCCCGGGGAGAGAGGGAGAGAGAGACCCGGGGAGAGGGGGAGAGAGTGTCCCGGGGAGAGGGGGAGAGAGAGACCCGGGGAGAGAGGGAGAGAGTGTCCCGGGGAGAGGGGGGGGGAGAGACCCGGGGAGAGAAGGAGAGAGTGTCCCGGGGAGAGGGGGAGAGAGAGACCCGGGGAGAGGGAGAGAGAGACCCGGGGAGAGGGAGAGAGAGACCCGGGGAGAGGGAGAGAGAGACCCGGGGAGAGAGAGAGAGAGTGTCCCGGGGAGAGGGGGAGAGAGAGACCCGGGGAGAGAGGGAGAGAGAGTCCCGGGGAGAGAGGGAGAGAGAGACCCGGGGAGAGGGGGAGAGAGTGTCCCGGGGAGAGGGGGAGAGAGAGACCCGGGGAGAGAGGGAGAGAGTGTCCCGGGGAGAGGGGGGGGAGAGACCCGGGGAGAGAAGGAGAGAGTGTCCCGGGGAGAGGGGGAGAGAGAGTCCCGGAGAGAGGGGGAGAGAGAGACCCGGGGAGAGAGGGAGAGAGAGACCCGGGGAGAGAGGGAGAGAGTGTCCCGGGGAGAGGGGGAGAGAGAGTCCCGGGGAGAGAGAGACCCGGGGAGAGAGAGAGAGACCCGGGGAGAGGGGGGGGGAGTGTCCCGGGGAGAGAGAGAGAGAGAGACCCGGGGAGAGGGGGGGGGAGTGTCCCGGGGAGAGAGGGAGAGAGAGACCCGGGGGGAGAGGGAGAGAGAGTCCCGGGGAGAGAGGGGGGGGAGAGACCCGGGGAGAGGGGGGGGGGAGAGTCCCGGGGAGAGAGGGAGAGAGTGTCCCGGGGAGAGGGGGGGGAGAGTCCCAGGGAGAGAGTGTCCCGGGGAGAGGGGGGAGAGAGACGCGGGGAGAGTGGGGGGGGGAGAGTCCCGGGGAGAGGGAGAGAGAGTCCCGGGGAGAGTGGGGGGGGAGACGCGGGTTGGCTGCGGTTGCAGGGAAGTGCCCGCCATGGCGTTGGCTCCAGGGAAGGCCTCGGAGCTGAAGCAGATCATCCACGAGCAGCTGAACAAAGTGAGAGCAGTGCCTCCAGATCAGGGAGTGTGTGTGTTCGGGGTGGGGGGGGGGCACTGTGTTCGGGGGGGGGACACTGTGTTCGGGGGGGGGGGGGGCACTGTGTTCGGTGGGGACACTGTGTTTGGTGGGGGGGGACACTGTTCGGTGGGGGGGCACACTGTTCGGTGGGGGGGCACACTGTTGGTGGGGGGGGACACTGTGTTCGGGGGGGGGCACTGTGTTCGGGGGGGGGAGCACTGTGTTCGGTGGGGGGGCACTGTGTTCGGGGGGGGGACACTGTTCGGGGGGGGGGGGCACTGTAGATGTGTAACCCCTAAATACACTGTTAATAAAAATTACAGAGTGCACTAATTTAACATTGTATTGAATTACAGTGACTCCACAGCAGGAACTCGCATTTATGTAGCGCCGTCGTGCGGTCAGTGCCTCAGAGGGGATAAGTTCTTTGAAACTGTTTTGTCTGAATGGCTCATAAAACAGGGTTCAGTGGCAGTCTGACCACCTGAGGGTTTAGTTGGTTACAGTTACCCCAACAACAACAACAACAAATCACATTTGTATAGCGGCTTTCACGTCAGGAGAATGTCCAAACGCACAAGCTTTGGCTGCGCCAAATACTTTCGGGAAGTTAAGATAAGGGATGTGTCCCTTCAGGGAGACAAAGCGAGAGAGAGCGCACTCCATCCCAACAACCTACTCTGGATTTCCATGTGTAGTTGGGATACATGGAATTCACCGTTTAGTTTGGAGACTCTTAAGCAGGTGACGGGTTTCTGCCTGTGTCAGACACACGGCTGAGCAAAAAAAAATTACTGGGTGTGGGGACTGGAAAGTCCAGCATCCCCTGATCCATCTTCAGATCCGTCCTGGACGACCCTTCGGCGACTATACTCCCAATCTCTGCAGCTCCCAGCCATGATCCCTCCTCCTCACCACTTTATCTTCAAAACCCACCTCTTCTTCCATGCTATGGTCACCTTCTTTCCCCTTTGCTTAGCATCCAATCCCCTCACTGTGAAGAGTGTTATATATAAATACTTTATTGTTGATTGTGGTACAATGTTGGTCAGGATTTCTGTCTCCACTCTCTGGAACTCCATCCCAGAGTCCCTTCACTTCGCCCATTCCCTCATCTCCATCAAGGTCTGTCTCAAAACCGATTGCACCTTCGGTCATTTCTTTCCCTACTCCTTGTTTCACATCCCTACTGAATCCAACTCCTAGCTCCAGTACATACCCTTGACTATCCAGTGCTTGGAACGTCCTCCCGACGGGAAAAGCGCTATATAAATGCAATTTGTTGTTCTTTGCGTATTTTTTCATTACACTTGATTGCGTGACAATGGTGTGGCTCTTATCTCCCGGTCCCCCCCTTGGCCTTTCCCCTTACTCCTCTGGAACCTTCCCCTCCTTTGAACATCTTACTCTCTACCACCCTTCCAGGTTTTCCCTAAAAATCCTCCTTGTTTTCCGTCCCCCCAAACCTTACCCCACCCTCAGCCCCAGACCCACTGCTGCCCTGACAGACTGTCTGTCTGCCCCCACCCTCAGCCCCAGACCCACTGCTGCCCTGACAGACTGTCTGTCTGCCCCCACCCTCAGCCCCAGACCCACTGCTGCCCTGACAGACTGTCTGTCTGCCCCCACCCTCAGCCCCAGACCCACTGCTGCCCTGACAGACTGTCTGTCGGACATCAAGTCCTGGATGAGGGCAAACTTCCTACAGTTGAATGTGAACAAGACTGAGGCCCTCCTGATCGTCTCCCCCCAGTGCCTCCGCACCTCAGGCTGTGGCAGCATCACCCTCCATGGTGTACACTACAACTCACCAACTCACCACCAGTCAGGAACCGAGGGGTCTTGTTCGACCCTCAACTGTCTTTTCTTCCCCACATCCAAGCCATGACCAGCTCTGCCTTCCCTCACCCCCGTAACATCGCCCGACTCCGCCACTACCTCACCCCTCAGGCGCTGAAACTCTTGTTCATGCCTTCATCACCTCCAGACTCGACTATGCAAACGCCTGCGTGTCGGCCTTCCCAACTCCTCCCTCCACAGCTGCAGATAATCCAGAACTCTGCACCAAACTCCATGACCCCATCTCCCCCATTCTCGCCCTTTCTATTGGCTCCCTATCTTTCAGAGGATCCAGTTTAAGGTCCTGGTCCTCACCTACAAAGCCCTCCATGGCATCGCCCCACCCTACCTCTGCGACCTCCTAACCCCCTACCAACCCGCCCGTTCCCTCTGCTTACCCGGCTCAGGCCTGCTCCACGTCCCCCGCCCCACCATTGGCGGGAGAGCCTTCAGCCACTCTGCCCCCAAACTCTGGAATTCCATCCCCCAATCACTCTGCCTCGCCCTCTCCTTAGCCTCCTTCAAGTCCCTCCTCAAAACCCTCCTCTTTGATCATGCCATCGGCCACCCCCATTCCCCTCCCTTCTCCCCCCTTCCCCTCCCCTCCCTTCTCCCCACCGATCCCATCTCGGGTCTGAAATGCTGTACACTGTCCAGCACCTTGGGACGTCCTCCCAACGTGAAAGGCGCTATACAAATGTAATTTTGTTGTTGTACACTTTCCAGTAATCATGTGAAGTGCCTTGAGATAGTATGATGACATGATGAAGCACTATGTCAAATACAAGGATTATTATTACTGTATCCCATGTTTGAAAAGTTGTATTGCCCATGTAATTCCATACGTATTAATAAGTATGTATATCCTTAGTATAGTCGTGTCCCACACTATAAGAAGGGTGTACTGTGCACTCTTGCTGACATAGGGTGCAGGTGCAGACGGCCTCCAGCCATCCGAGCAACTGTAGTAAATAATACTGATCTTTGCATCTCATACACACCTTTTTTTTTAGCACGCCCCTTTATAACACAGGGTCCGACTGTGGACCCAAAACATTGTGTTATAATGGGGTGAGCCAGGAAATAAATACTCCTTGTAGGTAATAAAGAAGTTCTCTCGACGTGAAAGGTGGTATACAAATGTAATTTTGTTGTTGTAAAATAACAAATCATCTGAAAGCAAGGAATTGCTGTCAAATATAGTTTTTTTAAAAAAAAATCTGTACCTAATACGCTCCAGAATTCGGTAAGTAGGATGTCCCTCCAGCGAGAGAGGGAGAAAGCGCATTCCATTCCAACAATCTAACTGGGATTTCCATGTGTAGGTGGGATGTATGGAATTCTCAGTTTGGTTTGGAGACTCTTAAGCAACGTTGATGAGTTTCCGCATGTGACTGACACCCTCCTCATCCAAAAAACAATTAATGGGTTTCGGGACTGGCTCAGCTCTCTTGCCTCTGAGTCGGAGGCTTAATAACAAAATAATAACAATCCTTGCATTTGATATAGCGCTTTTCACATCTTCTAGATATCTCAAAGCGCTTCACAGAATATGCTGTAAAGTGAATTGACTGTATATCTATGGGTGAACCGCGGCAGCCAATTACGCACAGCAGTGAGTGTCCCACAAACAGTCGTTGGATTGAAATGACCAATTTATTATTGTGTATTTTTTCGTGAGGGATTATTATCAGGTGTGTGGAGTAAGTAAACTTGCCCAAGGAATTGAACCAAGAGCTCTCGCTTGCAAAGAGAGTGCTCTAAACATTGATCTATTGGACTGCAGGTCCTTCTGGGTTGACTTCAAAACCCTCATGTACAAATGCCTTCACTCCCTCACAGCTCCCCACTACCTCTCTAACCTGCTCGTCATCCCTCTCCCCCTTTGCTCAGCTAGCTCAAGCCCAGCGTCCGCTGACCCATTGTCACAAACATTGAGGTCGAAACTTTGGCCACTACACCCCGAACCTCTGGAATTCCTTCTTTATTTAAGTGTCATGCAACTGTTTTTGATAAAGGTCCAGTTATTTGGTGCTGTGTGTGGAGGCATTTTCAAACTAAAAGGAATGTGGGCCAGTTTGTGTTAACTTCTGACATGCTCTGACTAGATGGATATCCATTCCAAGGTCAGGGAAGTGCTGGCAGAGTCTGTGCGGGAGGAGCTGGGGATCAGCATTGAAACGCTCTCTGAGGAGGATCTCGTGAACGCGTTACGACGACGTGGAATTGTAGATGACGTCATGAAGGAACTCCGTTTTGTTACTGTAAGTATTTTATCCCCATCAATCATCCACGTCCTAAGTGCTCTTCAGTGATTTACTACAGTGAGGGCAAAGAAAACTCTTAAAATAATAAATAAAGAAGCTGGTGATTTTATTTCTTTATGGATACAGTAAAACTCGGATAAGTGGAGGATTATTGGAGAGTGGCTAATGTTATCCCACTCTACAAAAAGGGGCAGAAAGACAAGCCCGGAAATTACAGGCCAGTCAGCCTAACTTCGGTCATAGGAAAACTACTGGAGACCATAATCCGGGACAGAATAAATCTCTACTTAGAGGAACACGAGGTAATTAGAGACCCCCAACATGGATTTGTTAAAGGCAAATCTTGCCTAACAAATCTAATAGAATTTTTTGAAGAGGTGACTGCGAGGGTTGATGAGGGAAATGCGGTGGACATTATTTACATGGATTTTAAAAAGGCTTTTGACACAGTACCGCATAAGAGGTTAATAAAAAAACTGGAGGCCCACAGTATTAAGGGGACAGTAGCCGTTTGGATTAGGAACTGACTGAGTGACAGAAAGCAGAGGGTGGTGTTAATGGGTGTTTCTCGCAATGGACGGAGGTGTGCAGCGGTGTCCCCCAGGGATCGGTATTGGGACCACTGCTCTTTCTAATATATATTAATGATCTGGACTTGGGCATAGGGAGCACTATTTCCAAGTTTGCAGATGATACCAAGTTAGGTCGGGTAGTAAATAGTGAAGAAGATTGTGACGGACTGCAGACAGACACACACAGAATGGTGGAATGGGCTGACATGTGGCAGATGGGTTTCAATGTGGATAAGTGTGAGGTGATACACTTAGGGAGGAAGAATGATAGGAGACAATATAGGCTTTGTAGCTCAATCTTAAGGGGGTGAACGTACAGAGAGATCTGGGCATTCAAGTAAGCGATTCATTGAAGGTGGCAGAGCAGGTAGATAGGGCAGTAAAAAGGCATTTGGTGTACTGAGCTTTATTAGTAGGGCACAGAGTATAAGAGTAGGGGTTATGGTTAATCTGTACAAAACACTGGTTAGGCCTCAGCTGGAGTACTGCGTCCAGTTCTGGGCACATTACCTCAGGAAGGACATTAAGGCACTGGAAAGGGTACAGAGGAGATTCACGAGAATGATACCAGGAATGGGGAACCTTAGCTATGAGGACAGTGGAGAAGTTAGGACTTTTCCCATTAGAGCAGAGAAGGTTACGCGGGGACCTGATAGAGGTCTTCAAGATCATGAAAGGTTTCGACAGGCGAGATAGGGAAAGCTGTTTCCGCTGGTAGGTGTGTCTGTGACCCGCGGTCACAGTCTGAAGATATCTACCAAAAGAAGCAGAGGGGAGGTTAGAAGAAATGTTTTCACTCAGCGAGTTGTTGGAATTTGGAATGATCCGCCCGAAAGGGCAGTGAAGTCCGATTCGATAACAGCTTTTAAGAGAGAACTGGACAGGTATCGGGGAAGACGGGTTTGTGGGGTTATGGGGAGAAAGCTGGTGATTGGGGTCAGTGAAAGTGACGCTCTGTCAAAGAGCCGCACAGACTCGATGGGCCGAATGGCCTCCTGTGCCGTAAGATTCTATGAAGTCTGATCTGCATAAATTGTATAATCAAATATAAGTCGTATATCTGCCCAGGTCCTGTTCAAGAGTTTATATTCTATGCAAGTTTGATATAACTCACATTTTGCATAAGTCATGTTATATATGCCAACTGATACAACTTATGTGAGGTTTACTGGGTAGCAGAATAATGATTCTTACATTTAGAATAGTACCTTTCACCCCCGAAGACATTTCAAAGTGCTCCACATGGTAGAGTGTAAAGTGGGTATAGTGTAAAGTATTGTGATTTTTTTCCATGCTTCAGTCTCCAAACCAAATTGAGAATTCCATATATCCGACTTACACATGGAAATCCCAGAGATAGATTATTGGAATAGAATGCACGCTCGTTCTCTCCCTGGAGTGACAAAACCTGCCTACCTAATTCCGGAATGTATTAGGCGCAGGTTGGCAAGAGCCAAGGCTCCAGTGTGTGTGTTGGGGTAACTGCTGGAGTCTAACCAGCTAAAACCACACATAGCTTGCCATTGATGGCACTGTCTGGCCAGCTTTCCTTACATCTAGACACTTTAGAGACATTTGGTGATACTGATTGATTGAGATAGTATTATATATTCAATACCAGTTTATCTGACCAAATCTAGGGGTAAAAATACCGCCAAAAAAAAAATCAGGGTCGCTTAATCCACGACTGTTTGTGGGACACTGCTGTGCGCAATTGGCTGCCACATTTCACCCACGACTGTTTTGACAAAATATACAGTCAATTCACTTTACAGTATATTCTGTGAAGTGCTTTGAGACATCTCAAAGACCTGATAAGGTGCTATATCAAATGCAAGGATTATTATTATTGACTAATATATATAATCTTTGTAACCATTTATTTTATTTGACATGAGGCTATTGTGACACGCTATCAATTTATTTTCTGAGGAAACAGGGATTTTGAAAAGAACAATGTGATTTTTTTTGTTTCCAGAATGCGATGGGCAAAGAAGTTGCATCTTCTTCGAAACCATCCACGCATATTGTGGATAAGGAACCAGCTGAATTAAAGCAAAGTGAGTCACTGCGCTATTGTATTGTCTTTGTTGATCGCTTGTCAAAGCTTGGTCTCACTTTATACAACTATCATCAGTCCGGTTCCTGAGCCAGGAGGGGCTGCAGTATCCCAGGGCACTCACTGCTGATGGCAGCACAGCCCGGCCCGGCTCATCAGCAGGACCTGGAAGGGCCGACCAGTCACTGGGGGCGGGGAATCCCCCCCCTCAGCTCCTGGTAACCCCACAGCCAAAGCCCTAACTAACGGGGAGGGGGGTCCTCGCTGGAAAAGCAGCGGGAAAGCTGCCGGACAGTGATATCAATGGCCGAGCTGTGCGGTTTAGCTGGTGAGACTCCAGCAGTTACCCCAACACACACTCTGGGGTGCACAAGCCTTGGTTTTAGCCAACTGTGCCTAATACTCTTCGGAATGAGGTAAAACAAAATTGGGTGGGGGGGGGGCCTCTGACACATGCGGAAACCCATCACTGTGCTTAAGAGAATACAAACCAAACTGAGATTTCCATATATCCCACCTGCACATGGAAATCCCAGAGACAGGTTGTTGGAATGGAATGTGCTTTCTCTCCCTGGAGGGATGCATCCTGCTTACCTAAATCTGTAAAGTATTAGGCGCAGGTTGGCATCATTTTCAGATAATGATCCATTGCCATGTTCGGTGACATCTTCCCTCACATGGATGGAGTGAAGAGGCCAAATGTATCTGTGACGACTTGTCCCAGCTCCTCCGTAAACTCACATCACTGTATTGTAACAGGTGGGTAATAAGACCTGTACAGTACTCATTCACAAGCAGAAGGTGTTAAACAGTGTGTTGCTGAGTTCATTTCCCCTTTCAAAACCTCAAGGCTGCTGAAGTCCCATCAGTGGCATTTCCATACAGACTTGCCCGCTCAGCGTGCTCCACCCTATCCCCCACATCATCGGCGATCTTGCCTTAAGCCTCTCTGCCCCCACCCTTTGGAACTCTCAGCTCGTCCCCTTCCTTACCTCCTTCAAGGCACATCTCAAGAAAGATCCTCCGCTTCGACTGTGCCTTTGGCTATCTCCTATCCCCACCGTCACTATCCTCCACTGCTCCTGATCCCAATCCCCACCTCGGGTCCGAATCCTTGACTGTCCAACGACTTTGGACCTCCTGATGTCAAGGGCTTTGTATAAATGTAATTTGTTGTTATTTATTTAAAAATATTTTGTTGTCAGTGAAAAAAGGCCTATAAAACAGTTTAAATTGCTCACTGGTTGATGCATTGTTGAGAGAGAGAGCAGGGTTTGACCCTCGTATCTGCTTTCATATCATCAAGGCTCAACTATGCAAACTCACTGCTTGTCAGCCCCCAACTCCTCCCTCCACAGGCAGCAGATCATCCAGAACTCTGCAGCCCGTGTCCTCTCCCGCACCAAACTCCGTGACCCTATCACCCCCATCCTCGCCCGACTCCACTGACTTCCCATTATAGTGGATACAGTCCAAGATCCTGGTCCTCACCTTCAAAGCCCTCCCTGGTCTTGCTGCCCCCGACCTCTGTCACCTCCTAACCCCCTACCATCCTGCTCACTCCCTCCGCTCAGTGGGCTCTGGCCTGCTTCACATCCCCCGCCTCGCTCACCCCACCATTGGTGGGCAGGCCTTCAGCCACTCTGCCCACACCCTCTGGAACTCCATCCCACAGTCCCTCCGCCTCACCCCCTCCCTCACCCCCTCCCTCGCATCCTTCAAGACACATCTCAAGACCCTCCTCTTCGACTGTGCTTTCGATCTCCCTGCTTCCCTGCGTGGAGTCCTGTAGCTCAGTGGTTAGAGCACTCGCTTTGCAAGCGAGAGACCTGAGTTCAATTCCAGGCAGAGGGTGAAACCTCGGGCAAGTTTCCTTACTCCACACAGAGCCTAATAATAATCCTCCAAATACCAAAAACAATAATAAATTGGTCATTTTCAATCTACGACTGTTTGTGGGACATTGCTGTGCGCAATTGGCTGCCGCGTTCGGCCACAAATATACAGTCAATTCACTTTACAGTATATTCTGTGAAGTGCTTTGGGACGTCCTCCCGACGTGAAAAGTACTATATCAAATGCAAGGATTATTATTATTATTATCCCCCCCCGCCCTCCACCCTCCCCGAACCTGACCCCCAACTCGCGTCCATAACTCTGTAAATCCAGCACCTTGGGACGTCCTCCGGACGTGAAAGGCGCTTCACAAATGTAATTTTGTTGTTGTTGTTGATAACAAGTTAAGTTTTGATTGTGAAATCCACAATGATCAAACCGCTGCTTACAGTAACTCTCTGCGAGTTTGCATTTGAAGGATGGCCACTGGAGAGGTCTCTGTAGAACGTTACTCCAGCAAGTGAGCTCCTTCAGGCAACGTGTGAGAAAAATCAGAAAATTGAAAAATGATTTTATGTCTGTAATAATAAAAAGGATGTTGGAATAATAAATTCAGGGCCATAGGGACTGTGCAAGTTCACACAACTTCACTATTGTCCCTCCTCTTCGACTGTGCTTTCGCCTCTCCTCTTCGACCTTGCCTTCGGTCACCCGCCTTCACCCCTGCCCTCCACCCTCCCCCACCCTGACCCCCAGCTCAGGTCCGAAACGTCCTCCCGATGTGAAGGGCGCTATATAAATGTAGTTTTGTTGTTGTTGTTGAAAGAGGCGCGGTAATTAATCCTGTATTCTTAAAACATACATTCACACACTTCCATTTATGGAGTCCTGTAACATATTGGTCAGAACACTTGCTTCACAAGCGAGAAACCTGGGTTTGATTCCCAGGAGGGCGAAACGTTGGGCACATTTCCTTGCTCTACACACCTCTGTTTACCTAGCAGTAAGTAGGAACCTGGTTGTTAGTCGGCTGGCAGATTGCGTTTCCGGAGGTAATAACTGTGTGTGGGATACTGCTATTGGGAATTGGCTACCATGTTTCACCCGCAAAATATACAGTCACTACACTACACAGTCACTACACTTTACAGTATATTCTGTGAAGCGCTTTGAGCTGTGATTCAACGACGTGCTAAGGCGCTATAACAAATGCAAGGATTATTATTATTATTGTCATTTCAGCCAATATTGATCCTAGCAGAAGATACTTGTACCTCCAGGTTTTGGGAGGAAAGGCTTTCCTGGAGCACCTGCAGGAACCACAGCCTCTCCCTGGACACGTCTGCACCACCTTTACCCTCTTCCTGCATTTCCGCAATCAGAGGTTTCAGTCCAAGCCCGTGCCGTGTGCCTGTGAGCCTGACCTGCAAGATGGCTTTCTGCTAGAAATACACAGAGATTGTCTAGGTGAGAGACGTTCAGCTTATCCACCCTTTCATCACATCCAGGGCAGACCAGTCACTGGGGGCAGGGTATCCTCCCACTGTAAGGGCTTTGGGACGCTACCCTGCATGAGCTACGCTCTATAAATGCAAGTTGTTGTTAACCCTGTAAGCCAAAGCCATAATGGTCCCAGCTGGACAAGCAGCAGAAAAGCTTGCTAGATAGTGCTCTCAATGGCCAGTTATGTTGTTTTAGCTCAAACAGTTACCCCAATGCACACTCTGGGTTCCTCAAGCTCTTGCCAACCTGCATCTAATACTCTCTGGAATTAGATAAGTAGGTTGTGTCCCTCCAGGGAGAGAGAGCTCATTCCATTCCGACAAATCTGTCTCTGGGAATTCCATGTGTAGGTGGGATACATGGAAATTTCGGTTTGGTTTGGAGACTTTTAAGCACGGTGATGGGTTTTCGCACGTATCAGATACCTCCCCCGCACCCCCCAAAGACTTAACTACCTTCCCAACTCCCTCCACAAACTACAAATTATTCAGAACTCTGCAGCTTGTGTCCTCTCCCGCACCAGGCTTTCCTCGCCCAGCTCCACTGGCTCCCCATCCCCCAGAGAATAGTCCAAGATCCTCACTTTTAAAGCCCTCATGGTCTCACTCCACCCTACCTCTGTGATAGACTAAACCAACCAGTGATCAGGCCATCATTCTCTCTGCTCCCACCATCTGGAACTCCATCCTGGAGCCCCTCCACCTCACTCCCTAACTTGCCTCCTTCATAATAATAATAATTTGGTCACTCAACCCACGACTGTTTGTGAGACACTGCTGTGAGCAATTGGCTGTGTTTCGCCCACAAATATACAGTCAATTCACTTTACAGTGTGTTCTGTGAAGTGCTTTGAGATGTCGAGAAGAGTTTGGCAGGGAGTGTCAGTCAGTGACACAGTACTGAATAGGGCGTCATAATCCAACATAACCTCACTAGCTGCCATACATGTGGAGCACTGTAGCTCAGTGGTGAGAGCACTCGCCTCGCAAGTGAAAGACCTGGGTTTGATTCCCGGCAAGGTGAAATTTTGAGCGAGTTTGCTTACTCCACACAACTCTGTTTACCTAGCGGTAAGAAGAAACCAGGTTGTTAGTTGATTGGCGGATCGCTCTCCAGAGTAATAATTCCTTTTTTTTTAAAAAAATGTGGTTACTCAATCCACTTCTGTGTGCAATTGGCTGCTGCATTTTACATAAGAACATAAGAAATGCTGGACGAAAAAAGACCAAGGTCCATCTAGTTGGCCTTCCACCTCCCTGGCGGTCACATGCACATATGTCTGTCCCCATCTCCCTATGTGCTGTATCCCATCATGTTATTCCCTAAAACAAAACTATCTAATCTGTGATTGAAAGAATCAACATTTCCTGCTTCAACCGTCTCCCCAGGGAGCCTGTTCCACAGGGTCACTATTCGCTCACTGAAATAGTGTTTGCGTAGATTTGTTCAATCGTAGGCCGTGTCCCCTGGTTTACTATTCTGGACACGTTGAAGCAGCCCGTCATGATCCAGATTGTTTTGCCCCTTTAGAACCTTAACGACAGCAATCACGTCGCCTCTCACTCTTCTCTTTTTCACCGTGAACATGCCCAATTTACTCAGTCGCTCCTCACAGTCCAGTCCTTCCATTCCCTCAGTCATTTTGGTTGCCGTCCTCTGTATCTTCTTGATTTCTCCAATATCCTTTTTGTACTGCGGTGACCAGAACTGTACACAGTCTCTATGTACAGTCTCACCAATGATTTATACAGTGGCACTATTACCCCACTATTTCGGCTGCTATTGATCTTTTTGATAACAATATAATAATAATCCTTGCATTCAATATAACGCTTTTCACGTCTTCTCGACATCTCAAAGCACTTCACAGAATAGACTGTAAAGTGAATTGACTGTATATTTGTGGGCAAACGCGGCAGCCAATTGTCACAGCAGTGTCCCACAAACAGCCGTGGATTGAGAATGACCAATTTATTATTGTTTTGTTTTTGGAGGGATTATTATTAGGCTCTGTGTGGTACATCCCAACATCTGGTTTGCTTTACTCACTGCCACAGAGCATTGTTGGGAGAGCTTCGATTTATTGTCAATCAGAATCAAGGATCCTTCTATTCAAATAATAGTCCTTTCCTGGATTTTTTGTCCCCATGTGAAATGCTTTACATTTCTTCACATTGAATTTCATCTGCCACTGATCTGCCCAATTCCCAAGTATGTTCAAATCCTCCTGTAACCTCTCTTGTTCAGTTTCAAATCTACCACCTATTTAAGGAAGGATGTACTTGCCTTGGAGGGGTTGCAGCGTAGATTTACTAGGTTAGTACCAGAGATGAAGGGGATGAGTTACGAGGACAGGCTGACCAATTTGGGCCTTTATTCTCTAGAATATAGAAGAATCAGAGGGGATCTTATAGAAACCTATCAAAGGGCATGATAGAGTAGATAGTGGGAGATTGTCCCCCGGTTGGAGAAACTAAAACCAGGGGTCACAACCTTAAAATCAGAGGCAGCCCTTTCGCACTGAGTTGAGGAAGAACTTCTTCACTCAAAGGGCAGTGAATGTATGGAACTCACTACCCCAAAGGGCTGTTGACGCTCAGTCCTTGAACATATTCTAGACTGAGATAGATTTCTTATTGCAAAAGGGATTAAGGGATATGGGGGTAAGGCAGCGTCAGGTTATTAGCCAGAGTTAGATTAGAAGATCAGCCATGATTGAATGGCGGGGCAGGCTCGAAGGGCCGAATGGCCTCCACCTGCTCCTACATGTTATGTTATGTCCCAAAACAGACCCTTGGGGAACTCTACTGGTAACATTTTCCCAGTCTGATGACATTCCCTGTACCACCACTCTCTGGATTCCTCCAGTCAACCAATTACGTATCCATTGTAATTTACCTCCACCGATTCCTGCTTTCTTTACTTTCAGTACCAGCCTCTCAAGAGGAACTGTAACAAAGGCCTTACTGACATCCAGATATACAACATTCACAACGTTACCCTTATCAAGCTCCTTGTCACACCATCAAAGAAACCAGTAAATTAGATTGGCAAGACCTTCCCTTCATGAACCCATACTGACTATCATTTATGATTTTATTTCTGTCCAGACGCTCCATGATTTTATCCTTAATAAGAGTCTCCATAATTTTACCCACAATGGACGTCAAATTTACTGGTTTGCAGTTTCCTGGGTCAATTTTGTTACCTTTCTTAAAAATAGGAGTAACATCTGCCTTTCTCCAGTCCCCCGGCACCTCTCCAGTATTCAGTGATTTTTGAAAGATGTGTGCCAGCGTTTCTGCGACTTCCTCCCTTAGTTCCTTAAGGTTACTTGGATGCAATTTATCCGGACCCTGAGATTTATTTACCTTAAGTTTACGCAGCTGTTTGGCAGCGATGCTGATAGTGATATGAATATTGTGGCAACTTTTCTCTGTGACATCTTTGAGTTCTCTTTCCAGATCAGATAGGTTACCTGTCTCCTCCTTGGTAAAGACTGATGCAAAAAAATTATTTACCACTATTGCAGCTTGTGCAGCATTATTTGTCATGTTGTCTCCTGAACCCACCTTCAGTGGCCCTATTCCATTGCTTGTTTCTCATCTACTCCTAATGCAACTAAAAAAACTTTTTGTTATTATCCTTCATATCTCTTTGCCCTTCTGATGCCTTTTTTTCAGTCCTGGCATGCTGTTTGGTATTGAATCTTAATTTTGAGCCATTTTACTTCATGGCCTTAAATGCCTTTTTTTCCTCTTCATGATTTGCTTTGTAGCCCAGTCCAACCAGGCTAGAGTGCCTTTGAGCTTGATACCTTTGCTTCGCGTGGGTACATTGTTCCATTGCCTTCATCATCATCTCCTTGAAGGAACTCCATTGGTCCTCCACTCCCATTGCCATATTGAAGCCTGCCATGGCCCACTCCGATTAGACTTCTCAAGCACACAAAGTCAATCCTCTTGAAATTTGGCAGTTTTGCAGTCAGTTCACTTTACAGTATATTCTGTGAAACGCTTTGAGATGTCTCAAAGGCACGATAAGGCACTCTATCAAATGCAAGGATTATTATTATACATGCACTATCAACAACAACAACTTGCATTTATATTGTGCCCCTCATGCAGGATAGTGTTCCTCACGCAGTGTAGTGTCCTAGATCGCTTGACAGTAGATGTGCTACAGCAGTAAAAGGAGCCAGAGCCCTGCCTGATGTGTTTCTCCTCTCCTACAACCCATTCAGATGTGCCCCTTCAATTAAATTCAGTCAGAATTAAAAATTACGATTGAATGTAAGAACTTTCCAAAATTCTGCGCCATTATTTTATCACTTTATCAGTCCTTTGAATGAGATGTTAAACTGAACTTCCCGTCTGCCTGTTCAGGTGGGCGTTAAAGATCCTGTGATGCTATTTGAAAAGAAGGGAGTTTCTCTCCTGGTCTCTTGGTCAACAATCTCCCAAATAAAAAAAATTGGTCACTCACTCCACGACTCTTTGTGGGACACTGCAATGCACAACTAGCTACCACGTTTTGCCCAAATAATACACAGTCACCACTTTACTGTATATTTTGTAAAGTGCTTTGAGACATCTTGATGGCATGATAAGGTGTTATATCAAATGCAAGGATTATTATTATTGCTTTCTGGTTGCTGTTTTTCTAGGTGACGGCAGTAAAATGGCTGACGCAACTGCGTTATTGTCGGTCTGCGATCCTGTGCACATGGTTCTGATAAAGACAGGCTCCGCCAGCGAAACCACCCTGGTGGCATCCCACTATCTGGAGTGGCGCTCTGTGCTCAGTACACCCAGTGGGAGAATGAGCATGGCTGTGGAGCTGCAGGGTGTAGGTATGAAGGTTTAACAGCTTGGTGGGAGATGAGTTGATTATTTTCAGCCTGCTCAGCTTGTCACACTCTTACCTCTGGGTGAAAAGATTTCAGGTTCAATTCCCATCCAGGTTTCAGCTCCCAGTCTAGGCTGACATTCCGGATGGAACAGGAATTAAATCAATCCACAAATGTTTGTGGGACGCTGCTGTGCACAATTGTCTGCCACTTTTCGCCCACAAAACACACAGTGAATTACAATGTATTCTGTGAAGTGCTTTGAGATATCTCAATGACGTGATAAGGTACTATATCAAATGCAAGGATTATTATTATTATAATGTCTCAAAGTTCTACAAACAACAATTTGCATTTATACGGCGCCCTTCACAGGGGTAGCATCTTGGAGCAAGTAACAGCTTTGTGGTTTGACACTGTGTCCGAAAGGTAGGGGAGGTGACCAAAGGCACAATCGAAGAGGAAAGTCTTCAGCTGTGATTTACAGCTGGGCAAAGAGGGGACAAGATGGAGGGACTGAGGCAGGGAGTACCGGAGATTTGAGGCGTAGTGGCTGAAAGCACAGCCTTCGATTGTGGAGCAGTGGAGATGAGGGATGTGCAGCAGGCCTGAGAGGGGGGAGGAGTGAGGTATGAGCAGATTGGAGACGAAGAAAGGTGCACACACGATGAGGACATTGCTGATTAAGGAGGGTTTTAATAATAATAATCCATGCATTTGATATAGCGCCTTATCACATTTTCGCAATGTCTCAAAGCGCTTCACAGAATATACTGTAAAATGAATTGACTGTATATTTTGTGGGTGAAACATGGCAGCCAATTGCGCACAGCAGGTTCCACAAACAAGTCGTGGATTGAGTGACCAAATTATTATTATTTTGAAGGAATTATTACCCCTAGAAAAGTGATCCGCCAATCGACTAACAACTGGGTTCCAATTTACTTCTAGGTAAACAGGTGTCTGTAGTAAGGAAACTTGCCCAACATCTCGCCTTGCCTAGGAATCGAACCCAGGTCTCTTGCTTGCGAGGCGAGTGTTTTAACCACTGAGCTATAATACTGAATGCAGGGAGAGAAGGTCCAAGGCAAAATGATTTGGGGGAGAGTGAGGCATTGTTATTATTAATTGTGCTGCGCTGTCAGGCCATGTGTTTCTGGTGAGAGATTCGTCTGCTTATTCTTCAGGTGGACGTTAAAGAACTCAACGTGACATTATTACCCAATATCATGGTTCCCACTCTGCCTCTGCAAAGCACTTCGAGACATTTCACTTCGTGAATTCACCATATGATCTAAATAAGTAGAAAACAAAATCTTAAAACTGCAGATATGCAAATCTGTGCAACAGGTCAAGTATCTGCCAGGCTGCTACTGAATGGGCCCATTATCAGGGCCAAGTGTTGTCAGTGGGGTTTTGTAAAAGGACATTGGTAATCTGAGCATGCACTAGATTAACCTCCATCATATTCTGCCTTTGCTGTCTGCTGTGAAGCAACTCAAGTAACACTTGTATTAGGAGTCCCGTGGTACAGTGGTTAGACTGCTCGCCTCGCAAGCGAGAGGACCCAGGTTTGATTCCCGGGCAGGTTGAAGCCTCAGGCAGGTTTCCTTACTCCACGCGCCTCTTTACCTAGCAGTAAGTAAGAACCCGGTTGTTAGTCGATTGGTGGATCACGGACCACTTTCTGAGGGTAATAATCCCTTCCCCAAAAAAATATTGTCACTCAATCAACGACTCTTTGTGGGACACTGCTGTGCGCAATTGACCATTAGGGGTAAAGGCTTGTGGAGTAAGGAAAGTTGCCTGTGGGTTCGACCTGCCTGGGTACTCTCGTTTGAGAGTCGAGTGTGCTAACCAATATGCTACACTTCCCAGTGTGTGTCCTGACCTCATGTCCTCTTGTTCCTCTGTCTCAGTGCATCCCACATGTCAGGGTAAAATGTAATCTATACCTTTACTGCACTCACTGCACAAGTGAATTCCAACTGGAATTCTGAAACCGTTATTAAATGGGATCCAATTTGGTCAGCCTGAATGCACTGACTGTAAATGTTACTCCCACTCACAGGTACAGAGTCAAAGGTTCCTGTCGGAGTTCTCAATATAAAACTTGAAATGTATCCCTGCCTGATGCAAACCTTGAGCCAGGAGATTTTGACCACCCAGGTACTGTTTCTGTTACTAAAATACCAATGAATGCTGTGTCTGTTATTAATTAAATACAGTGGAAGCTGCTTAAACTGGACACATCGGGGCCGGCGGTTTTGTCCTGTTTAAGCGGCGTCCGAGGTTAACCAAAGTTCTCTGACCTCTTCCTGCCCAGCAGAGGAGCGGCAACGCCTCGTCCCTCCCATTAGACGGGAGGACCGATTAGCAGCTGCTCTGAGGTGATTGACAGCCTGGAACCACTTGTGAATGTTTGGGCTCCTCCCAATCACAAGTGGCTCCAGCTGTCAATCAATCAGTCAATCAATCGTGATTTGACTCCTCCCATTGCCTCCCATGTTTCTTACCCGTTCCTCATTCCCCCCAACTTCTCACTGATTGACAGCCCGAAGCTGCTTATGAGTGGTTGGAGTCTACTGTCCATCCCCCAGTGCCTTCGCCGCTTCCTTCCTTTCCTCCTTCAAGGCCAGTCTCAAGACCTTTCTCTTTGACCGTACCTTCAGCTCCCCTCTCGACTCTCTACCCCCTCCTCGCTCCCTCCCTCCCCTCACCATTTCCCCCCTCCTCGCCCCCTTCCCTCCCCTCACCATTTCTCCCCTCCTCGCTCCCTCCCTTCCCTCCCCTCACCCTGTCCATTTCCCCCAATGCTCGGGTCCCGACCCAACTGTCCAGCGCCTTGGGACGTCCTCCTGACGTGAAAGGCGCTCTATAAATGGAATCTTCTTGTTGTTGTACTGTCAATCCACTGCTGGAGACACAGGGAGTGAGTCGCACTCTGGAATTTTGTCTGGATTAACCAGATTTTTGTCCAAATTAACAGGCAGATTTAAAATAGGTAAGAATACAAATGAATCAGGGCCGGGCATTTTGTCTAGGAAATAGTTAGCACTCAAGTACTGAACTTTCTAACTACGATAATACACAGAAATATTTTGGGAGTTTTACAACATCAGGAGGGAGCAAGAATTATTTTGATAAATTTACAGAGAACTCCAGCTCCAAAATTAAAACTGTTTAAGAATTTGCCAAACTCTGGTTGCTCTGAAAGGCAAAAAATGAGAGGAAATCTAAACCTAGGTGGAATTCCTTCCCCCATTGGGTAGCTCTTCTCCCCTTCCCCTCTCCTCGAAAGCATTGTTGCAGATCAGAACTCACTGTGGTAAATGGCGGTGGGTTAACCCACATCTAAGAGTGTGGCACCAACATGACAGCCACAGCTCCTGTTTGTTGCTGACTGGCCTGTAATTTGATATTAATAACTTGACCGAGCTTCACATTTACAGCTAGGTTTAGAACGTCAGAAGACTGCCGAGAGGGAGCGGTTATTCCTCATCTACGCCAAGCAGTGGTGGAGAGAGTACCTTCAGATCAGACCCTCACACAACAACAGACTGGTGAAGATCTTTGCTCAGGTGTGTACACTTCTCTAGAAAGCTGTGTTGTGAAGTCCTGTAGTATAGTGGTTACAGTACTCACTTCGCAAGTGAGGATCTGGGTTGATTCCCGGGCAGGGCGAATCCTTACTCCGCACGCCTCTGTTTACCTAGCAGGACAACAACAAAATGACGTTTGTAAACCGCCTTTCATGTCAGGAGGACGTCGCAAAGACCTCGACAGTCAGTGTTTCGTACCCAAGCTGGGGGTCGGATTGGGGAAGGGGGATGGCGGGAAAGCAAGGTGAACAAAAACACGGTTGAAAAGGAGGGTCTTCGTGAGTCTTCAAGGAGGCAAGGGAGGGGGCGAGTAAGTAAGAACCCAGTTGTTAGTCAATTGGTGGTTCGCTTTATGGGGGGGTAATAATCTCTTCAATAAATAAATAATTTGGTCACTCAATTCAGGAATGTTCGCAATTGGCTGCTGCGTTTCGTCCACAAAATATACAGTCAATTCATTTTACACAAAGTTAGGGAGGGGGTAAAGAGTGAGAAGGATAGGAGCCAACTGCAGGAAGACATAGACAGATGGTACAATGGGCGACACACGGCAGATGAGTTTCAATGTAGAGAAATGTGAAGTAATGCATTTTGGTAGAAAGAATGAGGGGAAGCATTATAGGCGGTAATACAATCTAAGGGTGAAAGTACAGAGAGACCTGGAGGTGCAGGTAAATGAATCCTTGAAGATAGCAGGACAGGGAGATAAGGCTGTAAATAGGGCAAATGGGATTCTAGGCTTTATAAATAGGGGCATAGAGTACAAGAGTCAGGAGGTTATGATTAACCGATATAAAACGCTGGTTAGGCCTCAGTTAGAATACTGCCTCAGTTCTGGGCACCGCACTATAGGAAGGATGTTAAGGCATTGGAAAGGGTACAGAGGAGATTTACGAGGATGGTACCAGGAATGAGGGACCGTGATGATGAGGAAAGGCTGGAGAGGCCGGGATTATTCTCATTGGAGCTGAGAAGGTTACGAGGACCTGATAGAGGTCTTCAAAATCATGAGGGGATTTGATTGGTTAGAAATGGAAAAACTGTTCCCACTGGTGGGTGTGTCGGTGACTCGAGGTCACAGATTCAAAATAGTCTCTAAAAGAAGCCGAGGGGAGGGGAGAAGACATGTTTTCACGCAGTGAGTTGTTGGAATCTGGAAGGCATCGCCTGAAAGGGCGGTCGAGGCCGATTCAATAACTATTTTCAAAAACGCGGTGACGGGTATTTGAGGAGGACGGGTTTGCAGGTTATGGGGAAAGGGCCGGGAGTGGGATTGACATTAATTGCTCTATTCAAAGAGCCGCACAAACTCGATGGGCCGAATGGCCTCTTTTTGTGCTGTATGATTCTATGATATGAAGTGGAACAGGTTTCAGTAGGAGAGCATCTGGACAACAGTGATCACAACATATTCGGTATATAGTTCTTATGGAAAGGGACAGAAAGCAATTAAAGGTGCAGACACTCAACTGCAAGTGGGCTAATTTCAATGAGTTAAAAAGGGACCTAGCCAAGGTGGACTGGAAAGAAGGATTGGGAGGTAAAACATCTAATGAGCAATGGGAAACCTTCAAGGAGCAGATAGTTCATTAAAAAACAAATACATTTCTACAAAAGGGGAAAGGTAGGGCATCCAAACCTCCCGGATGAATAAGGAAATTGGGATTAAAATAAAACAGAAA
The DNA here is from genome assembly GCF_018977255.1 of Callorhinchus milii. Taxonomy (NCBI): domain Eukaryota; kingdom Metazoa; phylum Chordata; class Chondrichthyes; order Chimaeriformes; family Callorhinchidae; genus Callorhinchus; species Callorhinchus milii. The sequence continues at coordinate 125,326,021 of NW_024704743.1, read as the reverse complement.
AAGGTTTATGATAAATGTTAGGTCCAAAATACAGAAGATTATCAAATAGAATGTAGAAAGGAAAGAGGAGAGCTGAGAAAGGAAATAAGAGGGGCAAGGAGATTGTATGAGAAAAGATTAGTGGGTAACATAAAAGGGAACCCTAAGGTATTTTATAAACATATAAGGTTAATCAAATGTCGGGTGGGTCCAATTAGGGACCAAAGAGGAAATCTTCTTGTGGAGGCAGAGGGAATGGCTGATGTACTGAATGAGTACTTTGCATCTGTCTTCACAAAAGAAGAGAATGCAGCCAATGCCACAGTATTGGAGGAGAAGGGAGAGAAATTGGATAAGAATAAACCGAGAGGAGATACTAAAAAGCTGGTCAGTGCTCAAGGTGGATAAGTCACCCGGTCCAGACGGGATGCATCCTGGGTTACTGAGAGAAGTAAGGGTGGAAATAGCGGAGGCTCTGGTCACAATCTTTCAATCCTCCTTGGACACCGGGATGGTGCCAGAGGACGGAGGGTTGCAAATGTTACTCCCTGTACAAAAAGGGGTAGTAGGATAAACCTGGGAACTACAGGCCAGTCAGCCTAACGTCAGTAGTGGGGAAACTTCTAGAGACTATAATCCAGGACAAAATAAATTTTCACTTAGAAAAATATGGATTAATAAAGGACAACCAGCACGGGTTTGTTAAAGGTAAATCATGTCTAACAAACCTAATAGAGATTTTTGATGAAGTAACGGAGAGGGTGGATGAAGGGAGTGCAGTTGAAAGTAGGCATTTGATAAAATATCACATAAGAGACTTGTAAGTAAAATAGAAGTTCACGATATTAAAGGGACAGTGGCAGCGGATACAGAATTGACTGGGAGGCAGAAAGCAGAGAGTGGTGGTGAACGGTTGTTTTTCTGACTGGAAGGAAGTGTGCAGTGGTGTTCCCCAGGGATCAATATTGGGACCACTGTTGTTTTTGATCCACATAAATGACCTGGACTTGGGTACAGGAGTACAATTTCCAAGTTTGCAGATGACACTAAGCTATGGGGAGAGAGCGGGGGAGTGGGGTTGATCAGGGCTATGGGGAGAGTGAGGAATTGGATTGATCAGTGCTATGGGGAGAGAGCGGGGGAGTGGGGTTGATCAGGGCTATGAGGAGAGAGCAGGGGAGTGGGATTAAATTGGAAGAAGCCTATAAAACAGCTAAAATGAGTAGTAAACCCGAGGATTGGGAGAACTTTAGGGATCAACAAAGGAGAACCAAAAAAGTGATTAAGAGGGAGAAAATGGAAGACCAGACCGTAAGAGTTTTTATAAATATATAAAGAGGAAGAGGCTGTCAAAGGTAAATGTGGGTCCGCTACAGGCAGAGACGGGGGAATTATAGTAGGGGACAAAGACATGGCAGAGTCATTAAACAACTACTTTGCTACTGTCTTCACCTTAGAAGACACTGAAACCCTACCAAGAATAGAGGGGAACCAAGAAGACAATGTTAGCGAGCAGCTTGGAGGAATTAATATTAGTGAAGAAATGGTTTTAGGTAAATTGTCAGGTCTTAAAACTGATAAATCTGGATTATTTTCTGGAGGGGGAGAGATTAGATAGTGTTAGTGTTCAGAGGGATTTGGGTGTCCTTGTGCACCAGTCTCAAAAAGTTAGTTTGCAGGTGCAGAGAACAACTAAGAAGGCGAATGGCATGTTAGCGTTCATTGCAAAAGGTTTAGAGAACAAGTTTATAGAATGTATTAGAGATTATTAGAGATAATTTTCTAGATCAATATGCTGAGGAGCCGACCAGGGAACAAGCCATATTAGACCTTATTTTGTGTAATGAAACAGGGCTGATCAGCAAACTGGAACTTAAGGCTCCTCTCGGGCAAAGCGATCATAATATGATGGAATTTAGCGTTAAGTTAGAGAGGGAAGTAGTTAAGTCTGAAGCAAAAGTCTTCAATTTAAATCGAGCCAACTTTGCTGGTATGAGAGAGGATTTAGCCAGAATAAACTTAAAGATTTGACGGTAGACCAGCAATGGCAGACATTCAAGGAGATAGTGCAAAATTCCCAACGAGCACATATTCCTTTGAGGAATAAGAATGCCACGGGAAAGGTGGTGCAGCCATGGCTAACTAGAGCAGTTAGGGAAAGTATCAAATCAAAAGAAAAAGCCTATAAAACAGCGAAGATGAGTAGTAAACCCGAGGATTGGGAGAACTTTAGGGAACAACAGAGGAGGACCAAAAAATTGATCAAGAGGGAGAAAATAGATTACGAGGGCAAACTAGCAAAGAACATAAAAACAGACTCCAAGAGTTTTTACAAATATATAAAGAGGAAAAGGCTAGCGAGGGTGAATGTGGGTCCATTACAGGCAGAGACCGGAGGAATTATAATAGGGGACAAAGACATGGCAGAGTCATTAAACAAGTATTTTTCTACAGTCTTCACCGTAGAAGACACTGGAAACATACCAAAAATAGAGGACCAAGAAGACAATGTTAGCGAGCAACTTAGGGAGATTAACATTAGTAAAGAGATGGTTCTAGGTAAATTGTCGGGTCTTAAAACCGATAAATCCCCTGGACCGGATGGCCTGCATCCGAGAGTTTTAAAGGAGGTGGCTACTGAGATAGTGGATGGCATGTCTATAATCTTCCAAAAGTCTGTGGATACTGGAAAAGTTCCCATTGATTGGAAGATTGCAAACGTAACTCCACTATTTAAGAAGGGTGGGAGAGAAAATAGGGAAAACTATAGACCAGTTAGTTTGACGTCAGTTGTAGGGAAAATTCTTGAGTCCTTAATAAAAGACGTAGTTATGGGATACCTGGAAGACCATAAAAAGATTAGGCAGAGTCAACATGGCTTTACAAAAGGGAAGTCATGCTTGACTAACCTTTTAGAATTTTTTGAGGATGTATCTAGCAGGTTGGATAAGGGGGAACCAGTAGATGTGGTATATTTGGATTTTAGGAAGGCATTTGACAAGGTGCCACACAAAAGGCTGTTACTCAAGATCAAGGCCCACGGGATTAATGGGAAAATATTAACATGGATAGAAGAGTGGCTATCGGGTAGAAAGCAGAGAGTAGTGATAAACGGATCATTCTCGAATTGGCAGGAGATGTAACTAGTGGAGTGCCACAAGGATCAGTGCTTGGGCCTCAGCTATTTACCATTTACATCAATGATCTGGACGAGGACATTGAATGTAATGTGTCTAAATTCGCGGATGATACTAAACTCGGTAGCAGAGTGAGCTCTCAGGATGATGCAAAAAGATTGCAACGAGATATAGATAGGCTCGGGGAGTGGGCAAGTAGGTGGCAGATGGAATTCAATGTTAGCAAGTGTGAAATTATTCACCTTGGTAGCAAGAATAAAAGAACAGATTATTTTCTGGAAGGGGAGAAGTTAGATAGTGTTAGTATTCAAAGGGATTTGGGTGTCCTTGTACACCAGTCCCAAAAAGTTAGTTTGCAGGTGCAGCAGCAACTAAGAAGGCGAACGGCAGTTAGCGTTCATTGCAAAAGGTTTAGAATATAAGAGTAGGGAAGTCTTGCTGCAACTGTATAGGGCTTTGGTGAGACCGCACCGAGAGTATTGTGTGCAGTTTTGGTCTCCTTATTTAAAAAAGGACATACTTGCCCTCGAGGGGGTGCAGCGTAGATTCACTCGGTTAGTTCCTGGGATGAGGGGACTGACCTATGAGGATAGGCTGAATAAACTGGGGCTGTATTCTCTAGAGTACAGAAGAATTAGGGGAGATCTTATTGAAACATATAAGATTATTAAAGGGCTGATAAAGTAGACACTGAGGGACTGTTTCCCCGGTAGGAGAATCTATAACCAGGGGTCACAGTCTTAAAATTAAGGGTCAGCCTTTTAGAACAGAGTTGAGGAAACATTTCTTCACTCAGAGGGCAGTGACTTTATGGAATCCACTCCCCCAGAAGGCTGTAGATGTCAGTCAGTACTTGAACATCTTCAAGGCTGAGACTGAGAGATTTTTAAAAAACAGAGGGATTAGGGGATATGGGGATAGGGCAGGTAATTAGAGTTAGGTCTGAAGATCAGCCATGAACTTATCGAATGGCGGGGCACAGGCTCGAGGGGCTGAATGGCCTACTCCTGCTCCTAATTCTTATGTTCTTTTCAAAGAGCTGGCACACGCACAATGGGCCAAATGGCCTCCTTCTGTGCTGTATGATTCTATGAAAGTAGTCATTGATTATTTATTTCTTCTCTTCAAAAGTGGCTATAGTGTTGGTGCCTTGGAGTGTCTGTGAAATTGGGTTCAAGCGTTTGTCAGAAACCACACCGAGGATATTATTAAAATGTTTTATTTGCAATTATAAAGTCACACAAGCAGAAGCATCACATTACACCTGACCATGATCATTACTTGTCGCGCTTAAATGACAAATATAGCTCTATCCTAACAAGATACACTCAACGCTAAAATCCTAAACTGCGAGGAGATGCTGGATTTCCTTGAATCCAAAATCAAGGGAATCCGCTCCGCGGTCACTCCCCCTCCAACTTCCACCCACTCCCCACCCCTTCCCTCCCACACTCCGACTCCTACCCATCCTCCCCTACACACCTTCGTACCCGTTTCCCCACCCTCTGTCACCAAACTCATCCTGCCCCTGAAACCCACGTCCTGCTCCCTTGACCCCATCCCCACTCCACTCCTTATCTCTCAGCTCCACCTCCGGAACATCGCCAGACTACGGCACTACCTCACCCCTCACGCGGCTGAAACTCTGGTCCACGCCTTTATCACCTCAAGGCTGGACTATGGGAACTCTCTCCTCGCCGGCCTTCCCGGCCCTCCCTCCACACTGCAGGTCATTCAGAACTCTGCAGCTCGTGTCCTGTCCCGCACCAGGCTTCGCGACCACATCACTCCCACCCTCACACTCACCCTCGCCCTCGCTCGCCTCCACTGGCTCCCCATCCCCCAGAGGATCGAATTCAAGATCCTCATCCTCACCTACAAGGCCATTCACGGCCTCGCTCCCTCCTACCTCTCCGACCTACTATCCCCCCACGTACCACCCCGTACCCTCCGTTCGTCTGGCTCCGGTCTGCTCCACATTCCCCGCACCAACTGCTCTACCATCGGTGGCCTTCAGCCTCTCAGCCCCAAGGCTCTGGAACTCCAGAGCGTGAAAGGCGCTCTATAAATGAAATCTTGTTGTTGTTGTAAACATATGAAAAAAATTATGTGATATATGAAATGTGCCTAAATAATCTCTAGCTGTTTTGTATGTATATTGGGTACGTGTCTTAGGAGTAGGAGAGATACTATCAACAGGCAGGAAATTGTGAAAGTTAAACACGGTCTCTGGCTTGCTGCTGGCTGCAAACGTCTCTTGGTGGTCCACTCTGGCAAGGGCTGAACTCGTCCTCTTTGTGGTCCACTCTGGCGAGAGCTGGACTTGTCCTCTTTCCCTCAAAGGCATTCTTCTTCCTCTCCATAGAGATTCGACTCCTTCCTCTCCTCAGAGGCTCCAAAAAACAATTAGCTTTGGCTATTGATTTTTACACCCTTTTTCACTGGACATCTGTGTCCTAACTTTTTTTCATGACTTCTTTCCTGCTCTCTGCACTTTTCCTAGGCATTCTTTCCCTCTCTTCAATTTGTTTCTCCTTGTACCAACTAGGATACCTTCTGCAGAAGATGGTACTCCTATTCCATCTTATCCAGCCCGACCAGACAACCTGACTCCATGTCCCTGAAGTTTCAGTCCTTCGTTCTAACTCCGTCTATGTGACCTGCTGACTTCATCCATGGCCTTGCCCCCTCCTACCTCTCTGACCTGCTGACTCCCTACCAACCCATCCGCTCCCTCGTTCAATGGGCTCCGGCCTACTCCATGTCTCCCGCCCGACCCGCTCTACCATCGGTGGCCGGGCTTTCAGCTTCTCTGCCCCCACACTCTGGAACTCATCCCACGGTACCTTCGCCTCACTTCCTCCCTCGCCTCCTTCAAGGCCGGTCTCAAGACCCTTCTCTTCGACCGTGCCTTTGGTCTCCCCTCCCACCTCTCTGCCTTCTCTCACCCCTACACCACCCCTCCCCCATGCTCAGCCCCCGACACCTGACTGTTCAGCGCTTTGGGATGTTCTCCCGATGTGAAAGGCGCTCTATACGTGTCATTTTGTTGTTGTTGTTGTAGTAAGCTTTTTCTCAGTTTTAATTACTAGTTTGTATCCCATCCATTTTCCAGGTCCAGTTATCCTTATCTTTCCTGGCCATGGGTCCCATTCCAGTGACCTCCTGCTAGCTCGGTGCCTCTTTACTAGGACTGTGTGTGTGTGTGTCACATGGCAGTTTTTATTTCTTTAATTCATTCTACTTAATTCATCTATTCACTAAATGATCAATATTAATGATTCTTATACTATAATCCCAACTATTTACATGTCTTCCGTAGCCAAGTTAATCCAGTCCTTACACTGCAATACATTTACACAGTGCCTCGTGTCGGGAGGCCCTCACAAGGTGCTGGACATGATTTGGCACCCGACTGGGGATGGGAGGCCGGGCCTCACAGTCCGAGACATGGGGGAGGGCAGAGTCGGAAGGACTCCGGGATGCAGTTCCTGGGTGGGGGGAAGACAGGCTGAAAGCCCAATGGCCGATGGTGGGGTGACTAATAATAATAAGTAAGTAAGAGTAAAAGGGGGATGTGAAGCAGGCCAGTGAAGGGAGCAGCCGGGAAGTGTAGGGCTTGAGAAGGTTGCAGAGGGACGGTGGGGCAAGACACAGAGGGATTTGAAGCTGAGGATCCACTGGAGGATGGGGAGCCAATAGAGCCGGACGAGGATGGGGTGATAGACTTGCAAGACGTGGGCTGCAGGCTTCTGGATAGTCTGCAGATTGTGGGGGGAACACCTGAGAAGTCTGGCGAGCAGTGATTTGGTGAAGTTAATTTCAAGATCCTCACACTACTCTACAACTCCCTTCATGCCCTGATACCTTCCTATCTCTCCGACCTGCTTACCCCCAACCCCTCTACCTGCTGTCTCCACTCGACTGGCTCTGGCATCCTGCTTGTCCCGCGTCCCTCTGTTCCACAGCAGCTGCGCTTTTAGCCACTATTCCCAGAAACTCTGAAACAACCTGTGGAGTCCTGTAGCTCAGTGGTTAGAGCACTCGCTTTGCAAGCGAGAGACCTGAGTTCAATTCCAGGCAGAGGGCCAAACCTTGGGCAAGTTTCCTTACTCCACACAGAGCCTAATAATAATCCCTCCAAAACCATAAACAATAATAAATTGGTGATTTTCAATCTACGACTGTTTGTGGGACATTGCTGTGCGCAATTGGCTGCCGCGTTCGCCCACAAATATACAGTCAATTCACTTTACAGTATGTTCTGTGAAGCGCTTTGGGACGTCCTCCCGACGTGAAAAGCGCTATATCAAATGCGAGGATTATTATTATTATAACCTCCCTCAATCCCTCTGCCTTGCCTCCTCCTTCACCATCTTCAGGTTGTACCTGAAGTCCTTCCTCTTCAACCATGTCTATGGTCACCTCCCCTCGGCTCTGCCTGAGGGGCGCTTTATAAATGCGTCGTTGTTGTAGCTGATGTAATAAATACATGGATTAAGTCGTTGGTGCTTTTTGGGACGTCCTCCCGACGTGAAAGGCACTCTATAAATGTAATTTTGTTGGTGGTGGTGGTAGCTCTTTTACTTTTGCTGATTTGAGAGCCTGTAAAATCTTCATTCTTTGAATCTGAATTAAGTGTCCATTGAAATCTAATTAGGATCATAGGAACAGGATTAGGCCATTCAGCCCCTCAAGCCTGTTCCTCCATTCTCTAAGATCATGGCTGATCTGTCTCTCAACTCCATTTATCCACCGTTGCCCCATCTCCCTTAATACCCTGACTGTAGCAAATATTTATCTACCTCCATCTTGAAAATATCAGTGGATCCAGCCATAATCCACAGCCTTTTGGGGGAGGGAGTTCCAGATTCCCACTATCCTTGGGTGAAAAACTGCCCCTTGATTTCACTCCAAAATGGCCGGACTCTAATTTTAAGATGATGCCCCTGGTTCTGGATTCCCCACCAGAGGAAATAGTGTCTCTGTAGCTGCCCTATCAAATCCTTTATCATTTTAAACCTCTCAAATCAGATCACCCTTCAACCTTCTAAACTCAAGGGAATACAGACCAAGTTGATGCCACCTCACAATGTAACCCTTTAAGCTCTGATTGTGTGTTTTGCCCAGGATGAGAATGGCACTAACCGGCCGGTGTGCTCGTATTTAAGGCCGCTACGAGCTGGGAGGCTGCTGGACACCCCGAGGCAAGCCGCCCGGTTTGTCAATGTTCTGGGTTACGAAAGGGCCCCGGTGGTTGGAGGTGGTGGCAAGCAGGAGCAATGGTGCACGCTCCTACCCTTTCTCTGTCGAGGCAAGGTATATGTTCTGTAGTTTCTTGTTGAATTTGATTCTCTTCCTCCAACCCTCCGCCTTGGCCCCTCCTTTCCTATCTTCAGGTCGCATCTGAAGACCTTCCTATTCGACTGTGCCTAACAGTCATCTACCCCCGGCTTAGTGTTTAGTGTCGTGCTCCACCACCAAGCACTCTAGGACGTTACCTTGCATGAGAGGCGCTATATAAACGCAACTTATGCTTTTCCAGAAATCTGAATCCTAGTTCGGATTTTCTATCTCCCCCCCCCCCCCCGCGTTCCTGTGTAGTCCTCGGGAGGAGACTTTAAACCGAGGTCCCGTCTGCCTGTTCAGGTGGATGGTAAAGATCCCGCGGGGCTATTGGAAAAGAGAAGGGAGTTTCTCTCTCCCAGTGTCCTGGACAACAATCCCCCAAATAATATTGCTCACACGCCCCATGGCTGTTTATGGGGACACTGCTGTGCTCAATTGGCTATCCCGTTCACCCACAAAATATACAGTCACTACGACACTCTCCATGATATTCTATGAAGCCTGTTGAGATGTCTTGATAAGGCACGACATCAAATGCTATGATTATTATTTCTTATGATGCACTAGAATTTTGTAAATATTTTTATATGTGCACATACGTGGGCAGGGCGAAACCTTAGGCAAGTTTCCTTACTCCACACACCTCTGTTTACCTAGGTAAGAATTCGGTTGTTGGTCAATTGGCTGATTGCATTCCAGGGGTAATAATCCCGCAAAAAAAAATGTGGTCCCCTAATCCACGACTCTGTGTGGGACAGTACTGTGCGTAATTAGCTGCCGGCTTTCACCCACAAAATACAGTGAATTCACTTTACAGTATGTTCTGTGAAACTCTGAGACTCTCAACAACATAAGGCACTGTATCAGATGCAAGGATTATTATTATTTCTCTATTATAATGTAACTGTGGCTGTTGATGTGCAGGGAGATTGTGAGGATCATGCCACACTGCTATGCAGCTTACTGCTGGGCTACGGACTCGGTGCCTATGTGTGCGTTGGAACAAAAGCCAAGGGAGTCCCCCACACCTGGGTATTGACATGTGGAACCAATGGAGCAATCACCTTCTGGGAGAGTTTGACTGGGCACAGGTGAGGTCAGAGCACTCACCCACAAAATCATAGAATTATTCAACAACAACAACAACAAGATTCCATTTATAAAGCGCCTTTCACGTCAGGAGGACGTCCCAAGGCGCTGCACAGTTGGGTCATGACCCGAGCAGGGGGGAAATGGTCAGGGTGAGGGGAGGGAAGGGAGGGAGCGAGGAGGGGGGAAATGGTCAGGGTGAGGGGAGGGAAGGGAGGGAGCGAGGAGGGGGAAGAGAGTCGAGAGGGGAGCTGAAGGCACGGTGAAAGAGAAAGGTTTTGAGACCGACCTTGAAGGAGGAAAGGGAGGAAGCGGCGAAGGCACTGGGGGATGGAGTTCCAGAGCCTCGGGGCTGAGAGGCTGAAGGCCCGACCACCGATGGTAGGGCGGTTGGGGCGGGGGACGTGGAGCAGACCGGAGCCAGAGGAACGGAGGGTACGGGCAGGTAGGTAGGGGGATAGTAGGTCGGAGAGGTAGGAGGGAGCGAGGCCGTGAATGGCCTTGTAGGTGAGGATGAGGATATTCAGTATAGGAGTCGGCCATTCTACCCATCGTGTCTGTGCCGGTTCTTTAAAAAGAGCTTCCAAATGAACCCCAATCCCCCGCTCTCTCCCCATTGCCCCGATCAACCCCACTCCCCCGCTCTCTCCCCATAGCCCTGATCAACCCCACGCTCTCCCCATAGCCCTGATCAACCCCACTCCCCCGCTCCCCCATAGCCCTGATCAACCCCACGCTCTCCCCATAGCCCTGATCAACCCCACTCCCCCGCGCTCTCCCCATAGCCCTGATCAACCCCACTCCCCCGCGCTCTCCCCAGAGCCCTGATCAACCCCACTCCCCCGCTCTCTCCTCACAGTCCTGCAAACTTGTCCTCCCCAAATAATTATCTGCTTCTCTTAAAAGTTGTTATGGAATCGGCTTTCACCATCCTTTCAGGCAATGCATTCCAGATACCAACAGCTCTCTGTGTGAACACATTTCTCCTCCCCTCCCCTCTGTTTCTTATAACAACTACTATAAATGGGTGTCCTCGGGTTACCAACCCACCGCCAGTGGGAATAGTTTCTCCTCGTTCACCCTATCGAACGAATCCCCTCATCATTTTGAAAACTTCTATTATGTCTCCTCTTAACCTTCTCTGCTCCGAGGAGAATAATCCGAGCTTCTCTACCTCTCCTGATAACTGAGGTCCCTCATTCCTGGTACCATTCTGGTCAATCTCCTTTGTACCCTCTCCAATGCCTTGACATCCTTCCTAAAGTGTGGGGCCCAGAACTGAACCCAGTCTCTCGCTGAGGCCTCACCAGTGTTTTATATAAAGGTTCATCATAACTTCCTGACTTGTGTACTCTATGCCCTATTTATAAATTGGAGTCCTGTAGCTCAGTGGTTAGAGCACTCGCTTTGCAAGTGAGAGACCTGAGTTCAATTCCAGGCAGAGGGCCAAACCTTGGGCAAGTTTCCTTACTCCACACAGAGCCTAATAATAATCCTCCAAAACAAAAAACAATAATTAAATTGGTCATTTTCAATCTACGACTGTTTGTGGGACATTGCTGTGCGCAATTGGCTGCCGCGTTCGCCCACAAATATACAGTCAATTCACTTTACAGTGTGTTCTGTGAAGCGCTTTGGGACGTCCTCCCGACGTGAAAAGCGCTATATCAAATGCAAGGATTATTATTATTATTATTATAAAGCCGAGTATCCCGGATGCTCTTTAACAGCTGTATCTGCCTGTCCGGCCACCTTCAGAGATTTACTATATGACCCCCAGGTCTCTCTGTCCCTTCACCCCCATTAAGATTGTCTGTTTGCAGTCTGCTACTATCCTGCTCACTGTTTACTACTGTTTCCAGCTTAGTATCATCTGCAAACTTGGAAATTGTACTCCTACACCCAAGTCCAGGTCATTTATGTGGATCAAAAACAGCAGTGGTCCCAATATTGATCCCTGGGGAACACCACTGCACACTTCCTTCCAGTCAGAAAAACAACCGTTCACCACCACTCTCTGCTTTCTGCCTCCCAATCAATTCTGTATCCGCTGCCACTGTCCTTTTAATATCGTGAACTTCTATTTTACTTACAAGTCTCTTATGTGATATTTTATCAAATGCCTACTTTCAACTGCACTCCCTTCATCCACCTTCTCCGTTACTTCATCAAAAATCTTTATTAGGTTTGTTAGACATGATTTACCTTTAACAAACCCGTGCTGGTTGTCCTTTATTAATCCATATTTTTCTAAGTTATTTTGTCCGGGATTAAAATCTCTAGAAGTTTCCCCACTACTGATGTTAGGCTGAATGACCTGGAGTTCCCGGGTTTATTCTTCTGTCCCTTTTTGTACAGTGAAGTAATATTTGCAACCCTCCAGGCCTCTGGCACCACCCCGGTGTCCAAGGAGGATTGAAAGATTATGGCCAGAGCCTCCGTTATTTCCACCCTTACTTCCCTCAGTAACTTAGGATGCATCCCGTCCAGACCGGGTGACTTACCTACCTTGAACACTGACAGCCTTTTTAGTCCCTCCTCTCGGTTTATTCTCATCTTATCCAATTTCTCTACTCTCTCCTCCGATACTGTGGCATTGGCTGCATCCTCTCCTTTTGTGAAAACTGATGCAAAGTACTCATTCAGTACGTCAGCCGTTCCCTCTGCCTCCACAAGAAGATTTCCTCTTTGATCCCAAATTGGACCACCCGACCTTTGACTAAACTTTTATTCTTTATATGCTGATAAAATACCTTAGGGTATTTCCTTTCTCAGCTCTCCTCTTTCCTTTCTATATTCTATTTGATTATCTTCTGTGTTTTGGACCTGACATTTATCATAAACCTTTTCCTGTTTTATTTTAATCCCAATTTCCTTATTCATCCGGGAGGTTTATAACAACATAAGAATTAGGAGCAGGAGTAGGCCATTCGGCCCCTCGAGCCTGTGCCCCGCCATTAGATAAGATCATGGCTGATCTTCAGACCTAACTCTAATTGCCTGCCCTATCCCCATATCCCCTAATCCTTCTATTTTTTAAAAATCAATCAGTCTCAGCCTTGAAGATGTTCAAGGACTGACATCTAAGCTGGAGCTTCCTCAGTGGCAGACATTTGCTGCAGATGAAGTCACCTGGGCTCAGGTTGCCCTCCATCAACTCCCATATACTACATTGCTCACACATCACCTGCCAGGCCGTTCTCTCCTCTCACTCTATTTATCCCTGTATTATTGTCGTTTAGAAGGTATACTTCCCCCTCTGCACCTAATTCCCACTCTCACCCAATTCCTTCTCACTCTGGCCTCGCCTCACTCCGGACGTAGCTCACTCTGGGCTCTCTGCTCGAGTTTGGATGCCCTACCTTTCCCCTTTGGGAATATATTTGTTTTTTAATGAACTATCTGCTCCTTGAAGGTTTCCCATTGCTTGTCAGCTGTTTGACCTGCCAATCTCTCTTTCCAGTCCACCTTGGCCAGGTCCCTTTTTAACTCATTGAAATTAGACCCTCTTCCAGTTGAATATCTTCACCTTTAATTGTTCCTTGTCCTTTTCCATAAGAACTTTATACCTAATGATGTTGTGATCACTGTTGTCCAGACGCTCTCCTGAAACCTGCTCTTCTTGCCCCACCTCATTCCCCAGAATTAGATCCAGCTTTGCTTCCTTCTTCGTTGGACTGGATACTGATCCAGTAAGTTATCCTGCACACATTTCAGCAATCCTTCCCCCTCCTTCCCCTTTATATTGTTATTTTGCCAGTTGTAATTGAAGTCCCCCATTATCACTACTCTATTGGTTTTGCATTTTTCTGAAATCGCTTTCAGATTTGCTCATCTATTTCCTTCCCACTATTTGGTGATCTATAGTACACACCTAACAGAGTAACAGCTCCTTTCCTGCTCCTTAGCCCTAACCAAATAGATTCTGTTTTTGGACTCTTGAGCACATCGTCCATTTTCAGGTCCGTAACCGTGTCTGTAATCAATATTCCCAGCCCTCCCTTTGTGTTCCTTCCCAATCCCTCCTGAATACATTGTAGCCAGGAATATTCAGCTCCCATTCCTACCAGGTCTCCATTATTGCCACTACATCATAACTCGATGTGGCAACTTGAGCCGCAGCTCACCAATCTTATTTGTCACACTCCGTGCATTTATGCATATGCACTCCAAGAGCAACTTAGTCTGTTCTGCATTTCTCCCCCATATAATCCCTCCTTTTTCTGGATTACTCCTGATTACATTGCTATTTGTATCTCCCAGCCCTCTATGTAACTTGTTTTCCTCTCCAATGCTACATCCTGATTCCCTTCCCCCCTCAAAATGTATTTAAAACCCTGTTGTACTTAGGCTTAGACTAATTTAGTGATATGGAGAGACCAGAGAAGCTGGGATTGTTCTCCTAACTTCAGAGAAGGTGAAGGGGAGATTTAATAGAGGTGTTCACAATTATGAAGGGATTTGATCGCGTGAACAGAAAGTAGTGTTTCTACTGGCTCAGTAAACAGGGCACATGGAGTTAAGATAATTGGCAAAAGAACCAGAAGGGAGATGAGGAGAAATTATTTTTACCCAGAGAGTTATTATAGTCTGGAATGCACTGCCTGGAAGGGGTGGAAACAGATTTGATTATAACTTTCAAATGAGAATTGGATATTTACTTGAAAAGAAAAAAATTGCAGGGTTTTGAGAGACAAGCGGGGGAGTGGTAGCTCTTTCAAAGAGCCAGTACAGGCACGATGGGCTGAATGGCCTCCTGTGCTGTATGATTCTATGACTATTTGGTGTCACATATACAACAACGACAAAATTACATGTATAGAGTGCCTTTCACGTCAGGAGGACATCCCAAAGCGCTGAACAGTCAGGTGTCGGGGCCCAAGCATGGGGTTGGGGTGGTGTAGGGGTGAGGGAAGGCAGAGAGGTAGGAGGGAGACCAAAGGCACGGTTGAAGAGAAGGGTCTTGAGCCCGGCCTTGAAGGAGGCGAGGGAGGAAGCGAGGCCAAGGGACCGTGGGATGGAGTTCCAGAGTGTGGGGGCAGAAAGGCTGAAAGCCCGGCCACCGATGGTAGGGCGGGTCGGGCGGGAGTCATGGAGTAGGCCGGAGCCCGATGAACAGAGGGAGTGGGCAGGTTGGTAGGCAGTCAGCAGGTCAGAGAGGGAGGAGACAGACAAGGCCATGGATGGCCTTAAAGATGAAACCGAGGATCTTGAACTCGATCCTCTGGGGGATGGGGAGCCAGTGGAGTCGGGTGGGAGTGATGGGGTCACGGAGCCTGGTGCGTGAGAGTACACGAGCTGCAGAGTTTTGGATGATCTGCAGCTTGTGAAGAACATCAACAGCTTGTGAACAATATACAACAGAACATCATAAACAGGGCTGAGGTGAAGTGCAACACCAAAAAACATTGGTTGAGTTCATGCTCACAAGTTGATTGGGAACACAATTCACTCTCACAGAAAGACTAACAATTTGGCTTTGCCTGATGATCTGTCATCTGCATGGATCCATATCCAATATTTATCCACAATTGATGTCAATAACTGGCTGTCTTTGTGTCTAAAACTGTTTCCTTACTCCGCACTCGATTGACAAATCGTTTTCTAGGGGTAATAACCCCACCAAAATCAAAACAAAACATTCGCTCAATCCACCACTGTTTATAGGACACTGCTATGCATAATTGGCCCCACGTTTCACCCACAAAATACACAGTCACTACATTTTACAGTGTATCCTGCAAAGCTCTTTTGAGATGTCTCGATCATGTGATAAGGCGCTATATCAAATGCAAGGATTATTATTATTTTAGGATGAATTATAAATGCTCTTATTAAGGTGGACCTTTGTGTACATTTATTCCCACCCTAATGTTTTCTAGGTACGTCCACGTTCCCATTAATCCAAACGCCCCCCCGATGGTAGAGCAGCCGAGGCCAGCCTATCCCTACAGCACAATCGGCTGCCTCTTCAACCACCAGAGCTTCTATGCAAATTGTCAGCCCTCGGATGTCGTGGAGCTGTGTGTGTTCGACCTCCACGATGAATCCAAGTGGAAGCCCATGAGCGTCGAGGCCATAAAATCAGTGTGTTCGCCTGGGTCGTCCACCTCCCTGCCCCCATTCCCCCCTCTGTGTGCCCCGGGGCTGGATGCGGCCACAGCCAGCAACGACATTGAGCTGGTGCTGAGAGGCCTGGTCTGTGAGCACAGGAAGGTAAGCTCCCCCGCGCCCCCCACCCACCCGCACCTTGTTTAACCCGGTTCCCCATCCCCCACGGCCCCCCGCTCGGGTAGCCCAGCTCTCCGCCCCCTGTGTAGCCCAGTTCTCCATTGGCAGTCGGGCCTCTCTGCCTCCACCTTATAGAACTCCATCCCACAGTCTCTCCCCCTCGCCCCCTCCCTCGCCTCCTTCAAGGCCCATCTGAAGACCCTCCTCTTCGATCACGCGTTCAGTCACCCTCCCTGCCCTCCACCCCTCCTGATCCCAAACCCCAGCCCTGACTGTCCAGCGCCTCAGGATGACTCCCTGACGTGTGCGGCAGGCACCGTGTCCTATCCCAGAGAGGATCGACTTCAAGATCCTCACCCTCGTATTCAAGTCCCTGCATCCCTCGACCTCTCTGACCTCTCTCTTCACAACAGTACCCGTTGCCTTCGTTCCTCCGGGTCTGGCCTCCTCCGAGGCCTCCGCTCCACCCTCAGCAGCCGTACCTTCAGCCACTACCCCCGAGGCTCTGGAACTCCCTTCCTCACTCCCATCGTCTTGCTCCCTCTCTTCCCATTTTCAGGTCTCTACTGAAGACCTTTCTCTTCGACCGCGCCTTTAGTCACCTTCCTCCCCCTCCCCCTGGCTCCTCCCCCTCCCCCTGGCTCCTCCCCCTCCCCCTGGCTCCTCCCCCTCCCCCTGGCTCCTCCCCCTCCCCCTGGCTCCTCCCCCTCCCCCCGGTCCCGGGATCCGTTACTGTAAACCTCTGAGACCCCGTCCGGCGTGGAGGGCGTTATATAAATCCAAGTTGTTGTTGTGTAAATGCCATTTGTTGTCATTGCCAAATGACTGGGTGCCGTCTGTCACAAGCCAGTGTGATCGTACAACAACAACAACAACATGCGACATGTCCTTCCACCTGCCCCGTGTCTGAGCTGCTGATTGTTTGCACGTCAGGACCTGTCTCTGAACACAACGTGGGACGACCATCTGTCTTATCTGCTGTCTCCGGCTCTCGCTGCGTATGAGACTGAGCGCTCGGCTGGAGTGTCTGCTGGTAATGAGGAGTTTCAGGACTCGATCAAGCGAGCTGTGCCCGATGGCCACACATTCAAGGGCTTCCCCATCCACTTCATCCATCGCAACGCCAGGAGAGCATTCGCAACGTGTTTAAGGTCAGTTTCCCAAAATCTTTTATTCTTTACTCTGTCCTGCAGCTGAGACGTTAAACCGAGGTTCGGGCTGCCTGTTCAGGTGGCTGTTAAAGATCCCGTTACACAGTGAAGGGAGTTTCTCCGGGTGTCCTGCTCTTCCTTCCCCATTGGTTATTCACATCGTGGCTGTTGGTAAAGCATTGGTGTGCGTTCACCTGCAAAATACACAGTCACAAAACTTTACAGTAAGATTCTATCAAGTGCTTTGAGACGTCCTCCCGACGTGAAAGGCGGTGTATTAAATGCATGGATTTCTTGTAGACGGAGGAGTCCTTCCTCCCCCACATTCAGTCCCTGATCAGGACGCCTTCCTCCACATCGCCACATTTCCCACCTCCGACCGTACCTTATCCCAATTGCATCCGAAACCCTCGTGCGTGCATTGTTACCTCCCCCTGGATTACTCCAACCCCCTCCTCGCCATCTCCTCAGCTCCACTGTTCACAAGATCAGCTCATTCAGACTCTGCCGCTCACATACTGACCTGAACCAAACTCCATCCCCACATCTCATCCGCTCTGGCCCAGGCTCCACTGGCTCCCCATCACCCAACACATCCACTTCAAGATGCTCTCACTCTCGTGTTCAAATCCCTTCACTCCCTGGCACCTCCCCACCTCTCCGACCCCTCACTCCCCACCTCTCCGACCCCCTCGCTCCCCACCTCTCCGACCCCCTCACTCCCACCTCTCCGACCCCCTCAGTGCCCACCTCTCCGACCCCCTCCCTCCTCACCTCTCCGACCCCCTCACTCCCCCACCTCCTCCCAACTCTCCGACCCCCTCCCTCCCCAACTCTCCGAGCCCCTCGCTCCCCACCTCTCCGAGCCCCTCGCTCCCCACCTCTCCGAGCCCCTCGCTCCCCACCTCTCCGAGCCCCTCGCTCCCCACCTCTCCGAGCCCCTCGCTCCCCACCTCTCCGAGCCCCTCGCTCCCCACCTCTCCGACCCCTCGCTCCCCACCTCTCCGAGCCCCTCGCTCCCCACCTCTCCGAGCCCCTCGCTCCCCACCTCTCCGAGCCCCTCGCTCCCCACCTCTCCGAGCCCCTCGCTCCCCACCGTCTCCTGCTTATCCCTCGCATCCTCTGCCCCACCATTGGAGGTTGTGCTTTCAGCCACTACACCCCAAAACTCCGGCACATTCTCCTTCAATCCCTCCGCTTTGCCCCCCCTTCTCTTTTTCAAATTCCCACCTAAGACCTTCCTATTCATCCGTGCTTACAATCACCCCTCGCACCCCACGCCCCCCGGCTCGGTGTCAGACTGAGACGTTGCCCTGTGGGAGGGTGCTATATAAGTGCACAATGTTGCAAATTGAAATTCTTTTAACTAAGAGCGAAACAGGCAGCCAATTGACTGATAAACCCCTCCAGATGTTGCACTGTTTTGGGCAATCATTATCTGACCCCACCATTCACCCACAAAACGCACAGTCGCTCAGGATAGCGATCTGCAGATCGACTAATAACTGGGTTCCTACTTACTGCTAGGTAAACAGAGTTAAGTGGAGTAAGGAAACTTGCCTAAGGTTTCGCCCGGAATCGAACCCGGGTCTCTCACTTGTGAGGCAAGTGCTCTAACCACTGAGCTACAGGGTTCCAGTGCTAGCACGACGTTTTGACATGATAAAGTGCAATCAAAATAGTTTCCTCTGTTTTCCGTTCTGCTCTTCAGGTCTCCGTTTTGCGAAGAAATAATTTGCTGCCGTGGGGACCAGGTGCGCCTGGCTGTGCGAGTTAGGGTCTTCGCCTACCCTGAGTCCGCCTGTGCTGTCTGGATCATGTTTGCATGTAAATATCGTTCAGTGCTGTGACCTCTCTGAACACTGTGAACACTGGCATCTCGAAAGCAGAGGTGCTCCAGCCTCCAGTGAGTGACTGACTGACTGGTTCAGGGGTTGTGTGGTTTGGCAGTGACTTTTCAGGTCAGGGTTTCACACACCAGCAAAGGCTCCCAATTACCCACAGACGCTAGTCATTATACATTTGTGTGAATTACTTGTTTATTACTAACTTATTATATAATGACTTGTGCAGATTGTAAAAAATGACTTTTTAAAAAAAACACAAATTATTTTATTACGCAATAAAGCTGTCTGTTTTCTATTTACAGATCACTGGATTCCTGCTCTTGATTTCTTGATCACTATCCAGACATTCCCCCCCTCCCCATCCCCCTCCCCTGGGAGCTCTGCTGTTATGGCTCACGCAATAATAATGGCCCCTTGCCATGAGACAATCAACCTGAACTTTCAGCGTTAATAATAATAATCCTGGCATTTGATACCGCACCTTGTCACATCTTCGGGAAATCTCAAAGCACTTCACAGAATATATTGAAAAGTGAATTAATTGTATATTTGTGGGCGAGACACAGCAGCCAATTGCGCACACAGTGTCCCACAAACAGTCGTGGGTTGAATGACCAAGTTATTATTATTAGGTTTTTAAACCACAACTAACTCAGAATTTTTTGCAAAGTGTTTAAACTTTATGACAATGGTATTAAGGAGTAAGAATAGTTTGAAATTATTCATGGACCAATAATTTGCTACAAGCTCAAACAGTCAGTAGATTTGTCAGTAATTACCTGTGAAATAGTTTGAGATGTTTTGACATTTCCAGAGCTTTTGTCAGAGGCAAGGATTATGAAGGACATAAGGCCTGTACGTCAGCCTAGCTCAGTCCGCTCTCCGTAGCTCTCTGAGTCTGAGTGTTGTGGGTTCAAGCCCCACCTCAGGACTTTGACCTCATATAGACTTGGCTGACATCCCCAATGCTGGGGACTGCTGCATTATCAGACGTGCCATTTTTCAGGTGAGATGTTAAACCGAGGTCCCGTCTGCCTGTTCAGATGCATGTTGAAGATCCCGCGGGGCTATTGGAAAAATGCTCGAAATGGCCAACAATTCCCCAGTAAAACTAGTTGCTTATTTCATGGCTGTTTGTGCACAAATTGATTGCCACGCTTCCCTACAAACCCACAGACACTTCACTGCAATGTGTCTTGTGAAGTGCTTTGAGACGTCCTCCCGATGTAAGGCATTATCAAATGTAAGGATTATTTATAATAATCATGATCCTTGCATTTGATATAGTGCTTTATCACATTGTTAAGACATTTCGAAGAGCTTCACAGAATATAAAGTGGATTGATTATATTTTGTGGGTGAAATGTGGCAGCCAATTGTGCACAGCAGTGTCCCACAAACAGTCGTGGATTATTTTATTTCAACTAATTTTGAGCAAAACACAGTAGAGACTTATATTTCTGGAGAGGATGTGTGGACTTGCTGATTCGGTTACAAGCATCTGCTGCAAACCTCAGACTTCTCCATCATTGTTCACTTCCCTCAGATTAATAATTCTGCTTAGAATAGTATTTGAAATATTGACATAAAATTCATTTGGATGTCTTTCTTGTCTGACGTTGAGGCCGGAGATGATATTGGCATGTCCAAAGCTGCACAGAAAATTCAGCTGTGTGTGTGTGTGTGGACGATGTCTTGCACTCGAGAGTTGCTGTTATCCACACATTTTATTTAATGACATTCTCAAATGCAAATTATTCATGGCACAGTCTGATATCAGTAGTTATGGTATTCAAGTATGCATTAAACATGAAAGGAAATTTATCTAAATCAGAGCGGCTTAAAGTGTTAGAATATTCTATGGAGTAATAATGCGGAGTCTCTAGTATACAATACAATACAAAATTACATTTGTAAAGCGACGTCCACGTCAGGAGGACGTCCCAAGGCGCTGAACAGTCGATTAGCATTCGAGTGGGGTGGGGGGTTGGGATCAGGGAGGGGGGACCGAAGGCACGGTCAAAGAAGAGGGCAAGGGAGGGGGCAAGGCGAAGGGAATGTGGGATGGAGTTCCAGGGGGTGGGGGCAGAGAGGCTGAAGGCCCAATCGTCGATGGTAACCCGGGTCGGGCGGGGGGGATGTGGAGCAGGCGGAGCGTGAGTGTAGTGTTTGGAGTGCTCACTCGAAAGCAAGAGGACCCGGATTCAATCCCGTTAGCCAAGTTTCCTTACTCCACAAGTCTCTGTTTACCAGCAGTAAGTGGGTACCTGGTTGTTTGTCGATTGATTGGAAAATCACTTATTTGTGGATAATAATCTCTTAAAAAAAATTCTGGTCACTCAATCCACGTCTGTTTGTGGGGACGCTGCTGTGTACAATTGGCTGCTGCGTTTCACCCACAAAATATAGTCAATTCACTTTACAGTATATTTTGTGAAGTGCTTTGAGACATCTCAGACGTGATAAGGCGCTATATCAAATGTAGGGATTATTATTATTATTTACTTGGAGAAACAAAATAAACCTCAATGTCAATCTTGTGTTATTATCGCCTCAAAACTATCAACCACAACAACAACAACAACAAGATTCCATTTATAAAGCGCCTTTCACGTCAGGAGGACGTCCCAAGGCGCTGCACAGTTGGGTCAGGACCCGAGGAGGGGGGAAATGGTCAGGGTGAGGGGAGGGAGGGAGGGAGCGAGGAGGGGGGAAATGGTCAGGGTGAGGGGAGGGAAGGGAGGGAGCGAGGAGGGGGGAAATGGTCAGGGTGAGGGGAGGGAAGGGAGGGAGCGAGGAGGGGGGAAATGGTCAGGGTAAGGGGAGGGAAGGGAGGGAGCGAGGAGGGGGAAGAGAGTCGAGAGCGGAGCTGAAGGCTGAAGGTCAAAGAGAAAGGTTTTGAGACCGGCCTTGAAGGAGGAAAGGGAGGAAGCGGCGAAGGCACTGGGGAAAGAGTTCCAGAGCCTCGGGGCTGAGAGGCTGAAGGCCCGACCACCGATGGTAGGGCGGTTGGGGCGGGGGATGTGGAGCAGACCGGAGCCAGAGGAACGGAGGGTACGGGCAGGTAGGTAGGGGGATAGTAGGTCGGAGAGGTAGGAGGGAGCGAGGCCGTGAATGGCCTTGTAGGTGAGGATGAGGATCTTGAAATCAATCCTCTGGGGGATGGGGAGCAGTGGAGGCGAGCGAGGGTGGGAGTGATGTGGTCCCGAAGCCAGTGATTTCTGTGCATTAAGACCTGCTTTGGATACTCAATAAATCTCAAATCCTTTACAGATTTGATATAAATAAGCACAGGAAATAATTTTATTTTCACGATCTTTCTACAGCAACTATTCCCCTTCTCCAATATATAATGCAGCAGCTAATGCCAACAAGATATTAAAAATAGAGGTTCTGTGTATCTGTTAAAGATCCCATGGCACTATTTGACGAGAAGGCAGTTTCTCTCTCCTGGTGTCCCGGCCAAAAATCCCCCAAATAAAGTTGGACATTCACACCACAAATGCAAGGATTATTATTGTTATTTCTTCGCTCATGAAGAGAGTTTGTTTCACCCGAGGGCTCTGTCTATCCTGCCTGACCACACTTGACCAGCAGAAGGCACCATTTCCTCACATCCACCACTTTTCATTTGGTAAATTTTACGATTGTTTACGAGTTATAAAATAACTCGTAAACAATTTTAAAAGCATTGGGGCCATTTAAATTTACGTTTTAAATTACCTTGTTAAAATTACGTTGGGAGTTATTGGCCAGGAAAGAATAAGCTTCTAGAACTTTCCTTGTGGGACACACGTGACAAGTAATGACTGTCGGGTGTAGTGACTGTTTTCGTGAGCCAACATGGAAGGTATTTGGTGCAGGAAGCAAAAAAAACTCCAGGACTTTACCAGAGTAGGAACTCTGTGCACATAATCGGAATTAGGTATGTGTGTTTCGTCCGTCCAGGGAGACAGCGCAATCCATTCCAAACGAGGGAATTTCTATGTGTAGGTGACATGCAAGGAATTCTCAGTCTGGTGCAGTGGGATCTATCTCTAGGATTGAAACTCTGACCTGCTAACTCCATGTCGACCTCTCTCCACTGGCTCCGGCCTGCTCCACATCCACCGCCCAGCCCGCTCCCCCATCAGCGGTTGGGCCTTCAGCCTCTCTGCCGCCAACCTTTGGAACTCTATCTAAAAGTTCCTTTGCGTCGCTTCCTCCATCGCATCCTTCAAGACCCGTCTCAAGACCCTTCTTTTTGGCCAGGCCTTCGGTCACCCTCCTACCCCCACCCTCCGTGTCCTCCACCCTCCTGATCACAGCTCCAGCTCGGGTCCAAATCCCTGACTATCCAGCGCCTTGGGACATCCTCCCAACGTGAAAGACAGGCTCTGTGTAAATGCCATGTGTTGTGTAATCCAAATAACACCCACTGCCCCACCTGATTGTACAAGGATTTGTGCAGAGTATTAGTGCTTTACCATTGGGTGATCCCACGTGTTTACCTCACAGTCAGTAGGAACCCAGTTGTTAGTCGATTTGTGGATCACTTTCTGGAGGTAATAATCCCTCCAAAAAAAACAAACATAAATTTGGTCAAGATACTTAAACAATGTGGAGTCCTGTAGCTCAGTGGTTAGAGCACTCGCTTTGCAAGTGAGAGACCTGAGTTCAATTCCAGGCAGAGGGCGAAACCTCGGGCAAGTTTCCTTACTCCACACAGAGCCTAATAATAATCCTCCAAAACCAAACAATAATAAATTGGTCATTTTCAATCTACGACTGTTTGTGGGACATTG
Organism: Callorhinchus milii; assembly: GCF_018977255.1. Lineage (NCBI taxonomy): Eukaryota > Metazoa > Chordata > Chondrichthyes > Chimaeriformes > Callorhinchidae > Callorhinchus > Callorhinchus milii. Next base: position 125,302,454 of record NW_024704743.1, on the reverse strand, counting down.
CTGTGCGCAATTGGCTGCCGCGTTCGCCCACAAATATACAGTCAATTCACTTTACAGTGTGTTCTGTGAAGCGCTTTGAGACGTCCTCCCGACGTGAAAAGCGCTATATCAAATGCAAGGATTATTATTATTATTAATGTAAGACTCAGTCTCTCGGCTCTCGCCCCGGTGCCGCTGCATTGTTGAAAGTTGATGTCGTTCGGTTGAGACCTATTTGTTAGGTCAGGGTATCATTGGATACTTGGCAAAGGCAGGTAATTGGACTTGAGGTACAGATCAGCCATGATCTTATAGAATGGCGGAACAGGCTCGAGGGGCCGAATGGCTTCCTCCTGTTTCTGTGAGACTTGAAACTATCTGCCTGTTTCTCCTAATGTCCTGACCAACATTCCTCCAGATAAATTAGTCCTTCACTTCATGGCTGTTTGTGGAATTCTGCTATTTTCAAAATGGCTGCCACCCTTGCCAAAAAGAAAACAGTCTCTACACACATAATAATTCTTGCATTTGATATAGCAGCTTACCACACCGTCGTGACATCTCAAAGCGCTTCACAGAATATACTGTAAACTGTAGTGACTGTTTTTTGTGGTCGTAACATAGCACGTAATTTGCACAGCAATGTCCCCTAAACAGCCATGCAGTGAAGAACCAAATGTATATTGGGATTGCTTTTCGGGTAGGACAGCTTATTTTGACATAAAAGGAGCGATATGAAATACAATGATTGTTATTCATTGCGGCTTCGCCCCATCCATTATTTTATTCAATGAATAGATTATTCAGTTAATAAAAGATACACACTGGGAAAGGCCCAAGTTTGACCTCCAGGTTTTGCTGAGCTCAGTTCTGGTGCTACAATGGAGTCCTGTTGCTCAGTGGTTAGGTCAGAAAGATAGGGGGTGCCAGGATGTGAAGGGATTGCAGACAAGTGAGAGGATCTTGAAATCAATCCATTCTGTGATAGGGAGCCAGTGGGGGCTGGCGAGGGCTGGGGTGATGGGGTACGGGGTTTAGTGTGTATGATAGGGAGCCAGTGGGGCTGGCGAGGGCTGGGGTGATGGGGTACAGGGGTTAGTGTGTGTGATAGGGAGCCAGTGGGGCTGGCGAGGGCTGGGGTGATGGGGTACAGGGGTTAGTGTGTGTGATAGGGAGCCAGTGGGGCTGGCGAGGGCTGGGGTGATGGGGTACAGGGGTTAGTGTGTGTGATAGGGAGCCAGTGGGGGCTGGCGAGGGCTGGGGTGATGGGGTACAGGGGTTAGTGTGTGTGATAGGGAGCCAGTGGGGCCTGGCGAGGGCTGGGGTGATGGGGTACAGGGTTTAGTGTGTGTGATAGGGAGCCAGTGGGGCTGGCGAGGGCTGGGGTGATGGGGTACAGGGGTTAGTGTGTGTGATAGGGAGCCAGTGGGGCTGGCGAGGGCTGGGGTGATGGGGTACAGGGGTTAGTGTGTGTGATAGGGAGCCAGTGGGGCTGGCGAGGGCTGGGGTGATGGGGTACAGGGGTTAGTGTGTGTGATAGGGAGCCAGTGGGGCTGGGCGAGGGCTGGGGTGATGGGGTACAGGGGTTAGTGTGTGTGATAGGGAGCCAGTGGGGCCGGCGAGGGCTGGGGTGATGGGGTACAGGGGTTAGTGTGTGTGATAGGGAGCCAGTGGGGCTGGCGAGGGCTGGGGTGATGGGGTACAGGGGTTAGTGTGTGTGATAGGGAGCCAGTGGGGGCTGGCGAGGGCTGGGGTGATGGGGTACAGGGGTTAGTGTGTGTGATAGGGAGCCAGTGGGGGCTGGCGAGGGCTGGGGTGATGGGGTACAGGGGTTAGTGTGTGTGATAGGGAGCCAGTGGGGCCGGCGAGGGCTGGGGTGATGGGGTACAGGGGTTAGTGTGTGTGATAGGGAGCCAGTGGGGGCTGGCGAGGGCTGGGGTGATGGGGTACAGGGGTTAGTGTGTGTGATAGGGAGCCAGTGGGGGCTGGCGAGGGCTGGGGTGATGGGGTACAGGGGTTAGTGTGTGTGATAGGGAGCCAGTGGGGCTGGCGAGGGCTGGGGTGATGGGGTACAGGGGTTAGTGTGTGTGATAGGGAGCCAGTGGGGCTGGCGAGGGCTGGGGTGATGGGGTACAGGGGTTAGTGTGTGTGATAGGGAGCCAGTGGGGGCTGGCGAGGGCTGGGGTGATGGGGTACGGGGGTTAGTGTGTGTGATAGGGAGCCAGTGGGGGCTGGCGAGGGCTGGGGTGATGGGGTACGGGGTTAGTGTGAGTGATAGGGAGCCAGTTGTAGTGTGAGTTGAGTGGTGGAACTGGGGAGACTGGTGAGGAGGGCATTGGAATAGAGAAACAACAAGGGCAGAGATAGTTGGCGGCAACGCTCAATAGCAAATAGCAAAGCAGCCGATGTGAAGGCAGTGCATGTTAGAGCGCAATGAAACAAGTAACACTGGTGACTCTGTTTCAACCGCACTGCAGGAGTAACTGGCATTAAACTTTTAAAGCCTCACATTAAACCTCATGATCACAGTTATAGAGCAAACTCCTGACCGAAAGGTGTGTTGGCAGGAAAACACTTCACCATCATTCAACAATGTTACTGTTTAAAAGACCAAAGACTCTCACCCTCGCCCAGCTTTACTGACTCCCCGGTCCCCCGAGGATAGTGTAAAATCCTTGCCCTCACATTTAAAGCCCTCCACAACCTTGTTCCTCCGCACGTCTATGAACTCCTAAAACCCTACTAACCTCTGCTCCTCGTCCCCGGCCGGCACATCCCACCATTATCACTCAGGCCTTCAGCCTTTCTGCCCTCACCCTCTGGAATTCCATCTCAGAGCCCCTCCACCTCGTCCCCCGCCTTGTCTCCTTTAAGATCCGTCTCAAGACCCTCTTTGACTGTGCCTTTGGTCATTTTCCCAACTCTACTTTCCTTGCCCTCCACCCGTCTCAGATCCCAACCCACAGCTCAGGTGCAACCCCCTCATTGTCCTCCTGATGTGAAAGGCGTGAAACAAATACAATTTGTTGTTATAATGGGAAAAGGTCTATTTGATTTTGTTTTTCAAATTGTTTGTTAGGCGACTAAATGTGATGAGTGGGCGACAAACCAAATCCCACCTAAAGACCTTCCCTTTGATAGTGCTGACGGCCACCTCCCCCCCCCCCCCACCACCCTCTCCCCCTGGCTCAGGGTCAGACTCCGCCACTGTGAAAAGCTTTGGGACGCTACCCCACGTGAAGGGCACTGTGTAAATGCAAATTGTAGTTATTGTTGTTCTGAGCAGTAAGTAGGAACCCGGTTGTTAGTTGATTGATGGATCGTTTCCATCGATCCTGACCCAACTGTACAGCGCCTTGGGACGTCCTCCCGATGTGAAAGGCGCTCAATAAATGGAATCTTGTTGTTGTTATTGTTTTCTGGGGGTAATAATTTCTCCCCAAAAAATGTCATCACTCAATCCACAACTGTTTGTGGGTCACTGCTGTGCACATTCAGCTGCTGCTTTTCGCCCACAATATATACAGTCAATCTGGATCATGACGCGCTGCTTCAACGTGTCCAGAATAGTAAACCAGGGGACACGGCCTACGATTGAACAAATCTACGCAAACACTATTTCAGTGAGCGAATAGTGACCCTGTGGAACAGGCTCCCTGGGGAGACGGTTGAAGCAGGAAATGTTGATTCTTTCAATCACAGATTAGATAGTTTTGTTTTAGGGAATAACATGATGGGATACAGCACATAGGGAGATGGGAACAGACATATGTGCATGTGACTGCCAGGGAGGTGGAAGGCCAACTAGATGGACCTTGGTCTTTTTTCGTCCAGCATTTCTTATGTTCTTATGTCCACATTCTCACCCGCACCAAACTCCCCTCCCCGATCCCCCCAGTCCTGGCCCTCCCCCCCACCACCAAACCCCTCTCCCCGATCCCCCCAGTCCTGGCCCTCCCCCCCCACCCCCAAACCCCTCTACCCGATCCCCCCAATCCTGGCCCTCCCCCCCACCCCCAAACCCCGCTCCCCGATCCCCCCAGTCCTGGCCCTCCCCCCCACCCCCAAACCCCTCTCCCCGATCCCCCCAGTCCTGGCCCTCCCCCCCACCCCCAAACCCCTCTCCCCGATCCCCCCAGTCCTGGCCCTCCCCCCCACCCCCAAACCCCTCTCCCCGATCCCCCCAATCCTGGCCCTCCCCCCCACCCCCAAACCCCTCTCCCCGATCCCCCCAGTCCTGTCCAGACTGCACCGGCTCCTGTCCCAGAGAGGATTGACTCACCCAAGATCCTCACCTCGTGTTCAAGTCCCTGCACTCCTCTGCCCCCCCCGACCTCTCTGACCTCCTCTCTCCTCAAAACGGTACCCTTTGCCTTCGTTCCTCCGGGTCTGACCTCCTCCTCGTCCCCCGAGGCCTCCGCTCCCCCCTCGCGGCTGTGCCTTCAGCCACTACCCCCCGAGGCTCTGGAACTCCCTTCCTCACTCCCTTCCCCTCGTCCCCTCTCTTCCTATTTTCAGGTCTCTGCTGAAGACCTTTCTCTTCGACGGCACCTTTGGTCACCTTCCCCCACCCCCACCCCCTGGTTCCTCCCCCTCCCCGGCTCCTCCCCCACCCCTGGCTCCTCCCCTCCCCTGGCTCCCCCACCACCACAGGCTCCTCCCCCACCCAGTCTCCTCCCCTCCCCTGGCTCCTCCCCTTTCCTGTGGTTCCTCCCCCTCCCTGACCCCACCCCCTCCCCTGGCTCCTCCCCGTGGTTCCTCCCCCTCCCTGACCCCACCCCCTCCCCTGGCCCCTCCCCTCCCCTGGGCTCGGCCCCGGGATCCGTTACTGTGAATCTCTGAGACACTGTCCGGAGTGGAGGGCACTATATACATCCGAGTTGTTGTTGTTATGTAAAGTGTAGTGACTGTGTATTTTGTGGATGAAACGCAGCAGCCAATTGCGCACAACAGTGTCCCACAAACAGCCGTGGATTGAGTCACAATTTGTTTGGGTGATGAGGGACTATTATCCCCAGAAAGTGATCTGCCAATTGACTAACAACCTGGTTCCTACTTACAGCTGAATAAACAGGTTATGTTAACGTGTGATAAGGCGGTGAATCAAATGCATTATTATTATTATTATTATTATTACCCCCCCTCCCCCTCCCCCTCTGGTCATTTTACAGCCAAGTCCAAATGCAAGGACTATTACTGTAATAATCTCTGCTGTGTATTCAAGGTATAATATACAGCACCAAGTGGTACAGTTGATAAATAAACTCTACAGGCGTAAGGACCTGGAGGTTTCCTGTCTCTCTCTCTCTCTCTCCCTCCCTCCCTCTCTCTCTCTCCCTCCCTCCCTCTCTCTCTCTCTCTCCTCCCTCCCTCCCTCTCCTCTCTCTCTCTCCCTCTCTCTCTGTGTTAGGCATTGGAGAAAGGAGTCATATGATTGCATTCAATAAGAACTCACTGGAAGAGGTTGAATCAGACTCAGAGGAAGGCGACAGACTGGGTGTAAATTGGAGGAATCGAGAGGAGAGAGAGAGGAAAAGAGAGGAGGAGGAGAGAGATAAGATGCTGCTCTTGTTGCTTTTAACGTGATTTGGAAAAAAAAACATTTTTTTGAAAGAAAAGCAAAAATAACCTTTTCTTATGCACGAGATCAGTGAGAAAGCCTTTTATTTTTGCTGCTGTTGTTTCTGCTCTGATCTGAAGTGGATTGATATGAAGTTGGCAGAGAGGCTGTTATTGCTATTCATGTAAAAAAAACATTTTTGCACTAAATCCGTCCTGCAACTGTGTGGTGTTATTTGCTGCTGTTTGTGAGTGATCTGATCTGATCCGATGGCAGAGAATCTTATTGCTTTTAATGTGATATGCAAAAAAATATATATTTTTTGAAAGCAGAGAAGTCGCAGCTGTTTGTGTTGTGGGTATTTCTCTCTCTCTCTCTCTGGTCTGATCTGAAGAAGAGAGTAATATATATATATATATAGAGAGAGAGAGAGAATGAGAGGATAGAATGGCAGAAAGGAGCGGTTATTGCTTTTGATGTGATTTTGCAACAAAAAAATCACCCACTGAGCACAGGATCTGATTTGTTTTCTGCTGAGTATTTTTGTGGGTATTTCTCTCTCTCTCTCTCTCTGTCTCTCTGCGGTTTGTGTTTGGGGGTTCTCTCTCCCCTCTGAGCTGAAGCAGAGAGTGGGGTTCAGGGGGTGTATGCGGATGGCGGGGAGAGGGGAGTCTGGAGCAGAGGCTGGAGACCAGGACCCGGACCAGGAGTTGTCTCTGGAGGAGATTCTGAAGCTGTACAAACAGCCCCTGAATGAGGAACAGGGATGGGCTGTTTGCTACCAGTGCTGCCGGGGCTGGACCCGGGGGTCGGGCTGGGGGGGGGGTCCGGGAGGCTGAGCGGAGCAGCAGCTGTGATCCTGAGCAGAGATGGTACCATCAGCATCCGCCAGCAGCCAGGTACCCCCCCCCCCCCCCGTCTGTCTGTCTGTCTGTCTGGGTACCCCCCCCCCCCGTCTGTCTGTCTGTGGGTCTGTCTGTCTGTGTCTGGGTACCCCCCCCCCCCCGTCTGTCTGTCTGGGGACCCCCCCCCCCGTCTGTCTGTCTGTCTGTCTGTGGGTCTGTCTGTCTGTGTCTGGGTACCCCCCCCTGTCTATCTGTCTGTGTCTGGGTACCCCCCCCTGTCTGTCTGTCTGTCTGTCTGTCTGTCTGTGTCTGGGTACCCCCCCCCCCCCCGTCTGTCTGTCTGTGGGTCTGTCTGTCTGGGTACCCCCCCCCCTGTCTGTGTCTGGGTCTGTCTGTCTGTCTGGGTACCCCCCCCCCCGTCTGTCTGTCTGTCTGTCTGGGTACCCCCCCTGTCTGTCTGTCTGTCTGTCTGTCTGGGTACCCCCCCCCCCGTCTGTCTGTCTGTGTCTGGGTACCCCCCCCTGTCTGTCTGTCTGTCTGTGGGTCTGTCTGTGGGTCTATCTGTCTATCTGTGTCTGGGTACCCCCCCTGTCTGTCTGTGTCTGGGTACCCCCCCTCTGTCTGTCTGTCTGTCTGTCTGTGGGTCTGTCTGTGGGTCTGTCTGTGTCTGGGTACCCCCTCTGTCTGTCTGTGGGTCTGCCTGTCTGTGGGTCTGTGTCTGTGCCCCCCCCCCCACTGTCTGTCTGTCTGTCTGTCTGTGGGTCTGTCTGTCTGTCTGTGGGTCTGTCTGTCTGTCTGTCTGTCTGTCTGTCTGTCTGTCTGTGGGTCTGTCTGTGGGTCTGTGTCTGGGTCCCCCTCACTGTCTGTGTGGGTCTGTGTCCCCCTCACTGTCTGTGTGGGTCTGTGTCTGTGTCCCCCTCACTGTCTGTCTGTGTGGGTCTGGGTCCCCCTCACTGTCTGTCTGTTGGGTCTGTGTCCCCCTCACTGTCTGTCTGTGTGTCTGTGTCTCCCCCACTGTCCCTCTGTGTCTGTCTGTCTCCCCCACTGTCCCTCTGTGTCTGTCTGTGTCTCCCTCACTCTCTCTGTATCTCTGTCTCTCTGTGTCTCTGTGTCTCTCTCTCTCTGTTTCTCTTTTTGTCTCATTCACTATCTCGGTGTCTCTGGGGCTATGTGTGGGGCTGGGGGGGATGTGCGGGGCTGGGGGGGATGTGCGGGGCTGGGGGGGATGTGCGGGGCTGGGGGGGATGTGCGGGGCTGGGGGGATGTGTGGTTGGGGGCTGGGCTGAGATGTGGGGCCAGGGTTTGTGGTTGGGGGTTGGTCTGGGGCTGTGGTTAATAATAATAACAATCCTAATAATCGTTGCATTTGATATAGCGCTTTTCACGTCGGGAGGACGTCCCAAAGCGCTTCACAGAACACACTGTAAAGTGAATTGACTGTATATTTGTGGGCGAACGCGGCAGCCAATTGCGCACAGCAATGTCTCACAAACAGTCGTGCAAATGACCAATTTATTATGGTCTCATTTTTATTTCAAGGCCATCCATGGCCTTGTCCCCTCGTACCTCTCTGACCTACTGACTCCTTACCAACCCGCCCGCTCCCTCCGTTCATCGGGCTCCGACTGCTCCATGTCTCCTGCCCTACCATTGGTGGCCGGGCTTTCAGCCTCTCTGCCCCCACACTCTGGAACGCCATCCTACGGTCCCTTGGCCTCGCTTCCTCCCTCGCCTCCTTCAAGGCCGGTCTCAAGACCCTTCTCTTCAACCGTGCCTTTGGTCTCCCTCCCCCACCTCCCCCACCCCTCCCCCATGCTCGGGCCCCGACATCTGACTGTTCAGCGCTTTGGGATGTCCTCCCGACGTGAAAGACGCTCTATACATGTCATTTTGTTATTGTTGTGGATTATTATCAGACGTGTAGAGTAAGGAAACTCGCCGAAGTGCTCTAACCACTGAGCTACAGGGTTGGGCTGGGGGCTGTGATGGGGTTGGGGAAACACTTGGAGGGCAGTTTCTCACCTGCACTAAACTCCCCCTATCACCCCAGCCCTCGCCAGCCCCCACTGGCTCCCTATCACACACACTAAACCCTGTACCCCATCACCCCATCCCTCGCCAGCCCCCACTGGCTCCCTATCACACACACTAACCCCTGTACCCCATCACCCCAGCCCTCGCCAGCCCCCACTGGCTCCCTATCACACACACTAACCCCTGTACCCCATCACCCAAGCCCTCGCCAGCCCCCACTGTCTCCCTATCACACACACTAACCCCTGTACCCCATCACCCCAGCCCTCGCCAGCCCCCACTGGCTCCCTATCACACCCTAAACTCTGTACCCCATCACCCCATCCCTCGCCAGCCCCCACTGTCTCCCTATCACCGAACGGATTGATTTCAAGATCCTCTCATTCATTTTCAAATCACTTCATTCATTCCCTCCCTCATCTCCGACCTGCTCACCCCCCACTCCACCTCCCGCTGCCTCCACCTGGCTGGCTCCGGCCTCGTCCCCTCCGTTCCACCACTGGTAGCCTCAACCGCCGAAACTCTGTCACTCTCTCCCTTAATTCCTCTGCCTCCCCCCTCCATCTCCCCCTCTCCCTCCCCCCAGCTCGGGGTCAGACTCCACCACTGTCCAGGGCGCCGGGATGCTACCCCACGTGAAGGGCGCTGTGTAAATCCAAGTTGTTGTTTCACAGGATAGTGTTAGTGAATTTAATTGAGTGTATTTTGTGGGAGAAACAGAGAGAGGGAGAGATATACATTGGGAGGGAGAGAGAGAACGAGATGCATAGAAAGAGAAATAAATACCGAGCGAGAGGGGAGGTATATAGGGAGGGTTGTGTCTCTGTCTATCTGTGAAATGCTCCCAGGGCAGTGAGCAGCTCTTACTGTGTGTGTGGTGTGTGTGTGAGAGAGAGGGGGAGAAAGTGATAATTATCCAAAGTGATCTGCATTGGGACAGATAAAAGGACGTGTGAGGATGTGATGGAGGGAGAGAGAAGGAGGGAGGAAGGAAGAGAAACAAAGAGAGGTGAGAGGAGAGACGATGAGAGAGATGTACATAGAGAGGGAGAAAGAAGACAAAGAGGGAAGGAAAGAGAGGGAGGGAGAGAGATACATAAAAGATAGAGATGAGAGAGAGAGAGACATACACACAGATGGGAAGAGCAAGAGATGGGGGGAGAGGGTGGGGGAGAGAAAGAGAGAGTAGATAGAGAGAGAGAATAAAGTTTGCTGGACAGGGAGGTCAGGGACGTAAATAAAAACAAAGCAAAAGGCAGGGAACAGAACGGATGGAGACATTGAAATTATTAGAGAGAGAATGAGCTCTGCATAAAAAACAGAGGCCAAGTCAGAATGATCTGCAATTTGCTGTGTGGGGGGAGAGATTATTTATATAATATATATTATATTTAAGTATGGATGTATTGTCAGCACGTAGAGATGATAAGGCAGGCAGACTGGCGTGGAAAGAATAAATAAACACAGAGCTGACTGGTTGGGAGAGAGGGAGGGAGGGATGAATTTGCAGCGTCTATCCTGTCCATGAGGACAGTGATTGTGTTAGAGGTGAACAGCAACAAAATCAAGAGGGGGGGAAAGAGATTCAGAGAGAGAGGGCGAGAGAAAAACAGGGAGGCAGAGAAAGAAATAGCTAGAGAGCGGGAGAGAAATACATAGAGAGAGAGAAGGTAAAAGATAACTAGATAGAAATACACAGAGAGAGAAGGAAACAGAGAAACAGTTGCCTGGAGATGGAGAGAGAGAAACATAACAGATATAACAGATGATGGTGATAATGAGAGCAGCCGGGGACTTATAGGGCAGTGAAAATAATGTATAGGGTGATCCCAATCGACATTACAGCGACTGGAAATGTGAAATCTGCCTATTTTATAGCTGGTGATGTTAATAATAACTATAATATTAATCCTTGCATTTGACATGGCGCCTTTTCACGTCGTTGAGATGTCTCAAAGCGCTGCACAGGATATACTGTCAAGTGGAGTGAGTGCAAAGCGAGTGCTCTAACCACTGAGCTACAGGACTCCACTGGATGGAGTGCAAATAACCCCCAGCATATCTGATGCAGTCTACAACAACAAATTACATTTACACTTTGACATTTACACAACGCCTTTCACGTTGGAAGGACGTCCCAAGGCGCTGGACAATTGAGCTGGGATTTAAAATCTAGTGGGTTGGAGGGGAAGGGGGTGGGGGTGGGAGACTAGCCAAAGGTGCGGTCAAACAGGAAGGTCTTGACCGAGGGAGGGAGCGAGGCGAAGGGAATGTAGGATGGTGATCCATAGGGTGGGGGCAGAGAGGCTGAAGGCCTAACCGCCGATGGTGGGATGAACCAGGGCGGGGGACACTGAGCGAAGGGAGAGAATAGGTTGATATGGTGTAGGGAGGAGCACAATAAAGTATTGGTCTAACCACGTCTGGAGCACTGAGTTCAGTGTGGATCACCTTGTCATATAGGAAGGATATGATTTATTATTGTGTGTGTCGGCCCGGCTCGGCGTGTGTCGGCCCGGCTCGGCGTGTGTGTCCGCCCGGCTCAGTGTGTATCAGTGTGTGTGTCAGCCCGGCTCAGTGTGTGTCAGTGTATGTCAGCCCGGCTCAGTGTGTGTGTCAGCCCGGCTCAGTGGTAGTGCTCTCTCTCTCTCCCCCTCTCTCTCTCTCCCTTTCTCTCTCACTCAGGAGGTTGTGGGTTCAAGCCCCACATCAGGACTTGGAATCACACAGTCTAAGCTGATGCTCCAATACAGCGCTGGGGGTGGGGGGTGGGGGGGGCACTGTGGGAGGTGCCGTCGTTGGGAGGAGACGTTAAACCGAGGTCCCGTCTGCCTGTTCAGGTGGACGGTAAAGATCCCGCGGGGCTATTGGAAAAGAGAAGGGAGTTTCTCTCTCTCTCCCGGTGTCCTGGACAACAATCCCCCAAATAATATTGCCCACTCGCCCCACGGCTGTGTGTGGGGCACTGCTGTGTGCAATTGGCTGCTGTGTTCGCCCACAAATATACAGTCAATTCACTTTACAGTGTGTTCTGTGAAGCACTTTGGGACGTCCTCCCGACGTGAAAAGCGCTATATCAAATGCAAGGATTATTATTAGAATCCAAGAATACTGAATTTAGGAGTCCTGTAGCTCAGTGGTTAGAGTAATCGCCTCGCAAGCGAGAGACCTGGGTGCGATACCCGGCAGGGAGAAACCTTGGGCAAGTTTCCTTACTCCACACACCTGATGATAATCCCTCAAGAAAAATAAACAATAATAAATTGGTCATTTTCAATTCACGGCTGTTTGTGGGACACTCACTGCTGTGCACAATTGGCTGACGCGTTTCGCCCACAAATTATTATTATAAATATACAGTCAATTCACTTTACAGTGTACCCTGTGAAGCGCTTTGAGACATCTGGAAGACATGATCAGGCGCTGTATCAAATGCCAGGATTATTGTTATATTACAGCACAGAAGGAGGCCATTCGGCCCATCCTTTCTCTGCCAGCTCCTTCAAACAGCCACCAACAGCAATTCCTGTGAAGTGATTTGAACATCCTTCTGATGTGATAAAGGCGAGGATTATTATATGATATGGGGGTGGAGCCAAGGGCAAGGGGCTGAATGGCCTCCTTCTGTGCCGTCATTTCCAGGAATCTAAGGAAGGTTGAGGAAGTTTGGCTTGTTCCTCTACTGAGCGCCTTGGGACGTCCTCCTGACGTGAAAGGCGCTTTATCAATGGAATCTTGTTGTTGTTGTTGTTGTTGAGCGTTAGGGAGGAATGTTGTCCGAGTGGGGGGGGAGTGAGTCCATGCTGGTGTTTATACTCCACACTAGTTCTCAACCATTCCTCCCGCCCTCCCACCCCCTTGCCCTCCCTCCCTCTCGTCCTCCCTCCTACACCCTCCCTCTCTCCATCCCCCCTCCCCCTCCCTCCCTCTCGCCCTCCCTCCTACACCCTTCCTCACTTTTTTCCTCTCGCTCACTGCCTCTTATACTCTCTTCCCCTCTCCCTCATGTGAAGGTCTGACTTCCTCTTGAATCTGAATTCCACCCCATCTTCAGGCAGCGAGTTCCACAATCTCACTTCTCTCTGAGGGGGAAGTAATTCCTCCTGAAGTCTCTTTTAGATCCCAAGTCTCTATGTTATATTGTGTCCCCAGTTACAGACTCCGCAACCAGTGGGAACAGCCTTTTAATGTTACCCTATTAGATGAGGTTAACCCTTTAAATGCCTCTTCTGCAGCCCAATATAATAATAATAATAATCCTTGCATTTGATATAGTGCTTTTCACGTCGGGAGGACGTCCCAAAGCGCTTCACCGAACACACTGTAAAGTGAATTGACTGTATATTTGTGGGCGAAGGCGGCAGCCAATTGCGCACAGCAATGTCCCACAAACAGTCGTAGATTGAAAATGACCAATGTATTATTGTTTTTGGTTTTGGAGGATTATTATTAGGCTCTGTGTGGAGTAAGGAAACTTGCCCAAGGTTTCACCCTCTGCCTGGAATTGAACTCAGGTCTCTCGCTTCCAAAGCGAGTGCTCTAAACACTGAGCTACAGGACTCCATGATATATGGGGGCTGTGTCCCAGAGCGCTTGATAATGTCAGTGTTTTTTTTTGCCCAACCGGGCATCTGACACACACGGAAACCCGTCACCGTGACCAGCCGGGTGTCTGACACCCACGGAAACCCATCACCGTGACCGGCCGGGTGTCTGACACCCACGGAAACCCGTCACCGTGACCAGCCGGGTGTCTCACACCCACGGAAACCCGTCACCTGCTCAACAGTTTCCAAACCCAACTGAGAATTCCCCCCATTCCCCCACACATGGAAATCCCAGAGAGAGATTGTTGGAATGGAATGAGCTCTCTCTCTCTCTCTCTCTCCCTGATTACTTAATTCCAGAGAGTATTATGCACAGGTTGCCAAGAGACAACGCTTGGGGGGAGCAGAGTGTGTGTTGGGGTAACTGCTGGATTCTAAACATCCTGCTGTCGATTAGAGTGATTAATATTGAACTGAAAATTGTACATTACGAGGGAGATAGAACCTGGATTCATCTCGGGACAGACACTAGGAAGTATTTATGCAGCCAGCGGGTAATTAACAAATGGGAGAGGATAGCCAGGGAGGGTGGTTGAGGCCAGAAGACTGGGACTCATTTTAAAAGATGGCTTGAGGCAGTGAATGGGGGAATGGTCCGGTGGGTGTTGGGGAGGGTTGAGTTGGGATGGGCCAAAGGGTCCTCATCCAGCCCAACCTTGTGATTGTGTGTGGGAGCTGCCCCTACCCTGTGGGGGAGTGTGAGGGAACAGGCAATGGTGGTTCTCTGAAGAGAAAGAGCAGAGACATGTTGGAGGCAGCTCTGTGACCTGTGACCTGCTGTAGTTTTTGAGTTGGAAGTTACTTACATTGATCCAGGCTGCGTGCAGGGCGGGAAGGCTGGCGGGTACCGGCTATCACAGCGAGTTACTGGGGCTTGTAGCTTTGGTGTTACTGCTGTACCCACTGCCTTTAGGTACAGTAAAAATCTCCCCAGTGTCTCAGGACAAGACACACTATCAACAACAACAATTTTATATCACCTTTCACGTCTCTGAGACCTCTGCTCAGGTGGACGTTAAAAATAATAATAATCATAATACTTGCATTTGATAAAGGACCTTATCACGTCATCAAGACATCTCAAAGTGCTTCACAAGATATACTGTAATGTGTAGTGACTGTGGATTTGTAGGTGAACATGGCAGCCAATTGCACACAGCAGTGTCCCCACAAACAGCCGTGGGGCGAGTGGCCAATATTATTTGGGGGATTGTTGTCCAGGACACCGGAAGAGAGAGAGAAACTCCCTTCTCTTTTCCAATAGCCCCGCGGGATCTTTACCATCCACCTGAACAGGCAGACGGGACCTCGATTTAACGTCTCCTCCCGAGGACGGCACCTCCCACAGTGCCCCCCCCCCACCCCCAGCGCTGTATTGGAGCATCAGCTTAGACTGTGATTCCAAGTCCTCACGTGGGGCTTGAACCCACAACCTCCTGACTGAGAGAGAGAGAGAGAGAGGGGGAGAGAGAGAGAGAGTGCTACCACTGAGCCGGGCTGACGCATTAACATGGTTCTATTCAGAAAGAGAACGGAGTTTCTCCTGATGTCCTGACCAACAATCCTCCAGATAAAATTGGATGTTCATCTTGTGTTTGTGAGGGCATTGCTGTTTGTTCTCAAATACAGTCACTACACGATACAGTAATTCCTGTGAGGTGGCTGAAGGTGTTGGAGGATAATTCCTGGAGGATTTTATTTTTGCTTTCAATATTGTTGAATAATAATAATGCTTGCATTTGATGTACCGCCTTATCACATTGTTGAGAAGTCTCAAAGCGCTTCACAGAATATGCTGTAAAGTGAATTGACTGTATATTTTGTAGGTGAAACACGGCAGCCAATTGCTCACAGCAACGTCCCACAAACAGCCGTGCATTGAGTGACCAGATTATTATTATTTTTTAAAAAAATTTGCAGGGATTATTTCCTCCAGAAAAGCGATGCCAAACGATTAACAACCAGATGATTACTTACTGCTGGGTAAATAGAGGTGTGTGGAGTAAGGAAACTTGCTCAAGGTTTAGCCTCATCTGGGAATCAAATCTGGGTCTTCTCGCTTGCGAGGCAAGTGCTGGAATCACTGAGCTACGAGACTCCATACCAATCACCGGGACACCCTTCAGTCTAATGTTGGGTTTCCACATCTAACAGACACTCCGTTGTCGAAAAAAGAATCACATTGAAAATAATTTGAAAGAATCCTTAAAGAATTCTGAATAAGATTGCGTGTGACTCCTGTTCTGGTCATTTCCGAATACAAAAACGACCTCCTGAGAAATGAGGATGAAAGAAAGTCACTGTTTTATTGTGTCTGAATTAAAGATGAAAGCACCACCAAGCTGATGGCCAGTCTGATCTATCAGTCTGACACTGACAATGGGTGATGGTGATAGCGAGTGCTCAGGTGCTGGAAAGCTCTGGCTATAATTAGCCTATTTATATTCACCGCCCACACCATGCGAGCGGGAGACAGACCTCCTATCTTCGCCAACCACCACCATCAAGATGGTAAACGCTGGAAGCTATTACTTGTGACACTTGACAGTTCATTTCAGGTTGATTAATGTGCTGTGGGGTA
Source organism: Callorhinchus milii (assembly GCF_018977255.1). Classification (NCBI taxonomy): domain Eukaryota; kingdom Metazoa; phylum Chordata; class Chondrichthyes; order Chimaeriformes; family Callorhinchidae; genus Callorhinchus; species Callorhinchus milii. The sequence continues at coordinate 125,286,848 of NW_024704743.1, read as the reverse complement.
GGGAGACATATACATGTGGTGCACAGGCAATGTAATCTGGGACGGGTTGTGACCATCTGGATCAGCTGCGTTAGTGTCACCCTGTGAGCTCCTGTGGACACCACTGACCCAAAGCTGGGACCGTGGTTGGAGTCCAGTAGCTCAGTGATTAGAGCTCTCACCTCACAAGTCTGAGACCTTGGTTCAATTCCCGGGCAGGACGAAATGTTAGGCAAGTTTCCATACTCCACACTCTGTTTACCAGCAGTAAGTAGGAACCTGGTTGTTAGTCGATTAGCAGATCACTTTTCCAGGGATAATAATCCCTTCAAAACGAATAAAAATAATGTGGTCACTCAACCCACGGCTGTTTGTGGGACGCTGCTGTGAGCAATTGGCTGCTGCGTTTCACCCACAAAATATACAGTCAATTCACTTTACAGTGCATTCTGTGAAGCGCTTTGCGACGTCTCGAAGACCTGATAAGGCGCTGTAACAAATGAAAGGATTATTATTATTGCTGTTGTTAATACAGAGGCACTAGAAATATGCCCCATTTGACCGGCCTGATTGCACAGTGCTGGAGGCATGTTTCTGAAGGTTGTTGCTGTCTGGGTGTGGTTGGCCATTTCACTGCCCACATGGATGATCTTTCACAATATATCAGGCTCCAAAACCATTATTCAGCCCTGTCAGCAGTTCAGTCATCAGCAGTTTGCTCTGTCACTAATATAATCCTTGCTTTTGATTTAGTGCCTTTTCACGTTGTTGAGACATCTCAAAGCGCTTCACAGAATGTACCGTGAAGTGCAGTGACTGTATATTTTGAGGCCAAACACGGCAGCCAATTGTACACAGCAGTGTCCCACAAACAGTTGTGGATTGAATGACCACATTTTGTTTGCTTTTTGGAGGGATTATTATCCCTGGAAACCGATCCACCAATTGACCAACAACTGGGTTCCTACTTACTGTTAAGTAAACAGAGGCGTGTGGTAAGGTGCTACATCAAATACAAGGATTATTATTATTAAATCTTAATAAGAAAAGTTGTATTTTCATATAGCGCCTTATCATGTTGTTGAGATGTTTCAAAGCACTTGATAGGATATACTGTAAACTGTAGTGACTGAGTATTTTGTGTGTGAAACCCGGCAGCCAATTACGCACAGCAGTGTCCCCACACACAGCCGTGGGGCGAGTGGGCAATATTATTTTGGGGATTGTTGTCCAGGACACCGGGAGAGAGAGAGAAACTCCCTTCTCTTTTCCAATAGCCCCGCGGATCTTTACTATCCACCTGAACAGGCAGACGGGACCTCGGGTTAACGTCTCCCCCTGAGGACGGCACCTCCCACAGTGCAACCCCCCGCGCCCCCCCCAACGCTGTATGGGAGCATCAGCTTAGACTGTGTGATTCCAAGTCCTGACGTGGGGCTTGAACCCACAACCTCCTGAGTGAGAGAGAGAGAGAGAGGGGGGGAGAGAGAGAGGGGGGAGAGAGAGAGGGGGGGAGAGAGAGAGGGGGGAGAGAGAGAAGGGGGAGAGGAGAGAGAGAGAAGGGGGGGGGAGGAGAGAGAGTGAGAGTATTGGAGCATCAGCTTAGACTGTGATCCCAAGTCCTGACGTGGGGCTTGAACCCACACAACCTCCTGAGTGAGAGAGAGGGGGGGGGAGAGAGAGAGAGGGGGGTGGAGATAGAGTGGGGGGGAGGTGAGAGTGAGAGTATTGGAGCATCAGCTTAGACTATGTGATCCCAGCCCTGATGTGGGGGTTGAACCTGGTACGAGGTTTTTTTTCTATTCAATAATAACATTGATTTTTCTCCCTTGTTGTTTTGCAGATAGTCCTGGTTGCAGCGGGTGTACAGAACCAGAGGTAAGCATACTGCAAAGCTCATTAGATATTAATTTTTTATATATTATAATAGTTATCGTTATACAGGAAACCTCACATAAGTCACATCAGTTGGACCATACATTTAATATGACTTCTACAAAGTATGAAATATGTCAAACTGGTGTAGAATATAAACTGTTGAACAGGACCTGAGCAGATATACGACTTACGCGATGATACGATTTATACAGATCAGACTCAGGCATATTATGTTATTATAACAACAACTTGCACATTATAGCGCCCTCCACACAGGGCAGCATCTCAGAGCGCTTAACAGTGGCAGAGCCTGACTCCGAGCCGCGGGGAGGGGGGAGGTGCCGTAATCACGGTCGATCAGGAAAGTTTTCAGACAGGACTTGAAAGAGGGGAGAGAGGGGACAAGACGGAGGGATTGAGGGAGAATGTTCTGGAGTTTTGGGGCGTAGTGGCTGAAAGCACAACCTCCAATGGTGGGGCAGAGGGTGCGAAGGACAAACAGGAGACGGTGCCAGTCAAACAGAGGCACCGGGTGGTGGATTGGGGTGTGAGGGAGTCAGAGAGGTGGGGAGGGAGGGGGTCGGAGAGGTGAGGAGGGAGGGGGTCGGAGAGGTGGGGAGGGAGGGGGTCGGAGAGTTGGGGAGGGAGGGGGTCGGAGAGGTGGGGAGTGAGGGGGTCGGAGAGGTGGGGAGGTGCCAGGGAGTGAAGGGATTTGAACACGAGAGTGAGAGCATCTTGAAGTGGATGTGTTGGGTGATGGGGAGCCAGTGGAGCCTGGGCCAGAGCGGGTGAGATGTGGGGATGGAGTTTGGTTCAGGTCAGTGTGTGGGCGGCAGAGTCTGAATGAGCTGATCTTGTGAATAGTGGAGCTGAGGAGACGGCGAGGAGGGGGTTGGAGTATTCCATGGGGAGGTGACAAACACATGCACAAGGGTTTCGGCTGCAGTTGGGTCAATGGTGTTGAATACAGCAGAGAGGTCAAGGAGGACAGGAGGCAGAGGAGCCCTGCTTTCAGATGGCTGCATAATATTACTATTTTAATATAATAGTACAATATCCCCTCCACTCTCGATTCCCTCGCTCCCCTCTCTTCCCGAACTATCTCCTACTCACGCAAATCACCTTGGTACACCAGCCACCTCCACTTCCTTAAAGCCCAGGTGTGTGCCACTGAGCGGACCGGGCTTAAATCAACCCTGACTGCCCACCGGCAGATCTGGCTGGACCATGTCAAATCCTACCACTCCGCCCTCGCCTCCACTAAATCGTTGTTCTACTCCAAGACAATCTTGGAGGCCAAGGACAACCCCAGGCTCCTCTCCATCACCAACCGACTCCTCTGCCCACCCTCTCACGCCTCACCCATCCTCACCTCAAATGCCAACTGCGAGGCGATGCTGGACTTCCTCGAATCCAAAGTCGAGGGAATCCGCTCAGCTGCCTCTGCCACTACATCTTCTACCCCCTCCCCATCTCCCCCTCCCACCCCGGCCCCTACCCATCCCTCCCTCCACACCTTCGAACCCGTCTCCCCCTCCTCTCTCATCATCACCATATCCTTCATGAAACCCACCACCTGCTCCCTCAACCACATCCCTACCCCTCCTTATGTTCTTATGTTCTTACCTCCCAGCTCCACCTCCTTGCTTCTCTACTCACTGACATCATAAACCTCTCCCTGTCCTCTGGTACTGTTCCCACCCCATTAAAAAAGGCCGTCATCATTCCTTAAAAACCCTCCCTGGACCCATCTGTGCACTCTAACTACCGCCCCATCTCCAACCTCCCTTTCCTCTCCAAGGTCCTGGAATGAGTTCTTGCTTCCCAGCTTCCCTCCTTCCTCTCCGGCCACTCCCTTCTCGAACCCCTCCAATCGGATTTTCGTGCCGCCCACAGCACAGACACCGCCCTGGTCAAAGTGACGAAGACATTCTGTCCATCTGTGACCAGGGCTCCCTCTGCCTCCTCATCCTCCTTGATCTCTCTGCTGCTTTCGACACTTTATCCTCATCCACCGCCTTTCCTCTCACCTCAACCTTCATGGTTCTGTCCTTGACTGGCTCAGATCGTACCTCTCACACTGCCTGCACTTCATCTCCACAAACGGTTTCTCCCCTAGTCCCCCCATTGTCTCGTGTGGCGTTCCTCAGGGCTCTGTCCTTGGTCCCCTCCTCTTCAATATCTATATGCTCCCCCTTGGTGACATCATCCGCAGACATGGGTTAACTTCCACATGTACGTGGCTGACACCCAACTCTCTCTCTCTGTCTCCACCCTTCACTCCAGGACCCACTGCTGTCCTGACACAATGTCTGTCAGACATCAGGTCCTGGATGAGAGCGAACTTTCTATAGTTGAACGTCAATTGGCTCCCGTCAGCGTCTCCTCACCTCAGGCACTGACAGCATCACCATCCATGGGGCTCACTCCCCCTCACTGAGCCAGTCCCGAACCTTGGGGTCTTGTTCGACCCTCAACTATCCTTTCTACCCCACATCTGCGCCATGACCCGTTCTGCCTTCCCCCATCTCCGCAACATCGCCCGACTCCGCCACTGTCTCACACCGCAGCCCCTGAGACCCTTATACACGCCTTCATTACATCGAGGCTCGACTATGCAAACTCACTGCTTGTCGGCCCCCAACTCCTCCCTCCATAGGCGGCAGATCATCCAGAACTCTGCAGCCCGTGTCCTCTCCCACACCGGCTCCGTGACCCTATCACCCCCATCCTCACCCGACTCCACTGGCTTCCCATCACACAGAGGGTACAGTTCAAGATCCTGGTCTTGCTCCCCCCCAACCTCTGCGACCTCCTAACCCCCTACCACCCCGCTCGCTCCCTCTGCTCAGCGGGCTCCGGCCTGCTTCACGTCCTCCGCCTCGCTTGGCCCACTATTGGTGGGTCGGCCTTCAGCCACTCTGCTCCCACTCTCTGGAACTCCATCCTGCAGTCCCTCCGCCTCGCCCCCTCCCTCGTCACCTTCAAGACCCACCTCAAGACCCTCCTGTTCGATGGTGCTTTTGATCTCCCAGCTTCTCCTCTCTGCCCTCCACCATCCCTGACCCCAACTCCCATCTCAGGTCCATAACTATCTGTCCAGTGCCTTGGGACGTCCTCCTGACGTGAAAGGCGCTTTACACATGGAATTTTGTTGTTGTATTATTATGTTATATTATTATACGATATGGGTGTCAGGGTGCATTCGTAGACCCATAGCAATGTACAGCACAGAAGGAGGCCAGAGTCTGTGTCTGTGTCGACTTTTTTAGGAGTTGTCCTTCCAGTCCATTTACCATCTATTTCCCGGTGGATTGTCTCTTCTCTTCAGTCAAGTTCCTCATGCAATCCCTTAGCATTTGGGAGCAGCCAGAGTTTGTCAACTTCTCCTAAACGAGCTCTCGTTTTTCAAGCTGCTTTTCTTTCTGTACTTTTAATAACTGCAGGAAAACAGGTTTCAAAGTTAAGACTTGAGTTCAGCCCATTTACCACATCGTGAGCCGAGCCTTCGGTAGACGACAAATATTATTTTCTACCAATTGAAGATATTATAATCCTTCACGTAGGATAATGTCTCAGAGCGCTGGACAGGGAATGAGGTTGAAGCGAGTGTGTGAGGGGGGGAGAGGATGATAAGGGTGGCCAAAGAGGTGGGATTTGAAGCTGGACGTAAAGGCAGAAAAAGGGGGGTCAGATGGAGTTGGCGAGTGAGGGAGTTCTGAACTCATCTTTCCTATTACATTAATCTATTGGGAAATATCTGGAGTGTCCTTATATAGCTCCTTATCACGTTGTTGAGACGCCTCAAAGCGCTTCACTGGAGATACTATAAAGTGTAGTGACTGTATTCTATAGGTTTCCACACTGCCCTCCGCACTCTTTAAAAAGGGACGCCTTGGGACGTCCTCCTGATGTGAAAGGCGCTGTACAAATGTAATGTTGTTGTATATTTTGTGGATGAAGCTGATTAGACACAGCAGTGTCCCACAAACAGTCGTGGATTGTGACCAAATTTATTGTTATTTTAATATTAAAAATGTAAGAGCAGGAAATGCACGTTCCATCGGAGAGGAGGGAAGGAGATTGATGTGTGTGTTTACATGGACATAGAATTCCACACTCCCCCGTTCCAATAACCTCTCAATTATAAATCTCTGCCCCGAGCATTTCACATGGCAACATCGCTCGTGGTCAAAGATCAACCGCAGGCAGCCAACTGTGTTGCTCTCAGTCAAAGCGGCCTTTTTTCAGTAATTAATGCCACCAGTTGAACATCTCAGGGAAATTGAAAATCGTTCCTTTTTAAAGCATGTGGAAGGCAGTGTGGAAACCTATAGAATAACAATAATAATCCTTGTTTGTGATATAGCACCTTATCACGTCGTGGGGACATTATATAAAGCGCTTCACACAATATACTGTAAAGTGGAGTGACTGTGTGTTGTGGGTGAAACACGGCAGCCAATTTGCGCACAGAATGTCCCACAAACAGTCGTGGATTGAGTGACCACATTTTTCATTTTTTGAGGAATTATTATCCCCGGAAAGTGATCCGCCAATCGACTGACAACCGGGATCCTACTCACTGGGAGATTGAAAGCATGGTCGAAGAGAGGGTCTTGAGGTGGGTCTGAAGGTGGCGAGGGAGTGGGGCGAGACAGAGGGATTGCGGGATGGAGTTCCAGAGGGTGGGGGCAGAGTGGCCGAGAGGTTTTGTCATAAACAGATGGTCAGCAAAACCTATTTGTTTCTCAAGGCACTTGGGAATGGGGTTAATAACAGGCGCAGTATCTCAGTGACTGGGCAGGTGGCTGCTGTTAATTATCCAGTCCCTGTGAATCCAACAACACTTCAGATACCTTTCTGATTCAGAGCCAACAAAGCTCGCGTTTCCTTTAGCTTCTTTTCCTCACTCTTCCCTTTCGCATTTTATCTGAAATAATAATAATAATCCTTGTATTTGAAACAGCGCCTTATGTTGTTGAGACGTCTCCAAGCAAAAAGCGGAGGCCAATTGTACACAGCCGTCCCACAAACAGTCATGGATTCAGTGACCAAATTATTATTATAATATTATTTTTTTTGAAGGGATTATTACCCCCAGAAAGAGATCTGCCAATCGACAAACAACCGGGTACCTACAATGGCACCAAAATCCCAAACCTGTCACAGAGCAAGGGGGAGGGGTGTTTATCGGCCGCCGCGTTTTACCCACAAAATACACAGTCAATTCACTTTACAGTGTATCCTGTGAAGCGCTTTGAGACGTCTCGAAGACGTGATGAGGTGCTGTATCAATTGCAAGGATTATTATTGTTCTATAAGTGAATGACCAATTTTATCTGGGGTATTGTTGTCCAGGACACTGAGTGAGAAAGAGAGAAAAACTCCCCCCGATCTGAGCTGGCCCTCCCTCAAAATGCCCCCCTCCCTGCAACTCTCACGCTCTGACCTGCTCTCTCTCTGCTTGATCCCCCCACCACCTCCCTCTGCTCCGCCAGGCTCATCGCAGCACTCGGCGCTGGCTGTCCTGCAGCAGCCACACCGACTGCCCCATTCCCCACTACCACCCCAAGCCACACAAGCCCCTGTCCCCGGGGGCTAACCTTTCCTCCCTCATCTGCATCCCCCACCCTCCCTGCCAACGAATCCACCACCCCTTCCCATCCCACACATCCCTCTGTCAACTGTCCACTCCGCGTTGGCCTTCAAAATGTCCGCTCCATCTCCAATAAGACCCTGTGACCGTCAAAGAACTCATCCTCGATGAGAACATTGACATCATGGCCCTCACGGAAACCTGGATGACCCCAGGCGACAACTTCCCCCTCATTGAGGCTACACCACCCGGCTACACCTATCATCATGCCCCACGCCCCAACCGCCGTGGCGGTGATGTGGCCCTCATCTCCAGGGCGTCGCTTGCCCTGTCCCCCTACTCCACCGGCTCATTCCCCTCTTTCGAACACCTTGTTGTGGAGTCCTGTAGCTCAGTGGTTAGAGCACTCGCTTTGCAAGTGAGAGACCTGAGCTCAATCCCCGGGGGGTCAGGGCGAAACCTTGGGCAAATTTCCTTACTCCATGCAGAGCCTAATAATAATCCCTCCAAAACCAAAAACAATAATAAATTGGTCATTTTCAACCAACAACTGTTTGTGGGACACTCACTCCTGTGCCCAATTGGCTGCCGCGTTTCGCCCACAAATATACAGTCAATTCACTTTACAGTATATCCTGTGAAGCGCTTTGGGACGTCGAGAAGATGTGAAAAGCGCTGTATCAAATGCAATGATTATTATTATTACCCTCTGCCATCCCTCCCATCTCTCTCTAAAAATTCTCTTACTTTACCGCTCCCAAAATCCTCTCCCACCTTCATCTCTGACATCTCCACCCTCCTCGCTTCCCTCTGCCTCTGCTCCGATCCCCTCATCATCCTCAGCCACTTCAACCTCCACTTCACCCCCTCCTGCTCCACCTCCTCAGACTTCTCTCTCCTCTCCTCTCTCAACCTCTCTCTCCACATCCACTCTGCTACCCACACCCACAGTCACCCGCTCGACCTGGTGATCACCCGGGGCCTCAGGTTCTCGGATGTCACCATCATTGACAAGGCCATCTCTGACCACCATTTCATCTCCCTCAACTCCCATATAACCTCTCCCCACGGTCTCCAAACCTACCACCATCTCCTACCGCCTGTGGAAGAAGATCTCCCCGCAATCCCTCCCCGCTGCCCTGGAGTCCGCTGATCTCCTCCCCCTCTGGCCCACCTCTCGCAACAACCCACTCGCTGCCCTCACTCTTCTCCACAGCACCCTCTCCACCACACTCGACGTCCTTGCCCCCCTCACCTCCCGAACTGCCTCCTATTCCCGATCCTCACACTGGTTCACCAGCCACCTCCGCTTGCTTAAGGGCCAGTTTGTCTTATAAATTTGGTCACTCAATCCACGACTGTTTGTGGGATGCTGCTGGGCACAATTGGCTGCCACATTTTTCCCACAAAATATACAGTCAATTCGCTTTATAGTGTATCCTGTGGTACTGACAGCAAACTCCACCTCACTGAGCCAGTCTGGAACCTTGGAGTCTTGTTTGATCTCAACTATCCTTTCTACCCCACATCTGCGCCATGACCTGCTCTGCCTTCCCCCATCTCCGCAACATCGCCCGACTCCGCCACTGTCTCACACCACAGCCCCCGAGACCCTCACACACACCTTCATTACATCGAGGCTCGACTATGCAAACTCACTGCTTGTCGGCCCCCAACTCCTCCCTCCACAGGCGGCAGATCATCCAGAACTCTGCAGCCCGTGTCCTCTCCCGCACCGGCTCCGTGACCCTATCACCCCCATCCTCGCCCGACTCCACTGGCCTCCCATCACACAGAGGGTACAGTCCAAGATCCTGGTCCTCACCTTCAAAGCCCTCCATGGTCTTGCTCCCCCCGACCTCTGTGACCTCCTAACCCCCTCCCATCCTGCTCGCTCCCTCCGCTCAGCCGCCTGCTTCACATCCCTCGCCTCGCTCACCCCACCATTGGCGGGCGGGTCTTCTGCCACTCTGTCCCCACCTTCTGGAACTCCATTCTGCAGTCCCTCCACCTCGCCCCCTCACTTGCCTCCTTCAAAACCTCCTCTTTGGTTGTGCCTTCGGTCACCCTCCTTCCCTCTCTGCCCTCCACCCTCCCCAATCCCGACCCCCAGATCCGGTCCAAAACACTGATTGTCCAGCATCTTGGGATGAACACCTGACGTGAAAGGTGCTTTACACATGGAAGTTTGTTGTTGTTGTCTCGACGACATGATAAGGCGCTGTATCAAATGCAAGTATTATTATGTGGGGAGTAATAATAATAATCCTTGCACTTCATACAGCACCTTATCACGGCTCAAAGCACTTCATACAATATACTGTAAAGTGTAGTGATTGTATTTTGTGGCGAAACGCAGAGATAGAATAGAGATATTAATGGATATGTCTTGGGGTGGGAATAGCAGGATTTGGGGAGGTCTGTGTGGGAGTGGTCTCAATGGGCCCGTCTGTTTCTAATTTCTTTCAGTCCTGAGATTCACTGCACAGACGGGTCTGTACTGGTCATCCTGGCTCTCTGCCCACACACTCTGGAACTCTATCCCGCAATTCCTACACCTCACCCCCTCTGTGGCATCCTTCAAGTCTCTTGAAGTGGCATCTAAAGATCTTTCTCTTTGACCGTGCCTCCACTCCCCCTGATCCCAACTCCCAGCTCGGGTCCCAAACTCCTGATTGTCCAGTGCCCTGGGAAGTCTTTCTGACGTGATGGGTGCTGTACAAGTGTAAGTTGTTGTTGTTGTGCAAACCTAGATCTGGGCTGGCACTGGATGGTCCTATAACTGGTTTGGTAGCTCTGTGTTATTTTTAATGTCCTATCACTCCACAAAATCCCCGGCTGTCAAAACCCACGGTTGGTAAAAGTGGAAGTTCCCATCAGAAACAAATTGTGCAATCAAATGCAGGGAATATTATTATTAAAACCGTTTCCCAAATTGAGACAATAATAGTAATAATTACAATTCTTGCATTTGATACAGTTAATTATCACGTCATTTAGATATCTCAAAGAATATCCTTTAAAGTGTAGTGACTGTATATTTTTGTGGGCAAAACACAGCAGCCAATTGCGCCCAGCAGCGTCCCACAAACAATCGTGGATTGAGTGACCACATTTTTTATTTTGAAGGGATTATTACTCCCGGAAAGCGATCCACCAATCGACTAACTACCTTATTGCAAAAGGGATTAAGGGATATAGGGGTAAGGCAGCGTCAGGTTATCAGCTGGAGTTAGATTAGAAGATCAGCCATGATTGAATGGCGGGGAAGGCTCGAAGGGCCGAATGGCCTACTCCTGCTCCTACATGTTATGTTATGGGTTAGTACTGACTGCTAAGACAACAACAAGATTCCATTTATAAGAGCGTCTGAATTAAGGAAATTTGCCAAAGGTTTTGCCCGGCCCAGGAATCAAACTTAATCAACATAATTGAATTTAAGAACCCAGGACGATCTTACACTTTTAGACAAAATGCCTTTATTCTGGAAGACGAGGTGGAATTTGAGACCCAGCTATGTCTGGGTGTCAGTTGGCACTTCTCATGCAGCCTATCTTGTGCGTGTGATGAATTTTAACTCTGATGGGGGGCAGGGGCATGTGGCAGGTGAAGCTTTTTGTCTGCTCTGTTATCTGTTGAGCTGCAGCGATCTGAGGCATGTGTCAGTCAGACTTTGGCTGTGTGAGACTCCACTGATTTAAGTGTCCTGGGATGCCCTCCTGATAGGAAAGGCGCTATGTCAATGCAATTTCTTGTGATGATGATGATAATAATCCCTGCATTTGATATAGCACCTGATCACATTGTCGAGACGTCTCAAAGCGCTTCACAGAATATACTGTAAAGTGAATTGACTGTGTATTTGTGGGCGAAACGTGGCAGCCAATTGTGCACAGCAGCGTTCCACAAACAGCCTCAGAGTGAGAGTCCAAATCATTATTATTTGCTTATTTATTGTTGAAGAGATTATTACACCCAGAAAGTGATCCATCAATCGACAAACAACCGGGTTCCTATTCACTGCTGGTAAATAGAGGCTTGTGGAGTAAGGAAACCTGCCTAAGGTTTCGTCCCACGCAGGAATTGAACCCGGGTCCTCTGGCTTGTGAGATGCGGGCTCCAATCACTGAGCTACAGGACTCCACTTGATGATGATGATGATGATGATTGGAAACCTCTGCTAAATGTGACACCCCGTGAGCATGGGCTGGTCCAAGCATTGATTTATTTTGTAATGGAATCTCCAGAAGGTTTATTTAAATGAAACCCAAATTCTTACAACCTGTTTCAACTGGGAGCTAACCTTGGAAAGGTAAGAAGGATTAACAACAGCTTACATTTACGTTAATTGCTATCAGCAGCTCCATTATTGTCGCATGCAACCTCCAAGATGATAGAAGGCATTTCATTTTGTGCCCACAAAATACACAGTCACTACACTTTACAGTATATTCTATGAAGTGCTTTGAGACGTCAAGAAGTTGTGATAACATCACAATTACATTTATAAGCCTCTTCCACGTCAGGAGGACGTCCCAACGCACTGTATCAAATGCAAGGATTATTATTATTAATAAGATGAACTGAATGGACCTTTTTTGGACAGCAATTCTTATGGGGCCTTTTTTTGTATCTGTGTCTTCATCAAGTGCTCTGGGACTCTACCCATAGAATCATAGAACACTACAGCACAGAAGGAGGCCCTTCAGCCCCTCGTGTCTGTGCCGGCTCTTTGGAAGAGCTACCAACTAGTCCCACTCCCCCACTCTTACCCCAATTAGTCCCACTCCCCCGCTCTTACCCCAACTAGTCCCACTCCCCCGCTCTTACCCCAACTAGTCCCACTCCCCCGCTCTTACCCCAACTAGTCCCACTCCCCCGCTCTTACCCCAACTAGTCCCACTCCCCCACTCTTACCCCAATTAGTCCCACTCCCCCGCTCTTACCCCAACTAGTCCCACTCCCCTGCTCTACCCCAACAAGTCCCACTCCCCCGCTCTTACCCCAACTAGTCCCACTCCCCCGCTCTTACCCCAACTAGTCCCACATCCCCACTCTTACCCCAATTAGTACCACTCCCCCGCTTTTACCCCAACTAGTCCCACTCCCCTGCTCCTACCCCAACTAGTCCCACTCCCCCGCTCTTACCCCAACTAGTCCCACTCCCCCGCTCTTACCCCAACTAGTCCCACTCCCCCACTCTTACCCCAATTAGTCCCACTCCCCCCGCTCTTACCCCAACTAGTCCCACTCCCCTGCTCCTACCCCAACTAGTCCCACTCCCCCACTCTTACCCCAACTAGTCCCACTCCCCCGCTCTTACCCCAACTAGTCCCACTCCCCTGCTCTTACCCCAACTAGCCCACACTCCCCCGCTCTTACCCCAACTAGTCCCCACTCCCCCGCTCTTACACCAACTAGTCCCCACTACCCGCTCTTACCCCAACTAGTCCCCACCCCCCCCCCCCACTCCCCCTCTTACCCCAACTAATCCCACTCCCCCCTCTTACCCCAACTAGTCCCACTCCCCCACTCTTACCCCAACTAGTCCCACTCCCCCGCTCTTACCCCAACTAGTCCCACTCCCCCGCTCTTACCCCAACTAGCCCCACTCCCCCGCTCTTACCCCAACTAGTCCCCACTCCCCCGCTCTTACTCCAACTAGTCCCCACTCCCCCGCTCTTACCCCAACTAGTCCCCACTCACCCGCTCTTACCCCAACTAGTCCCACTCCCCCACTCTTACCCCAACTAATCCCACTCCCCCACTCTTACCCCAACTAATCCCACTCCCCCACTCTTACCCCAACTAATCCCACTCCCCCACTCTTACCCCAACTAGTCCCACTCCCCCGCTCTTACCCCAACTAGTCCCACTCCCCCGCTCTTACCCCAACTAGCCCCACTCCCCCGCTCTTACCCCAACTAGTCCCCACTCCCCCGCTCTTACTCCAACTAGTCCCCCACTCCCCGCTCTTACCCCAACTAGTCCCCACTCACCCGCTCTTACCCCAACTAGTCCCACTCCCCCACTCTTACCCCAACTAATCCCACTCCCCCACTCTTACCCCAACTAATCCCACTCCCCCACTCTTACCCCAACGAGCCCCACTCCCCTGCTCTTAAACCCAACTAGCCTCACTCCCCTGCTCTTACCCCAACGAGCCTCACTCCCCTGCTCTTACCCCAACTAGCCCCATTCCCCCGCCCTTTCCCTATAGGCTGCAAATATTTCCTTTTCGCTACCTATCCAATTCATTGAATGCAAGTTGTTGTGTTTAGGAAGGGGAAGCTGTTTAGCTGGAGCCGCACCAGGCTTTCTGAGGCTGTTCTGCGTCCAGTACATTCTCTTGTTTAGCTGAATCTGCCTGCGTGTGTGTGTCTGTGTCTGTCTGTCTTTCTGTGTGTGTGTGTGGTGTGTGTCTGTGTCTGTCTGGTGTCTGTCTGTCTCTGTGTGTGTTTGTGTGTCTCTCTGTGTGTGTAGCATGAGGCAATCAGCTGATTTGAGTCTGATACAGCGATGGCCTTTGGCAGATGGCAGAGACTGCCAGGTGACAGCAAGGCTGGTGCTCTAACACTTCCAACCTTGTGGGAACGGAGATTTCTTCCCTTCATCTCTTGTGGGAGACCTTTATTTACCACAGAGTCCAGTAGTTCAGTGGTTAGAACCCTCGCCTCACAAGCCATAGGACCTGGGTTTGATTCCCCGGCAGCACGAAACGTTGGGCAAGTTTCCGTACTCCACACACCTCTGTTTACCTAACAGTAAGTTGGAACCTGGTTGTTAGTCGATTGGTGGATCACTCTTCCGGGGGTAATAATCCCTCTACAAAAAATAATAATAATAATTTGGTCACTCAATCCATGACTGTTTGTGGGACGCTGCTGTGCACAAATGGCTCTGTGTTTCACCCACAAAACAGTCAATTCACTTTACAGTGTATTCTGTGAAGCGCTTTGAAGATATGACAAGGTGCTATAGCAAGTAATCAATTATAATAATCCTTGCATTTGATATAGTGCCTTATCACATCTTAAAGACGTCTCAAAGCGCTTCACAGAGTATGCATAGATTATTATTATTACCAGAAGCATTTGATGGAATGTGGGGTCCCTCCCCCTCTCCTACCCCTACCCCCATGACTTCCAACGGCACGGATGGCTGAGTGACAGAGACACGCAGCTCCCTGTCCCCTGTGACTCAGTGTCAGCTGATGTGAGCGTCAGGAACCACAAGAAGCTGTTGTGTGATCTGCATCATCTCATTTGCATTCTCCGCCATTCACCTCATTGTTAAACAGGAACCTTCCTCTCCATCCCGTTTTCTTCTTGGCTTGCAAACCAGAAAATCCAGTTCACCAACATCCCACAGTGTTTATCAAGGCCGAATATTTAGTTTGCTATGTGGAGGGGAGAGGGTGCAAGAGAGACGGTGTGTGTGTGTTTTTTGGGTGCGGGGTGTCAGGAACAATCCCATCACTGTGTGATTGTTCCCGATACCTAACCACACCACACTACTGAGAGTCTTGCACATATACAGAAATTTCTCTTTTTTCCTGAATATACATGTTTTATTTCCACAGAAATCCTCTTGACTTAATCCCAGAAAGTATTATTATTAATAATAATCCTTGCATTGATATAGCGCCTTATCATGTTGTTGAGACGTCTCAAAGCGCTTCACAGAATATATTGTAAAGTAGTTTGACTGTGTATTTTGCGGGTGAAACGCGGCAGCCAATTGTGCCCAGCAGCGTCCCACACACAGTCGTAGATTGAGTGACCAAATTACTATTTTATTTTGAGGGATTATTAGCCCTGGAAAACGATCAGCCAATCGACTAACAACTGGGTTCCTACTTACTTCTCTTCAACCGTGCCTTCAGCTCCCCTCTCGACTCTACCCCCTCCTCCCTCCCTCCCTCCCCTAACCATTTTCCCCTCTGCTCGAGTCCCGACCCAACTGTCCAGCGCCTTGGGAGTCCTCCCGACGTGAAAGGCGCTCTATAAATGCAATCTTGTTGTTCTTGTTGTTGTTACTTGCTGGCGGCAAGTGACCTCTAGGAAGGTGGAAGGTGAACTAGATGGATCTTGTTTTTTTTTCGTTTGGCATTTCTTGTCTTCTTATGTACTACTGGTAAACAGATGCATGTGGAGTAAGGAAACTTGCCTAAGGTTTCTTCCCGCCCGGGAATCGAACTCAGGTCCTCTCACTTGCTTGGGTCCAAATCCCTGAATGTCCAGGACATTGGGATGTCATCCCAACGTGGAAGGTGCTTTGTAAATGTAATTTGTTGTTGTTGTTGGAGTCTAAAACCACATAGTGTGTCTTTGAAGAATAGTACAGTTGGTGTAGGGAACATGTATCTGAAGGTTGTGCTTGGTATATAGAGAACACGCAGCATTCAGTCCTGGTCTGCACAGCCCAAATATTACTGCCGGGCTGTGTACAGCACACAGAGCAGAGCCACAGGACTTTGCAAATGTGTTTTAAAGCGTGAAGTTTACAATCATGTCATTGCTCCAGAATTTGTTTAAAGCAAAGTCTTTTCATAAAACAGTTTTGTTCAAACTTCCTTAAATCAGACCTTCTGTACATCAGGGAAAACATCCATTAAAACTGAAGTTAGAGGGAAGCCTGGGGTGATGGGAGAGGAGCAAACTGCACCTCTAGTCCAGAGAGGCCAGATGATGGTGAGGGTCGTTGTGGAGTATAAAATATTAATAATAATCCTTGCATTTGATATAGTGCCTTATATTATTGAAACGTCTCAAAGCGCTTCATAGGATACACTGTAAAGTGTAGTGACTGTGTATTTTAGGAGTGAAACGCGATAGCCAGTTGCACACAGTGACATCCCACAAAGAGTCATTTTGTGAGTGACCAATTTGGGGGATTGTTGGCCAGGACACTGGGTGGGGGGAGAGAGAGAGAGAGAGAGATGACCTAAACTTTCCAGCTTCTGTTTGCCGCGTGAAAGGTATTTCTGGCTGCAATGTGGATTACATCTCTAAATAGAATCTGCTACTTATACCAGGACATAGTGCACCAAACTGGAGGACTTGGGTTCGATTCCCGGGCATAATCTTAGGTGAGTTTCCTTACTCCACACGGCTCTGTTTACCTGGCAGTAAGTAGGAACCTGGTTGTTAGTTGATTTGCGGATTGCTTTCCGGGGGTAATAATCACTTCAAAAATAATAAAGTTAGGGTAATTAATGATAATAATTCAGTCATTCAATTCACGATTGTTGAATAAAATATACAGTCAATTCACTTTACAGTGTATCCTGTGAAGTGCTTTGAGACGTCTCAAAGACACGATATGGCGCTGTATCAAATGCAAGGATTATTATTATTAGAGTGCTTCCATGCCAATGAATGCTCCCTCACTGGGTGGTACCTGAATCATTGTTGGGGGGCTGGCAGGAGAGGATAGGAATGCAACTTGTAGAAATAACCTTGATGGTTGGATCACCCTCGCTTAATAATTTACTCCGAGGCTAACTGTACACTGCATTCCTGCTTAAAGCAGCCTCCTGCAAAACACCTTCACAGCAGTAGTTTATTGATAATAATCCTTTCACATCTTAGTGATGCTCTGTATTTCGTGCATGCACATCTCATTCCAGTCTAATAATAATAATCCTTACATTTGATACAGTCCCTTATCACCTCATTGAGACGTCTCAAAGCGCTTCACAGAATACACTGTAAAGTGAATTGACTGTATATTTTGTGGGTGAAACGCGGCAGCCAATTGCACACAGCAGCGTCCCACAAACAGCCGTGGATTGAGTGACCAAATTATTTTTAATATACTTTTTTGAAGGGATTATTACCCCTGGAAAAGTGATCCGCCAATCGACTAACAACCAGGTTCCTACTTACTGCTGGTAACCAAAGGCGTGTGGAGTAAGGAAACTTGCCTTAGGTTTCACCCTGCCCGGGAATCGAACCTGTGTCCTCTGGCTTGCGGGGCGAGGGCTCCAACCAATTGTAGAATGAATAGCAGTTTCACAGTGCACTGCATGGCCCGGCTTCACAGCAGAAAGAAGGAAATGCAGCATTTAAGGAAATGAAAATCACCAGGTATCTAATAGCAAATCCAATAACCCAGACCCGCTTACTCTGTGTCTGGTGGTTTGAAGTCCGGTCCCACAGGTGGCCCTGAGCCCTAATGGACTGTCAGCAACCATGAAGTTGATTCTTAACTACATTTTAACTCTGATATTTCCTGTTATTCCATCTGGGCTTAAGATTCACTCAATTAGTGAGATGTATGGACAAAAATTACAACTTGTTAATTATCATGTATGTGCACATGTGTACACATGACAATAAGAATAATACTCACACTTGATACAGCACCTCATCACGTCGTCGAGACATCTCAAAGCGCTTAACAGGATATACTGTAAAGTGAATTGACAGTAAATTTTGTCCGTGGCCAAAACGCGGCAGCCAATTGTGCCCAGCAGCTTCCCACACACAGTCGTGGTGACCATTACTATCCAGGGTTGCACACTCCACCTCACTGAGCCAGTTTGGAACATTGGTATCTTGTTTGACGCTCAACTGTCCTTTCTACCCACATCCGTGCCATGACCCGCTCTGCCTTCCCCACCTCTGCAACATCAGCCGGTTCTACCATTGCCTCTCCCTCAGGCCTCCGAAACCTTCATTCACGCATTCATCACATCTAGGCTCGACTCCCTGCTTGTTGGTCTTTCCAGCTCTTCCCTCCACAAGCTGCAGAACACCCAGAGAACTCTGCAGCTCATGTACTCTCGCGCACCAGGTTCTGTGACCCCATCACCCCCACCCGTGGCCCGTTTCACAGTGCACTGCATGGCCAGGCTTCACAGCAGAAAGACGTGGATTTTGAGGGTAAAGTTCAAAATCCACGTCCTCGCCTTCAAAGCCCTCCACGGCCTGGCTCCTCCCTACCTTTGGGTCCTGCTAACCCTATATCAACCTGTCCACTCCCTCCACTCAGCAGGCTCCAGCCTGCTCCACTTCCCCCACCCTGCCAGCCCCACCATAGGCGGTCAGGCCTTCAGCCCTTCTGCCCCGGCCCTTTGGAACTCCATCCCACAGTCCTTTTGCCTAGCCCCCTCCCTCACCTCCTTCAAGACCCGTCTCAATACCCTCCTTTTCGCTCGCAGCTTCGGTCATCCTCCTCCTACCCCACCCTCCCTGCCCTCCCCCCACCCCCTCCTGATCCCAACCCTCAGCTCGGGTCCCAATCCCTGACTGTCCAATTCCTTGGGATGTCCTCCCAGTGTGAGCGGCCTGCGCTGTGTAAATGTCATGTGTTGTTGTGTGTGAGAGATTCTACTCTTGACATTTTGTGTGCATGTGTGTGAGCACGTGTACGTTTGCACTTGTGTGTACAATTCTACTCTTCGATTTGTGTGCCGTGCGTGCGTGTGCATGTTTGCGTGTGTGTGCAACTTCATTCTTTACATTGTGTGTGAGAGTGATTGTACTTTTCACTGTGTGTGAGTGAATAGGAGACAGCAGTAATAGCTTTGTTTTTAACACTATGATTTCTGATGAGAATAACAGGTGGGTGGGATTGATTGCAAACAAAAACCCTGTAATAAAGTTATAATACTCATCATCATCCTCACATTTCTTTGGGCTTTTGAGGATGTCTTAATTTGCCCAGGAATGTGAGTGTGGATTCAGGATAATCATGTGGTGATCTCCTCTCCCACTCAGCACTTTAGACGGTCTCCTCGTTAATGGCTGCAGCTGAGGCTTATCGGCTGTTGCTATGTTCATCGTGTCTGTTGTTTGGTGGTCAGTGTCAGTGTTCTTGTTTTTTGCCCAGTCGGGTGTCTGACACCCACAGAAACCCGTCACCGTGACCAGCCGGGTGTCTGACACCCACAGAAACCCGTCACCGTGACCAGCCGGGTGTCTGACACCCACGGAAACCCGTCACCGTGACCAGCCGGGTGTCACACCCACGGAAACCCGTCACCGTGACCAGCCGGGTGTCACACCCACGGAAACCCGTCACCGTGACCAGCCGGGTGTCTGACACCCACGGAAACCCGTCACCGTGACCGGCCGGGTGTCACACCCACGGAAACCCGTCACCGTGACCAGCCGGGTGTCACACCCACAGAAACCCGTCACCGTGACCAGCCGGGTGTCACACCCACAGAAACCCGTCACTGTGACCAGCCGGGTGTCTGACACCCACAGAAACCCGTCACCGTGACCAGCCGGGTGTCTGACACCCACAGAAACCCGTCACCGTGACCAGCCGGGTGTCTGACACCCACGGAAACCCGTCACCGTGACCGGCCGGGTGTCACACCCACGGAAACCCGTCACCGTGACCAGCCGGGTGTCACACCCACGGAAACCCGTCACCGTGACCAGCCGGGTGTCTGACACCCACAGAAACCCGTCACCGTGACCAGCCGGGTGTCTGACACCCACGGAAACCCGTCACCGTGACCAGCCGGGTGTCACACCCACGGAAACCCGTCACCGTGACCAGCCGGGTGTCACACCCACGGAAACCCGTCACCGTGACCAGCCGGTGTCACACCCACGGAAACCCGTCACCGTGACCAGCCGGGTGTCCTGACACCCACCCATGGAAACCCGTCACCGTGACCAGCCGGGTGTCTGACACACACGGAAACACGTCACCGTGACCAACCGGGTGTCTGACACACACGGAAACCCGTCACCGTGACCAACCGGGTGTCTGACACCCACGGAAACCCGTCACCGTGACCAACCGGGTGTCTGACACACACGGAAACCCGTCACCGTGACCAACCGGGTGTCTGACACCCACGGAAACCCGTCACCGTGACCAGCCGGGTGTCTGACACCCACGGAAACCCGTCACCGTGACCAGCCGGGTGTGTGACACACACGGAAACCCGTCACCGTGACCAGCCGGGTGTCTGACACACATGGAAACCCGTCACCTGCTCAATAGTCTCCAAACCCAACTGAGAATTCCCCACATCCCCCCACACCTGGAAATCCCAGAGAGAGATTGTTGGAATGGAATGCCACTCTCTCTCTCCCCACCCCCACCCCCGGAGGGACACATCCTGTTTACCTAATTCCGGAGAGTATTAGGCGCAGGTTGGCGAGAGCCAAGGCTTGGGGGGCCCCAGAGTGTGTGTTGGGGTAACTGCTGGAGTGTAACCCGCTAAACCCACACCGCTCGGCCATTGATATCACTGTCCGGCAGCTTTCCCGCTGCTTGTCCAGCGAGGACCCCCCTCCCTGTTAGTTAGGGCTTTGGCTGCAGGGTTAACAGCACGATCCTGGGGACATCTGTGAACATTTTAATACTGCATATACACACACTCACGCACACTCACACACAAGCACTTATATACACACACTAGAAGGATTAAGGGATATGGGGATATGGCGGGTAAATGGAATTAGGTTAGCCATGATCTTACTAAATGGCAGTGCACAGGCTCGAGGGGCCGAATGGCCTACTCCTGATCCTATATCTTATGGTCTTACACTCTTACACACACACTCACACACCACACACATGCACTTATATACACACACTCGCGCACACTCTCACATACTCTCACTTATATACAGACACTCTCTCACACATTCACTTATATACTCTTATATATTGTTAGTTGATTGTGGATCCCTTTCCGGGGGCAATAATCCCTCCCCAAAAAATAATAAATTATATACGTACCATATGTTGACTGAATGGTTGAGATTATTAATAATCTCTCTATTTATGTATAAAAAATCAGAGAAAATACTTAAGACAAAATATATTAATAATAATCCATGCATTTGACACAGCGCCTTATCACGTCATTGAAACGTCTCAAAGCTCTTCACAGAATATACTGTAAAGTGAATTGACTGTATATTTGTTGGCGAAACACAGCAGCCAATTGCGCACAGCAGCGTCCCACAAACAGTCATGGATTCAGTAACCATTTTGTAAAGGTATTATTACCCCCAGAAAGTGATTCAACAATTGATCAACACCTGGGTTCTTTCTCACTGCTGGTAAACAGAGGTGTGTGTGTGTGTGGAGTTAAGGAAACTTGCTCAATGTTTCGCTCTGCCCAGGAATCAAACCCAGGTCCTCTCGCTTGCAAGGGCTCTAACCACTGAGGTACAGGACTCTACACTGGGCCGGAGGCTGTTTGCTAACAGTCAGCAAAAGTACACATGGATAGTGGCGGAGCCTGACCCTGAACTGGGGGAGGGTAAGGTGACCGTCAGCAGCATCAAAAAGAAGCTCATTAGGCGGGATTTGAAGGTGGGGACTGAGTGGGCGAGGCGGAGGGATTGAGGGAGAGAGTGACAGAGTTTTGGGGTGTATTGGCTGATGGTTGGCGATGGTGGAGCTGATGGGGAGACGGACAAACACGGTTTGTGGTGAGCCTGAGTCACTGGAGAAATAATAGTTTGCGGTTGGAGAGCGAGCATTGCTTCCAAGCTATTTGGAGCAAAGGAAAGTGTTTCTAAAGGTCTAACCGCTCGCTCCCCTGATGAATGAATGTATTTGTTGTTTGCTGTGAGAAATGGCAGCCAAACAGCAGCTCTGAATCACCAGCCTCGGTTATTGCGGAACTAAAATTCTGTGTCAGATGTAAATGTCAGAGAAATGCGAGGGGAGGGAGAGAGAGAGGCCAAAGAGGTCAGAACCAGAGTGAGGAGATGTTGTCAGGAGCTGAGAATGTTCCGTCTTATCATTGTTGAGCTGTATAATATTGAGCCATGTGCAGGGCTTAGAGAAATAATAATATTATGACTATGACTTGCATGAAGTTCCAGGTGCAGACAAACTGGATAAACTGTATCAAATCTGATTTAATCAATAATTTACACTTGCGCTTGTTTAATATAAATGCAAGTTGTTGTTGTAATTCACTGCAGCCGCTAAGTGCACATGTGGTGATGGGTCAAGACTACGTTTCCTGTGATTCAAAGCTTCCTGACCATCACCACGTCACTTACCGGCAGGTGATGGAATCGCGGGAAATGAGGTTCTTCTGTGCAAACGTCCATGGGTCAGGACGGCATTCCCCGCGATTCAAAGCACCGGCAAGTGTGGAGTAATGGAGGGCAGGAGCCATGTTACCAGTGAGGAGGTCATTAACACGAGTCGTGTGGAGAAATCTAAATGGTTTTGATAGGAAACTGAATGGGACTTCGGGAGGACGTACGACTTTGGTGATAATATGAGTTATAAAGGTAAGACTGGTGTGTGTGCATACGTGCATGTGTGTGTACGCGTGTGTGTGCGTGTGTGAGTGTGTGCGCGTGTATGTGTGTATGCTTGCACTTGATATATTGCCTTTCAAGTCAGGAGGAAATCATATACTGTAAAGCGTAGTGACAATGTAGTTTGTAGGTTAACCATATGTGAATGTAAGCTTCACTGTACATGAATATGCAGTGTTTGGGATTAAATGCCATGTGATTTGGCTGCCAACGAGACAGAGACTTGAGCAGCTGTCCAGAGACAATGGCAGGGATTGCTTCCTCTTCAAACGAACCTCACGTAAGCAACCAATGACCCAGTTCATTTCTGGAGCCAAGTTTCCTTTTGAGGTTCACAGGAGTAGAAAATCTGAATTCTGCTTTGTGGAGTCCTGTAGCTCAGTGGTTAGAGCCCTCACATCACAAGTGGGAGGACCTGGGTTCAATTCCCGGGCAGCGTGAAACCTTAGGCGGTTTCCTTACTCCGCACCCCTCTGTTTACCAGCAGTAAATAGGAACCTGGTTGTCAGTCGATTGGTGGATCACTTTTCAAGGATAGTAATCCCCTAAAAAATAATAATAATTTGGTCACTCAATCCACGACTGTAGGACGCTGCTGTGCGCAATTGCTGCTGCGTTTCACCCACAAAATAGACAGTCACTATACTTTACAGTGTATTCTGTGAAGCACTTTGAGACGTCTTGATGATGTGATAAGGCGCTGTGTCAAATGCAAGGATTATTATTATTATTTGGGGCATTGTTGGCCAGGAGAGAGAAACTCCCTTCTCTTTTCGAATAGTGCCATTGGATCTTTAACGTCCACCTGAACAGACAGACAAATGGTAATCTCTGTCAGGCCTGAGCTTCTGGAGTGGCTCTGATTACCAGGTCAAGACGATTTCTTGCCCAGAGTTAAGAGTAAACACACAGAGGGTGATGTCACTGTCTGCAGATTCCCTGTTCACTCACTGCATTGAATCCCATTACATGGTCTATCTGTTAGGCGAATGCTTCGAATAAACAAGGTATTATTATAATAATGATAATAATCTTTGCATTTGATATAGCACCTCATTACGTCATTGAGGCATGTCAACGACATGATATACTGTAAAGTGTAGTAACTGTATACCTTGTGAGCGAAACGTGACAGCCAACTGCGCACAGCGGTGTCCCACAAACAGTCATGGATTGAATGACCCGTTTTTTTTAAGGGATTATAATCCCCGGAAAAGCGATCCGCTAATCGACTAACAACTGGGTTCCAATTTACTGCTGGTAAACAGAGGCATGTGGAGTAAGAAAACTTGCCCAACAACAAAACAAATTACATGTGTATAGCACCTTTCATGTCAGGAGGACGTCTCAAGGCGTTGGACAGTCAGTGTTTCGGACCTGAGTTGGGGGTCGGGGTAGGGGTGGAGGAGCGCGGGGGGGAAGCAGGGAGATTGAAAGCACGGTCGAAGAGGAGGGACTTGAGGTGGGTCTTGAAGGTGGCGAGGGAGTGGGCGAGGCGGAGGGACTGCGGGATGGAGTTCCAGAAGGTGGGGACAGAGTGGCAGAAGACCCGCCCACCAATGGTGGGGTGAGCGAGGTGGGGGATGTGAAGCAGGCTGGAGCCCACTGAGCAGAGGGAGTGAGCAGGATGGAAGGGGCTTAGGAGGTCACAGAGGTCGGGGGCAGCAAGACCATGGAGGGCTTTGAAGGTGAGGATCATGATCTTGAACTGATGGGAAGTCTGTGGAGTCGGGTGAGGATGGGGGTGATAGGGTCACGGAGCCGGTGCGGGAGAGGACACGGGCTGCAGAGTTCTGGATGATCTGCAGTCTGTGGAGGAAGGAGTTAGGGGCCGACAAGCAGTGAGTTTGCACAGTCGAGCCTCGATGTAATGAAGGCAAGTGTGAGGGTCTCGGGGGCTGCGGTGTGAGACAGTGGCGGAGTCGGGCGATGTTGCGGAGGTGGGGAAGGCAGAGCGAGTCATGGAGCAGATGTGGGGTAGAAAGGATAGTTGAGGGTCAAACAAGACCCCAAGGTTCGGGACTGGCTCAGTGAGGGGGAGTGAGCCCCAGGGATGGTGATGCTGTCAGCGCCTGAGGTGAGGAGGCACTGACGGGAGCCAATCAGGAGCCTCGGTCTTGTTGACGTTCAGCTGAAGAAAGTTCGCTCTGATCCAGGACTTGATGTCTGACAGACATTGTGTCAGGACAACAGTGGTCCTGGAGTTAAGGGTGGAGGCAGAGAGAGAGTGTTGGTGTCATCCACATACATGTGAATGTTGACCCCATGTCTGCGGATGATGTCACCCAGAGGGAGCATATAGATATTGAAGGGGAGGGGACCAAGGACAGAGCCCTGAGGAACACCACACGAGACAATGGGGGGACTAGAGGAAAAAACGTTTGTGGAGATGAAGTGCAGGCAGTGTGAGAGGTACGATCTGAGCCAGTCAAGGACAGAACCATGAAGGTTGAGGTGAGAGGAGAGGCTTCGTCTTGCCCGGGAACCGAACATGGGTCCTCTCACTTGTGAGGCGAGTGCGCTAACCACTGACCTACAGGATCATCTGGGAAAGAATTTGAAATCATGCCACCTGCCGCAAATCATAACATAACTTCTAAAATCTGAGCTTGTGATATATTGCAGGCCTGAGTGCCTCAACGGCTGTGACTGACTCCTCCCTATCCAAGAGTACTGAGGCTACACCACCACACCTCCCAATGCGACTTTGGTTCAGAAAATCCAGCTCAGCGCAAGAATGTGATCAGGATCCTGGTCTGGGCCAGTTTCTTTCTTTACCTACTGGACTGGAGTCCTGTGGCGTAGTGGTCAGAACAATCACCTTGAAAAGCAATCCCCAGCAAAGCGATCTGCCAGTTATCTAACAACCAGGTTCCTACTTACTGCTTGATAAACAGAGGTGTGGGGAATAAGGAAACCTGCCCAATGTTTTGCCGAGCCCTGGTAATCAAACCCAGGTCTCTCCCTTGCGAGGCGAGTGCTCTAACCACTGAGCTACAGGATTCCACACATCAAATCCAAGGATTAGTATTATTATTATAGACCAACAGAGTTGCTCCAATTGTGCACTTATACAACAACATGAACAACTTGCATTTATATAGCGCCCTTCACGTTGGTAGCGTCCCGGAGCATTTATAAAGCCACATAGACATAGAAACTCACCATTAATGTTGCGAGGGTACCTGGGAGGTGGAAGGTTACGGTGAGATGGTAGCATGTACCTTTTCAGACATTCCTTTCCTCGTCAATATCACAGTTGACGCCTAATTGTTTGGTGCCAGAAGTAGGTGTAGTGAGGTGTGGTCCAACCAATCATTCCATCTGTTAGATTACAATATAACAGGTTTAGATTCCAGGTGAACCTGGGTGTGTGAGGTATGAAGGCATGAATACCAGATGTTAAACACATAAGAGATGGTGATTACCCATCACTAAAGATAGATATAATATTTTGCCATCTCATTGCCCCATGTGTCAGCCCGGCTCAGTGGTAGCGCTCTCTCTCTCTCTCTCTCTCTCTCCCCCTCTCTAATAATAATAATAATCCTTGCATTTGATATAGCTCTTTTCACGTCGGGAGGACGTCCCAAAGCGCTTCACAGAACACACTGTAAAGTGAATTGACTGTATATTTGTGGGCGAACGCGGCAGCCAATTGCGCACAGCAATGTCCCACAAACAGTCGTAGATTGAAAATGACCAATTTATTATTGTTTTTGGTTTTGGAGGATTATTATTAGGCTCTGTGTGGAGTAAGGAAACTTGCCCAAGGTTTCGCCCTCTGCCTGGAATTGAACTCAGGTCTCTCACTTGCAAAGTGAGTGCTCTAATCACTGAGCTACAGGACTCTCTCTCTTTCTCTCTCCCCCCCCTCCCCCTCTCAGTCAGGAGGTTGTGGGTTCAAGCTCCACGTCAGTACTTGGAATCACACAGTCTAAGCTGATGCTCCAATACAGCGCTGGGGGTGGGGTGGGGGGCACTGTGGGCGGTGCCGTCCTCGGGAGGAGACGTTAACCTGAGGTCCCATCTGCCTGTTCAGGCGGATGGTAAAGATCCCGCGGGGCTATTGGAAAAGAGAAGGGAGTTTCTCTCTCTCTCCCGGTGTCCTGGACAACAATCCCCCAAATAATATTGCCCACTCGCCCCACGGCTGTTTGTGGGGCACTGCTGTGTGCAATTGGTTGGTGTGTTTCACCCACAAAATACGCAGTAACTACACTTTACAGTATATTCTGTGAGGCACTGTGAGACGACGTGATAAGGTGCTGTATCAAATGCAAGAATTATTATTAGTTACTGTGCAGAACTTCCTCATACTGCGGATTCTCTCAGCTGCTGATTCTCCAATAACAACAACAACAACTTGGATGTATACAGTGCCCTCCACCCCGGACGGGGTCTCAGAGCTTTACAGTAACGGATCCCGGGGCCGAGCCAGGGGGAGGGGCCAGGGAGGGGAGGAGCCAGGGGAGGGGCCAGGGGAGGGGAGGAGCCAGGGGAGGGGCCAGGGAAGGGGAGGAGCCAGGGGAGGGGGTGGGAGCCAGGGGGAGCGGTGGGAGCCAGGTGGAGTGGTGGGGGGGAGGAAGGTGACCAAAGACGCGGTCGAAAAAAAAGGTCTTCAGCAGAGACCTGAAAAAAGGAAGAGAGGGAATGAGGGGAAGGGAGTGAGGAAGGCAGTTCCAGAGCCTCGGGGGGTAGTGGCTGAAGGTACGGCCGCTGATGGTGGAGCGGAGGACTCGGGGGATGAGGAGGAGGTCAGACCCGGAGGAACAAAGGCAACGGGTACTGGTTTGAGGAGAGAGGAGGTCAGCGAGGTCGGGGGGTCCAAGCCCTTTGTCAGTCAAATCTAACCCTAAAACAAACATAATAATAATCCTTACATTTGATATAGCACCTCATCACGTCGGGACAGGAGGGATCACCAGATGGGATGGGAGGAGGAGGGCCATGAAGCCAAGGTCAAAGAGAGAAGATTTGGAGGTTTGTGAAAGGAGAGAGAGGCTGCCATTCTACGCCTAATAACAACAACAAATTTACATTTGTAAAGCGCCTTTCATGTCAGGAGGACATCCCAAGATGCTGAACAGCCAGGGATCAGAACCCGAGCGTTCGGGGTAGGGTTGGGATGAGGGAGGGCAGAGAGAGTAGGAGGGCGGCTGAAGGCACAGTCAAAGAGGAGGGTCTTGAGTCATGGCTTGAAGGAGGGAAGAGAGGGAACAAGGCGAAGGGATTGTGGGATGGAGTCCAAATGGCGAGGGCAATGAGACTGAGAGCCTGGCCACCGATTATAGGGTGGAGCCTGCTGAACGGAAGGAGTGGGCAGGTTGATAGGGAGTCAGCAGGTCAGAGATGTACAAGGGGTAAGGCCATGGAGGGCCTTGAAAGTAGGATGAGGATTTTGAATTCTATCCTCTGAGGGTTGGGGAGGCAGTGGAGCCGGGAGAGGGTAATAATAATAATCCTTGAATTTGATATAGCGCTTTTCACGTCTTCTCGACGTCTCAAAGCGCTTCACAGAATATGCTGTAAAGTGAATTGACTATATTTATGGACGAAACGCGGCAGCCAATTGCACACAGCAGTGTCCCACAAACAGTCGTGGGTTGAAAATGACCAATTTATTATTGTTTTATTTTAGAGGGATGATTATTAGGGCTGTGTGTGGAGTAAGGAAACTTGCCCAAGGTTTCATCCTGCTGGTCTCTCGTTTGCCAGGCGAGTGCTCTAACCACTGAGCTACAGGACTCCACAGGGTGGGGATGATGGGGTCACGGAGACTGGTGTGGGAGAGTACATGAGCAGCAGAGTTCTGGGTGACCTGCAGCTTGTGGAGGGAAGAGTTGGGGAGGTCTACATGAGGGAGTTTCTGTAGTCGAGCCTTGAGGTGACGAATGCGTGCGTATATGAGGGTTTCGGTGGCCTGAGGGGTGAGGCAGTGGCAGAGTCGAGCAATGTTGCAGAGGTGGGGGAAGGCAAAGCAGATCATGGCACGGATATGGGGGAGAAAGAACAGTTGAGGGTCGAACAAGATGCCCAGGTTCCTGACTGGCTTCGTGAAGGGGAGTGTGTATTCATGGAAACTGATGCTGCCAGTGCCTGAGGTGCAGAGGTGCTGGCGTGAGCCAAACAGGAGAGCCTCGGTCTTGCTGACATTCAGCTGTAGAAAATTGGCTCTCATCCAGGATTTGATGTCTGACAAACAGTCTGTCAAGACATCAGTTGTCCTGGAGTCGATGGTGGAGGCAGAGAGATAGAATTGGGTAATACTCTCCGGAATTAGGTAAGCAGGGTGTGTCCCTCTAAGGAGAGAGAGAGAGCGCATTCCATCCCAACAATCTCTGGGATTTCCATGTGTCGGTGGGATGTGGGGAATTCTCAGTTTGGTTTGGAGACTCTTAAGCAGATGGTGGGTTTCACATGTGTCAGACACTCGGTTGACCCCAAAAAAGAGCGGGTGTGAGGCGGAGGAATTTGGGGGAGATGTTCCAGGAGAGTACAGTCACTAATAATTTGTTAAGAGCCAGTTAGGCTTATAATTGCATGATTAAAGGCAGCGGTATGCATTTGAGCATGATTAGCCCATGGGCTTTTAGCACAACCCACATTTTAAATGCTAATGGCTTTGATGCAGAACTCCTCTTCCTGTGAAACAAATTGCTTGTCAATGCAGTTTTGAACTTAATTCACCATTGCATAGCCTCTCTGTCAAGGCAGTGTTTCAACCCAGTGTTTCACTGGCCTTGTAACACCCAGTTATTCGCCGATTGGGAGATCGCTTTTCAGAGGTAATAATCCCTCCCCCCAAAAAAAATATGGTTACCCAATTCTCAACTGTTTGTGGGACACCGCTGTGTGCAATTGCCTGCTGCGTATTGCCCACAAAATACACAGGCAATTCTTTAATGTCCTAATGTTTGAAGGTAAACAGTTACCAAATCAAGCCACTGTTAACATTATTGTAATGATAATAATCCTTGTATTTCCTCTTCAACATCTGGATGCTCCCTCTTGGTGACATCACCGCAGACATGGGGTCAACTTCCACATGTATGCGGATGACACCCAACTGTACCTCTGCTTCCACCCTTAACTCCAGGACCACTACATCCTGACAGACTCTCCCGGTTTCACTGGCTTCCCAATCTTCAGAGGATAGAGTTCAAAATCCTTGTCCTCACTTTCAAGGCCTTCCACGGCCTTGCGCCCTCCTACATCTCTGACCTGCTAACCCACTTTGAACCTGTCTGCTCCCACCGTTCAGCAGGCTCCAGGTCTTCCGCCCGACCCGCCCTACGATTGGCGGCCGGGCTTTCAGCCTCTCTGCCCACTCTTTGGAACTCCATCCCACAATCCCTTCGCCTTGCTCTCTCTCTTCCCTCCTTCAAGGCACGACCCAAGAGCCTCCTCTTTGACTGTGTCTTCAGCCGCCCTCTGGCCTCCGTCATCCCAACCCTGCCCGCGACACTCGGGTTCTGATCCCTGACTGTTCAGTGCCTTGGGATGTCCTCCTGACGAGAAAGCTGCTTTACAAATGTAATTTTGTTGTTATTGTATGTGATATAGCCTTATACCACACACCTCGAATTCAAGATCCTCATCCTCACCTACAAGGCCATTCACGGCCTTGCTCCCTCCTACCTCTCCGACCTACTATCCCCGCCCCAACCGCCCTACCATCGGTGGCCAGGCCTTCAGCCTCTCAGCCCCGAGGCTCTGGAACTCCATGCCCCAGTGCCTTCGCCGCTTCCTCCCTTTCCTCCTTCAAGGCCGGTCTCAAGACCTGGAAAGCGATCAGCCAATCGACTAACAACTGGGTTCCTACTTGCTTCTCTTCAACTGTGCCTTCAGCTCCCCTCTTGACTCTCTACCCACTCCTCGCTCCCTCCCCTCACCATTTCCCCCCTGCTCGGGTCCTGATCCAACTGTCCAGCGCCTTGGGATGTCCTCCCGACGTGAAAAGCGCTCTATAAATGAAATATTGTTGTTGTTGTCTCAAAGTGTTTCACAGGATATACTGTAAAGTGTAGTGACTGTATTTGTTGGGCAAACCCAGTTGGAGTCCTGTAGCTCAGTGGTTGGAGCACTCGCCTCGCAAGCGAGAGATCTGGGTTTGATTCCTGGCAGGGCGAAACCTTGGGCAAGTTTCCTTACTCCACACACATGATAATAATTCCTCCACAAAAAAAACACAATGATAATTTGATTACTCAATCCACGGCTGTTTGTGGGACGCTGCTGTGCGCAATTGGCTGCCACGTTTCGCCCACCATTGGTGGGCGGGCCTTTAGCCACTCTGCCCACCACCCTCTGGAACTCCATCCGGCAGTCCCTCCGCCTCACCCCCTCCCTCGTCCCCTCCCTCGCCTCCTTCAAGACCCACTTCAAGACCCTCCTCTTCAACCATGCTTTTGATTTCCCTGCTTCCCCCCCTGCCATCCTCCTTCGTAACTGTCTGTTCAGCTCCTTGGGACGTCCTCCCGACTTGAAAGGTGCTTTACACATGGAATTTTGTTGTTGTTCTTGTATATCAAATGCAAGGATTATTATTATTATTAACTGGTGTGGGGCAAGGGTTCACATTATCTGATGTGCCTTTTGCCAAAACATAGCCTTGGGTCATGTCTTTGTTCATCGGGGACAAGTAAGAGCAGGATTCACAAACTGTAATTCACAGGATTAATAATAATAATCCTTGCATTTGATACAGTGCCTTATCACACTGTTGAGACGTCTCAAAGCGCTTCACAGAATAAACTGTAAAGTGAAGTGACTGTATATTTTGTGGGCGAAATGAGGCAACCACTGAGCTGCAGGACTCCATGTGACCATGCCCACTTATTGTCGAGTCTCTCACACCAGCTTCCGTGACCCTATCATCCCTACCCTGCGGAGTCCTGTAGCTCAGTGGTTAGAGCACTCGCTTTGCAAGCGAGACACCTGGGTTCAATTCCAGGCAGAGGGCGAAACCTTGGGCAAGTTTCCTTACTCCACACAGAGCCTAATAATAATCCCTCCAAAACCAAAACCAATAATAAATTGGTCACTTTCAACCAACAACTGTTTGTGGGACATTGCTGTGCGCAATTGGCTGCCGCGTTTCACCCACAAAATATACAGTCAATTCACTTTACAGTATATTCTGTGAAGCGCTTTGAGACGTCTCGAAGACGTGAAAAGCACTATATCAAATGCAAGGATTATTATTATAATACAAGGATTATTATCATATTATTTTATTTTAGGCCACGAGGATTGGCCTGACTGAATCGAGTGCAGTAGTACAAGAGTTGAGTGTCCCAAAATACTCAATCAAATTCAACTCAATTTAAATGGTAATTATTTTTTGCTGAGTGCTCGCACAGTCAGGCGTGATGTGTGTGGCCCGGTACATTATCCTTTATTACTTCCATCAGCTTTGTGGACAATACCGTTCAGATGTTTCCCAATTGGGGTGATGTGTTGCAGCACAAATGGTTGTTTACAATTGATGGCCTGTGATGGAGTGATTATCAATGGAAGGTGTCTCACGCATGTAAAAGGAGGGTGTCTAACTGTGCAGATTCCTTTCACCTCCCCCTCCCTCCTTCACCACTCTCTCCCTCCCTCCTTCCCACCTCGCTCCCTCTCTCCTTTGCTCCTCTCTCCCATGATTTGGATAAATGTAAAGATTAAGTATTAAATCAAGAGTTACTGTAGGAAAAATCCTGCAGCTCAGTGGTTAGAGCAATCGCCACGCAAGTGAATGGACCCAACAACACAACAACAAAATGACATTTATAGAGCGCCTTTCACGTCGGGAGGACATCCCAAAGCGCTGAATAGTCAGCTGTTGGGGCTCGAGCATAGGGGTGGGGTAGGGGTGAGGGAAGGCAGAGAGGTGGGAGGGAGACCAAAGGCACGGTCGAAGAGAAGGGTCTTGAGACCGGCCTTGAAGGAGGCGAGGGAGGAAGCGAGGCAAAGGGACCGTGGGATGGAGGTCCAGAGTGTGAGGGCAGAGAAGCTGAAAGCCCGGCCACCGATGGTGGGGCGGGTCGGGCGGGAGACATGGAGCAGCCGGAGCCTGATGAATGGCGGGAGTGGGCAGGTTGGTAAGGAGTCAGCAGGTCAGAGAGGTAGGAGGGGGCGAGGCCATGGATTCTCTTAAAGGTGAGGACGAGGATCTTGAACTCGATCCTCTGGGGGATGGGGAGCCAGTGGAGTCGGGCGAGGGTGGGGGTGATGGGGTCGGGCGAGGGTGGGAGTGATGTGGTTGGGCGAGGGTGGAGTGATGGGGTCGGGCAAGGGTGGGAGTGATGGGGACGGGTGAGGGTGGGAGTGATGGGGTCATGGAGCCTGGTACGTGAGAGTACACAAGCTACAGAGTTAATAATAATAATCCTTGCATTTGATATAGCGCTTTTCACGTCGGGAGGACGTCCCAAAG
This sequence comes from Callorhinchus milii, assembly GCF_018977255.1. Lineage (NCBI taxonomy): Eukaryota > Metazoa > Chordata > Chondrichthyes > Chimaeriformes > Callorhinchidae > Callorhinchus > Callorhinchus milii. The sequence continues at coordinate 125,253,700 of NW_024704743.1, read as the reverse complement.
CCCTTCACAGAACACACTGTAAAGTGAAGTGACTGTATATTTGTGGGCGAACGCGGCAGCCAATTGCGCACAGCAATGTCCCACAAACAGTCGTAGATTGAAAATGACCAATTTATTATTGTTTCTGGTTTTGGAGGATTATTATTAGGCTCTGTGTGGAGTAAGGAAACTTGCCCAAGGTTTGGCCCTGACCTGCCTGGGATTGAACTCGGGTCTCTCGCTTGCAAAGCGAGTGCTCTAACCACTGAGCTACAGGACTCCAGTTTTGGATGATCTGCAGGTTGTGAAGGGAAGAGTTGGGAAGGCCGATGGGGAGGGAGTTCCTGTAATCGAGCCTTGAGGTGACGAATGTGGGGTTGAGGGTTTGGGGGCCTGAGGGGTGAGGCAGTGGTGGAGTCTGGCATTGTTGCAGAGGTGGTGGTAGGCAGTGCCGGTCATGGCGCGGATGTGGGGGAGAAAGGACAGTTCAGGGTCAAACAAGACCCCTGGGTTCCTGACTGGCTCATTGAGGGTGAGTGTGCATCCGTGGAGGCTGAGGCTGCCAGTGCCCGAGGTGCGGAGGCATAGGCGCGAGCCAATCAGGAGGGCCTCGGTCTTGCTGACGTTGAGTTGGAGAAAGTTGTCCCTCGTCCAGGACTTGATGTCGGACAGGCAGTCGGTCAGGACGCCAGTAGTCCTGGAGTTCAGGGTGGAGGCAGAGAGGTAGAGTTGGGTATCATCCGCATAGTGTGGAAATTTAGCGCATGACGTCACCAAGGGGTGACCCAGTTCGATTCCCGGCAGGGTACAAACTGAGGAAAGTTTCCTTACTCCACACATCTCTGTTTACCAGCAGTAAGTAAGAACCCACTTGGTCAATTTGCGGATCACTTTCCAGAGGTAAGAATTCCCCCCACCCCTTCCCGAATAATAATGTCGTCACCCCCACAACTGTTTGTGGGACACTCACTGCTGTGCGCAATTGACTGCCCACAAAATATACGCTTTATAATATTGTTATTCTAAAGGGAATGAGCAAAAGGCTGGATAGTGAGATTAAAAGCAATGGAAACTTTGACAGTGTCAGTTGAGGTGAATGGGGAAGTGCTTCACTACTGATCTCTCCTGATGTTAAACCCCACACACATTCTAGTGGAGAGAGTGAGTGAGTGGTACTTACCCTGCAAGTCTGCCTCGAGACATCTCAAAGCGCTTCACAGAATATACTGTAAAGTGAATTGATTGTATATTTTGTGGGCGAACGCGGCAGCCAATTGTGCACAGCAGCGTCCCCACAAACAGGATTAAGTGAACTCATTTTTGAAAAAAATATTTATGAAAGATTATTACCCCCGGAACAACGATCCACCAATTGTCCAACAACCAGGTTCCTACTTACTGCTGGGTAAACAGGGTTGTGGGGTAAGGAAACTTGCCTAAGGTTTTGCTCTGCTCCAGAATCGAGGCGAGCACTCTAACCACAGGCTACAGGATTCCTCCCACAAGCACGTTACGACTGCAACGAAGAATTGAGCAAGACTGCAGACAAACCTGTTCTACTCACAATATCAGATATACAGAAACTCGTCTGGCTTTTCAGGATTCTTCTGACTGTTTTGAGCCATTACCATCCAGGAAACAATAGCTGTAACACAATGAGCCTCAGTCGGCAGATCATCAAAATGTATTCTTTTTATTTGCTATTTTGATTCCTGATGGTTTTCTCATGCTCAATTGCCTTCCTCCTTTCTCTCCGTGCCTTTGAAATCCGCTTTAAAGTTTTTTTTTGCCCAGCTGGGTGTCTGACACACACGGAAACCCATCACCGTGACCAGCCGGGTGTCTGACACACGGAAAGCCATCACCGTGACCAGCCGGGTGTCTAACACACACGGAAACCCATCACCGTGACCAGCCGGGTGTCTGACACACATGGAAACCCGTCACCGTGACCAGCCGGGTGTCTGACACACACGGAAACCCATCACCGTGACCAGCCGGGTGTCTGACACCCACGGAAACCCATCACCGTGACCAGCCGGGTGTCTGACACCCACGGAAATCCGTCACCGTGACCAGCCGGGTGTCTGACACCCACGGAAACCCATCACCGTGACCAGCCGGGTGTCTGACACCCACGGAAACCCGTCACCGTGACCAGCCGGGTGTCTGACACCCACGGAAACCCGTCACCTGCTTAACAGTCTCCAAACCCACCTGAGAATTCCCCACATCCCCCCACACATGGAAATCCCAGAGAGAGATTGTTGGGATGGAATGCGCTCTCTCTCTCTCTGGAGGGACACATCCTGTTTACCTAATTCCGGAGAGTATTAGGCGCAGGTTGGCGAGAGCCAAGGCTTGGGGGGGCCCCAGAGTGTGTGTAACTGCTGGAGTGTAACCCGCTAAACCCACACCGCTTGATGTAGCTCTTTGACTGTGTCTTTGGTACTCATCACTCCAAAACACTCCCACCCTCTCCTCCACACCCCACACCCCACCCTCTACATCACAGCCCCGCCTTCTACCCCAAACCTCACACCCCACCCCCTCTACCCCACACCCCCAGCCTCTACCCCACAGCCCCGCCCTCTACCCCACAGCCCACCCTCTCTACCCCACAGGCCCGCCCTCCACCCCACAGCCCCGCCCCCCCCACCCCCCTCCACAGGCCCGCCCCTACCCCACAGGCCCGCCCCCTACCCCACAGCCCCGCCCCTACCCACAGCCCCGCCCTCCACCCCACAGCCCCGCCCCCACCCCACAGCCCGCCCCTACCCCACAGCCCCGCCCCCTACCCCACAGGCCCGCCCCCTACCCCACAGCCCCGCCCCCTACCCCACAGCCCCGCCCCCTACCCCACAGCCCCGCCCTCTACCCCACAGACCCGCCCTCTACCCCACACCCCACCTTCTCCCCCACTCTGCTGAGTTCATCCACCTCTTCATGAAGACATGGAAATTGTTGCTTGAACCAACAACCTTCTGACTGAGAGGCAAGAGGGGAACGTCCCCGGGCTCTCCCTCAGACTCACCAAATCCGTGTACAATTCAGACATCAGGTTTGATCCCCAGCTTTTCTTTCTCCCCCACATCCGTTCCCTGACCAGGACCGCTTTTTTCCACCTCCCGCCTCCACCCGTATCTCACACCCACAGCAGCCAAAACCCTCATCCACACACCTTCACACTTCCTGGCTGGACTTTTCGAATGCCATCCTCGCTGGACTCCCCAGTTCCACCATACACAAAATTCAATTAATTCAAAACTCCGCCACGTGGAATCTCACCCACACGAGGTTCCGGACCCCCGTCACACCAGTCCTTACCAGGCTGTACTAGCTCCCAATTTCTGAAAGGATCGACTTCAAGATCCTCTCTCTGGTTTTCAAATCCTTTCATGCCCTCACACTCCCTACTTTTCCGACTTGCTCACCCCTACTCCACTACCCATTGCCTCCACTCAGCCAGCTCCGGCCTCCTGTTTGTCTGTCGCCCCCTCCACTCCACCATCGGCGGTCGTGCTTTCAGCCACTACACCCTGAAACTCTGGAGTTCTCTCCCTCAATCCCTCTGGCTTGTCCCCTCCCTCCCCACTTTCAAATCCCGCCTAAAGACCTTCCTTTTGATTGTTCTTATGGTCATCTTCCCCCCCCCCACGCCCCTAGCTCGGGGTCAGACTGCGCCAGTATTAACCACTCCGGGACACTCCCTGCGTGAAGGGCGCTGTGTAAATGTAAGCTGTTGTTGCTAGCACTGCTCCAGGCTGACACTGGGTTAGCAGTTTGTTCCTCATGTTAACTGGACAATGTCATCTCTCTGACAGCGTATTGAGGGTCGCTATGAAAGATTACGCCATGTATCTGATGTCCCAATGTCTGGCTGACCTTCTAAACTTTATTCTGTCTGAAGGGCTTTGAGACGTCTCCTCCACAAGATGAGGATCTGTATCAAATGCAAGGATGATTATGAGATCAACCAAACTAACCTTGTGATTTTGCGGGTGTTTTGAGCGAAGTTTGTGAACTCTGTATCTAAAACAATCTGTTTCTTTTTCCCCCATTCCCCGCACCCTCACCCCCACCCTCACCCCCAACTATCAACCCACCCTCAATCCCACCCTCACCTTCAATCTCACCACCTACCCCCCCGCAGGTAATTGAGTCGTTGGGAATCCTTGTTTACAAAGCCTTGGATTGGGGGCTGAAGGACAATGAGGAGCGGGAGCTGAGCCCCCCTCTGGAGCAGCTCATTGATCGCATGACAAACATTCTGGACGAGGGGCTGCTGGGGGAAGGGATCCTGGATGAAGGCTATGATGGACAAGATGAAGAGCAGGAGCCAGAGATGGGTGAAATCATCACCTTGAGAAGCTTCAGACACGTCATGATGGTGAGTGTTCCCACTATTCGCTCATTCGTTCCTTCTCCCACTTGCTCCCCAGTCTGTCCACGTGTTTTCTATTTAGTGTGTGTCAGCCCGGCTTAGAGGTAGTGCTCTCTCTCGCTTTCTCCCCCCCTCCCTCTCTCTGCCCCACTCTCTCTCTCTCGCTCCCTCTCCCTCTCTCTCTCTCTCTCCCCCCCCCTCTCTCTCCCCCTCTCTCTCTCGCGCTCTCCCCCCCCTCTCTCTCCCCCCTCTCTCTCTCCCTCTCTCTCTCTCTCCCCCCTCTCTCTCTCCCACTCTCTCTCTCTCCCCCCCCTCTCTCTCCCCCTCTCTCTCTCTCACTCTCTCCCCCTCTCACTTTCTCTCTCTACCCCTCTCTCCCCACCCCCTCTCTCTCTCCCCCTTTCTCTCTCTCTCTTCCCCTCCCTCTCTCCCCCTCTCTCTCCCTCCCCCTCTCTCTCTCCCCCCCACTCTCTCACCCTCTCTTCTCTCTCTCTCTCTCCTGCCCCCAACACCCCCACCTCTCTCCCCCTCTCACTCTCCCCCCCTCTCTCTCTCTCCCCCTCTCACTCAGGAGGTTGTGGGTTCAAGCCCCCACGTCAGGACTTGGAATCACACAATCTAAGCTGATGCTCCAATACAGCGCTGGGGGGGGGGGGGGGGGGGGGGGGGACTGGGGGGGGGGGGCACTGTGGGAGGTGCCGTCCTCGGGAGGAGACGTTAAACAGAGGTCCCGTCTGCCTGTTCAGGCGGACGGTAAAGATCCCGCGGGGCTATTGGAAAAGAGAAGGGAGTTTCTCTCTCTCTCCCGGTGTCCTGGACAACAATCCCCCAAATAATATTGCCCACTCGCCCCACGGCTGTGTGTGGGGACACTGCTGTGTGCAATTGGCTGCTGTGTTTTGTATACAGTCACTACACTTTACAGTATATTCTCAGAAGCACTTTGAGATGTCTCAACAACGTGATAAGGCGCTAAATCAAAAGCAAGGATTATATTAGTGACAGAGCAAACTGCTGATGACTGAACTGCTGACAGGGCTGAATAATGGTTTTGGAGCCTGATATATTGTGAAAGATCATCCATGTGGGCAGTGAAATGGCCAACCACACCCAGACAGCAACAACCTTCAGAAACATGCCTCCAGCACTGTGCAATCAGGCCGGTCAAATGGGGCATATTTCTAGTGCCTCTGTATTAACAACAGCAATAATAATAATCCTTTCATTTGTTACAGCGCCTTATCAGGTCTTCGAGACATCTCAAAGCGCTTCACAAAATGCACTGTAAAGTGAATTGACTGTATATTTTGTGGGTGAAACGCAGCAGCCAATTGCTCACAGCAGCGTCCCACAAACAGCCGTGGGTTGAGTGACCACATTATTTATATTCGTTTTGAAGGGATTATTATCCCTGGAAAAGTGATCTGCCAATCGACTAACAACCAAATAATATTGCTCACTCGCTCCATGGCTGTTTGTGGGGACGCTGCTGTGTGCAAGGGGTAAATGGGGCATCAGAGGTTAATTAGGGGCTGAGGTGTGGGGATAATGGAGGAGTGATGGAACTTGGGGGTGAGGAGATTTGGAGGTGAGAGGGATTGAAGCGAGGGGATTGGGGGCGAGGGGATTTTGGGGTGAGGGGGATTTGGATGTGTTAGGGATGGGTGTTGGGAAGAGTTTGGGAGGTATATAAAATGCTACATCAAATGCAAGGATTATTATTATTATTAAGGGATCCTATTAGAGAGCTCACACTTTGACCTATCAGTTAGTCCGGGGGGTGGGGGTGATGAAGCTCACACTACTCACTGTGTCCCCAGTTGTGGGAAAGTATTCTTTCTGAATAAAAAAAACAGGCTTTGCCTGTGTGCAAATTTATAAAAAAAACTGGTCTGAATTGAAACAGACGGAGAAGCAGACAGTGACCCTCTGTCCTGCCATCAAGCCCTCGCTCCTCTCCATCAATATAAACAGGGCTCACTACACAATGTGTGACTGGAGCTTCTGTTATTGCCGATCAGCACCCGCAACACTCTGAGCACAGGGAAAGCCGTCACAGCCACGGGGGTGAGGAGGGAGGGGAGAGTGGGGGGAGAGAGGTGGGGAGAGAGGTGGACAGAGGGGGGAGAGAGGGGCGGGGGAGAGAGGGGGGAAGGGAGAGAGAGGAGGGAGTGAGTAGGGGAGAGCGGGGGTGAGGGATAGGAAGGGGGAAGGAGAGGGAAAAAAAAGAAAGGGAGAAAGACAGAAAAGAGGAAGATAAGAGAGAATGAAGGCAACAACAACAACACTTACATTTACATGGTGACTGTCACCAGGAGGACGTCCCAAGGCATCATCAAGGGTTCGTCACCTGAGCTGAGGTTTGGGATCAGGAGGGTGTAGGGTGGGGGGCATGGAGGGCGAGGAGGGCAGAGGGCGAGGAGGGGGGAGGGTGGGGAGTGGATAGTGTGGGGGAGGGTGGAGGGAGAGTGTGAGGAGGGGGAGGGTGGGGAGTGGGAGGGGGAGTGGGGGGAGTGGGGGGATTGGGGAGGGCGGGGGAGGGTTGAGCCAGGCCGGGCTGTGGTGTCATTAGCAGTGAGTGCCTTGGAATACTACGGCCCTCCTGGCTCAGGAAGCGGATAAGAGACCATCACATTCAGTTGCCAAACATGTCACCTTGGAGCCAGTTCAGATTATCATCAGGCGTGTGGAGTAAGAAAACTTGCCCAAGGTTTTGCCCTGCCAGGAATCAAACCCGGGTCCTCTCGCTTGCGAGGTGAGTGCTCTAACCACTGAGCTACAGGACTCCACAT
>NW_024704743.1:125106440-125246520 GCF_018977255.1 Callorhinchus milii | reverse complement strand
GTATTAACAACAGCAATAATAATAATCCTTTCATTTGTTACAGCGCCTTATCAGGTCTTCGAGACATCTCAAAGCGCTTCACAAAATGCACTGTAAAGTGAATTGACTGTATATTTTGTGGGTGAAACGCAGCAGCCAATTGCTCACAGCAGCGTCCCACAAACAGCCGTGGGTTGAGTGACCACATTATTTATATTCGTTTTGAAGGGATTATTATCCCTGGAAAAGTGATCTGCCAATCGACTAACAACCAAATAATATTGCTCACTCGCTCCATGGCTGTTTGTGGGGACGCTGCTGTGTGCAGGTCAGGGTGGGGGGAGGGAGGGAGCGAGGAGGGGGAAATGGTCAGAGGAAAAAAAGTGAGGGGGGAGGGAAGGGAGGGAGCGAGGAGGGGGGAAATGGTCAGGGTGAGGGGAGGGAAGGGAGGGAGCGAGGAGGGGGGAAATGGTCAGGGTGAGGGGAGGGAAGGGAGGGAGCGAGGAGGGGGTAGAGAGTCGAGAGAGGAGCTGAAGGCACGGTTGAAGAGAAAGGTCTTGAGACCGGCGTTGAAGGAGGAAAGGGAGGAAGCGGCGAAGGCACTGGGGATAGAGTTCCAGAGCCTCGGGACTGAGAGGCTGAAGGCCCGGCCACCGATGGTAGGGCGGTTGGGGCGGGGATAGTAGGTCGGAGAGGTAGGAGGGAGCGAGGCCGTGAATGGCCTTGTAGGTGAGGATGAGGATTTTGAATTCGATCCTCTGGGGGATGGGGAGCAGTGGAGGCGAGCGAGGGTGGGAGTGATGTGGTCGCGAAGCCTGGTGCGGGACAGTACACGAGCTGCAGAGTGTTGGATGATCTACAGGTTGTGAAGGGAAGAGTTGGAAAGGCCGATGAGGAGGGAGTTCCCGTAATCGAGCCTTGAGGTGACGAATGTGTGGGTGAGGGTTTGGGGGCCTGAGGGGTGAGGCAGTGGCGGAGTCTGGCATTGTTGAGGAGGTGGTGGTAGGCAGTGCCGGTCATGACACGGATGTGGGGGAGAAAGGACAGTTCAGGGTCAAACGAGACCCCCAGGTTCTTGACTGGCTCAGTGAGGTTGAGTGTGCAGCCGTGGAGGCTGATGCTGCCAAAGCCTGAGGTGCGGAGGCGCTGGCGCGAGCCAATCAGGAGGGCCTTGGTCTTGCAAAGCTTTTCCTAGCTTAGTGTCATCAGCAAACTTGGAAATTGTACTCCCTATACCCAAGTCCAGGTCATTTATATAGATCGAAAACAGCAGTGGTTCCAATACTGAATCCCTGGGGGACACCACTGCACACTGACCTCATCTCAGAAAAACAACTGTCGCTATGTGCGGTGACACATCTTCACTCACATGGATGGAGTGAGGAGGCCAAATGTATCTGTGACTTGTCCCAGCTCCTCCGTAAATTCACATCACTGTATTGTAACAAGGCGGTAAGAAGACTTTGTTCATCACCCTCGTTCTGTAACCCACACAAGGGCTAAACAGGAATCCAGTACCATGTCTGATGGGTTTGTGCTGAAGCACCTGATTTTCTTGTGAGTGTGAGTTTCCTTCAAAATGTTGATGCGATTAAGATTTGAACCCTTAAAGATTCTAAAGGGATGAGATAATGTAAACCATGATCAGCTGTTTATCGTGTATTGAACAGTAGAACTAGAGGACAAGGCCTGTGATTGAAGGGGGTAAATCCAGAACAAATCTGGGGAAACATCACTTCAGTGAGAAAGCGATTAGTAAAGGTATGGAACAGACTCCTGAGGGAGACAGACAGACGGTGGAAACCAGAAAGTGTTGATTGTTTTGAAAGCAAATGAGTTAGATTTCTGTTAGGAAATAATATCTGGGGATACAGTATATAGTTTGGGACGTGACATATACAAGCCAAGATGGAGAAAAGCGACTGAATGGACCTTAGTCTTCTCTCGATTTGCAAATTATTATGTTCTTAACTGTGGTGTGAACTTTGAGCCCCGTGTTGTTAATTTTCTTCTCTCTCCTAACCATGGGATTGTTTTTCTTGCAGTAATGCGGCCGCTTAGCATGTCTCAAAGTTTTGACTTGTCAGGTAAAGGCGGTCAGATACCTGATGTCTGCTCTTTCTTGTGATGTTTTCACTGTTGCCTTCATCGCCTCCCTCTCCCCCTCCCCCTTCTCACCCCTCACACCCCCCTCACACCCTCCTCCCCCCTCGCACTCCACCTCCCCCCCTCGCACCCAAACCTCCCCCCCTCACACCCCACTTCGCACCCCACCTCCCCACCTCGCACCCCACCTCACACCCCACCTCCCCCTCTCGCACCCCACCTCCTCACCTCGCACCCCACCTCGCACCCCACCTCCCCCCCTCGCACCCCACACCCCACCTCGTACCCCACCTCCCCACCTCGCACCCCACACCCCACCTCGCACCCCCCTTACACCCCACCTCCCCCCCCCGCTTCCCACCTCCCCCACCTCACACCCCACCTCCCCCCCCGCACACCACCTCCCCACCTCGCACCCCACCTCTCCCACTCGCAGATTCCACTGTGTATAAAAACTACACTATGCATTGCTGCTGATCTATCTCCCTGTTGCTGCTGCTGCTGCCTGGTCTGGTCTGCGTTGTGGTTTGTGTGGCTCTTTCCAGTGGCTTTGATGGATAATCTGATGTGGTGGCTTTTCAATGTGCTCCCAATAGGGAGCCATGGGGGAAAGGAGGGTCTGTGTCCAGCAAATCAACCAGGTCAATGGTGAATCAGTGGTGAAAGAGGAAGGAGGGGGAGACAGAGGGAGGGGGTAAGGGAGCGAGCAGTCAAATAGATAATTCAAGGTTAACAAAATACATAGCCCCTCATCAAGACGTACCAAAGCGATTCACAGGATATACTTTAAGGTGTAGTGACTGTGTATTTTGAGGGTAAAACACAGCAGCCAATTGCACACAGCAGCGTCCCCACAAACAGCCATAGAGCGAGTGGGCAATATTATTTGGGGGATTGTTGTCCAGGACACAGGGAAAGAGAAAGAGAAACTCCCTTCTCTTTTGCAATAGCCCCGCGGGATCTTTAACATCCACCTGAACAGGCAGACGGGACCTCGGTTTAACATCTCAGCTGAAGGTCAGCACCTCCTCTCTACAATTCCCAGTTCTCACGTCACATCAGTTAGAAAGTTAAGATGAAACACGACAAAGAGTCAAGTATTTCTAACTGCACCGATATTTGAACATTGATTTTTCCCAGAAACCCAGTTGAAAGTCTATTTGTTGTATAATTTATCACTTGTTTCCACACTGTTCTCTGGAGACAGACTTACTGTTGACGTTTTTATTGTTTACTGAAGTTCCTCTCAACTATTTCGCCCACAAAATACACAGTCACTCCACTTTACAGTATATTCTGTGAAGTGCTTTCCCAAGACTCAACAACGTGATAAGGTGCTATATTCTTTGACCGTGTCTTCTCTTTGACCGAGCCTTCAGCTCCCCTCTCGACTCTCTTCCTCCTCCTCGCTCCCTCCCTTCCCTCCCCTCACCCTGACCATTTCCCCCCTCCTCTCTCTCTCCCTTCCCTCCCCTCACCCTGACCATTTCCCCCCTCCTCGCTCCCTCCCTTCCCTCCCCTCACCCTGACCATTTCCCCCTCCTCTCTCTCTCCCTTCCCTCCCCTCACCCTGACCATTTCCCCCCTGCTCGGGTCATGACCCAACTGTGCAGCGCCTTGGGACGTCCTCCTGACGTGAAAGGCGCTCTATAAGTGGAATCTTGTTGTTGTTGTTGTTGTTGTTGTATATTAATGTGGCAGGATTATTATTATTAAGTTCAGAGTTTGTAGCATAGATTGGAACAGACAGATACTGAGCCTGTCATGTCCCGGGTCCCAGCTTTAACTTGATTTGTGGGACACTGAGCATTCCCTTCCAACAATCTAGCTCAGGGATTTCCTTGTGTGGGGGGAATGTATGGAATTCTTAGTTGGTTTGGAGACTCTAGAGCACGGTGACGGGTTTCGTGTGTGTCAGAAACCCGGCTGGTCACGGTGACAGGTTTTCGTGTGTGTCAGACACCCGACTGGTCACGGTGACGGGTTTCCGTGTGTGTCAGACACCCGGCTGGTCACGGTGACGGGTTTCCGTGTGTGTCAGACACCCGACTGGTCACGGTGACGGGTTTCCATGTGTGTCAGACACCCGGCCGGTCACGGTGATGGGTTTCCGTGTGTGTCAGACACCCGGCTGGCAAACAACAACAACAACAAGATTCCATTTATAGAGCGCCTTTCACGTCAGGAGGACGTCCCAAGGCGCTGGACAGTTGGGTCAGGACCCGAGCATTGGGGGGAAATGGTCAGGGTGAGGGAAGGGAGGGAGCGAGGAGGAGCTGGAGCGTCGAGAGGGGAGCTGAAGGCACGGTCAAAGAGAAAGATCTTGAGACTAACCTTGAAGGAGGAAAGGGAGGAAGCGGCGAAGGCACTGGGGGATAGAGTTCCAGAGCCAACTGAGCCATTAGGACAGAGCTTCTGTTCTGCAGTTTATGAATACAGTCCATAACAGTCCATCAGAAGACATGAAGGTCTGTTTATGTACATTAGACTCACAGTTCAGACCTCCTCAGTGGGTTTTTTTCAACAAATAATCCATTGCCCCTTCTACTGCCCGTTTCTTGTCCTGTAGCTCAGTGGTGAGTGCACTCACCTCACAAGAGAGAGGACCCGGGTTCGATTCCCGCCCAGTGCAAAACCTTAGGCAATTTTCCTTACTCCACACACCTCTGTTTATCTATCAGTAAGTAGGAACCAGTTGTTATTTGATTGTCAGATCACTTTCTGGCTGTAATAATCCCTCAAAAGTGAAACAAAAATTGGTCGCTCAATATTTGTGAATGCTGCTGTGCGCAACTGGCTGCCGCGTTTTGCCCACAAAATATACACTCAGTCAACTTCACAATGTGTTCTGTGAAGCGCTTTGAGATGTCTCAATGACGTGATAAGACGCTGTATCAAATGCAAGGATTATTATTATTTTTATTATCTGACCATATCCCTCAATCTCTTCTCTGTCCAGTTACACGTGTCAAGCACTGAGCTTCACTGGCCCTGCCTGGTAATCCTTCTACAATGGCAAGCTATGCAGGTTTAGCTGGTTAGACTCCAGCAGTTACCTCAATGCACTCTGGGGTCCCCAAGCCTTAGCATTCAGTTCAATTCAGTTACTGTGTTCAGTTTTGGGCACCACACCTCAGGAAAGATTTAGAGTTTTTTGAGGATGTAACTAGCAGGTTAGATAGGGGGGAACCAGTAGATGTGGTGTATTTGGATTTCCAGAAGGTGCCACATAAAAGGCTGTTGCATAAGATTAGAGCCCATGGAATTAAAGGTAATATATTAGCATGGATTGGAGAGTGGCTAACAGGAAGAAAACAGAGAGTAAGGATAATGTGGTGGAGTGCCACAAGGATCAGTGTTCGGGCCTCAATTATTTACAGTCTATATCAATGATTTAGATGAGGAATTAGAACTTAACATATCTAAATTCGCAGACGATACAAAGCTAGGTGGGAGAGTAAGCTGTGAGGATGACACAAGAGGAATGCAAAGAGATATAGATAGGCGAGGGGAGTGGGCAAGAAGGTGGCAGACGGAGTATAAGTGTGAAGTTATTCACCTAGATAGTAAAAACAGAAAAGTAGATTATTTTCTAGAGGGGGAGAGACTAGATAGTGTTAGTGTTCAGAGGGATTTGGTGTCCTTGTACACCAGTCACAAAAGTTAGTCTACAGGTACAGCAGCAACTAGGAAGGCAAATGGCATGTTGGCGTTCGTTGCAAAAAGGTTAGCGTACAAGAGTAGGGAAGTCTTGCTGCAGTTGTATAAGGCCTTGGTGAGACAGCACCTGGAATATTGTGTGCAGTTTTGGTCTCCTTATTTAAGAAAGGACATACTCGTCTTAGAGGGGGTGCAGTGTAGAATCACTCGGTTGGTTCCTAGGATGAAGGGTTGACCTACGAGGATAGGTTGAGTAAACTAGACCTATATTCTCTAGAATATAGAAGGATTAGAGGTGATCTTATTAGTAACCTATAAGATTCTTAAGGGTCTTGACAGGGGAGATGCCATGAGATTGTTTTCCCTGGTTGGAGAATCTAAAACTAGGGTTCATAGTCTCAAGATTAAGGGTCAGCCTTTTCGAACTGAGTTGAGGAAACATTTCTTCACTCAGAAGGTAGTGAATTTGTGGAATTCTCTACCCCAGAAGGCTGTGGATGCTCAGTCTTTGACATATTCAAGACTGAGGTTGATAGATTTCTAAAGTTAGAGGGATTAAAGCATAGAGGGATTAAGGGATATGGGGATAGGGCGGGTAAATGGAATTAGGTTAGAAGATCAGCCATGATCTTATTAAATGGCAGGGCAGGCTCGAGGGGCCGAATGGCCTACTCCTCTTATTTCTTTATGGTCTTAAGATATATTGTTATTATTATATTGGCCCTGGAGGGAGTGCAGCACAGGTTCAATAGAATGTGACCAGGCCTAAAAGCGTTAAGTTACGAGGATGGGTGAGTAAACTTGGATTGTATTCCCTTGAGTTTAGAAGGTTGAGGGGGGATTTGATTGAGGTGTTTTAAGATGATAAAGGGATTTGATAGGGTAGATACAGAGAAGCTATTTCCTCTGGTGGGGAATCCAAAACAAGGGGCATAGTCTGAAAATTAAAATCAGGCCATTTAAGAGTGAAATCAGGAGCATTTTTTCACTCAAAAGGGTGGTAGAAATTTGGAATTCTCTCCCCCAAAAGGCCATGGATGCTGGATCCAACCACACCTTCAAGAGTGAGGTTGATAGATGGTTGGTAGGTCAGGGCATTAAGGGATATGGGGGGAAAGTGGGAAATTGGAATTGAAAGGATTAGTTGAGCCAAGATCTAATTAAATGGCGGAACAGGCTTGAAGGGCTGGATGGCCTACTCCTGTTCCTGTGTTCCTATGGCTCTTGCCAACCTGCGGCTAATACTCTCTAGAATTAGCAGCGGGTGGTTGGGGAGGGAGAGAGCACATTTCATTCCAAACACGGGGAAAATTTCCATGGACATATGTGTAACTCCCAGGCAGGTGTGGATACTGTTTAAGCACAGTGATGAAGTGATGACGCACAGTCTGCACGTGTTAGACACTGTGGGAAACCCAGCTTTCAAATAATAATAATAATCTTTGCATTTGATATAGCGCCTTATCACGTAATTCAGATGTCTTAAAGCGCTTCACAGATTATACTATAAAATGAATTGACTGTGTATTTTGTTGGTGAAACGCAGCAGCCAATTGCGGACAGCAGTGTCCAACAAACAGCCGTGGATTGAGTGACCAGATTATTGTTGTTTTTTTGAAGGGATTATTACCCCTGGAAAGGGATCTGCCAATCGACTAACAACCATGTTCCTACTCACTGCTGGTAACCAGAAGCGTATAGAGTAAGGAAACATGCCTAAGGTTTCGCTCTGCCTGGGAATCACACCCAGGGTCTCTCGCTTGCGAGGCGAGGGCTCTAACCCCTGAGCTACAGTCCTGCACTAAGTCAAATTAAGACCCAGTTTGAGATTGTTCCAAAATCCTGCTCAGTCTTAAATTTGAAGACTATGGCTTTAACGCCATTTTGAGCCTCAATCGCATTGTGGATAGCGGGGGTTGGAGAGCGGGTTAGAGTCAATGTTTTGTAAACCAGTTAAACTCAGTTATTGTCAAGCTTGTGTGTGTCTGTATCGAGGGGGGAGGGAGGGAGAGATGGGGCAGTGAGAGAGAGTAGTGGGGTGGGAGGGAGAACTAGAGGGGGCGGAGGAGGGAGGGAGAGATGGGGGGGTGAAAGAGGGAGAAGCGGAGAGAGGGAGGGAGGGGGGCGGTAGGCATGGCAGTGTGGCTGTTGATGTAGATGGGAACGCTGACGGACACAGAGCAAGACTGTCTTGAGGGGAAAAAATCGAGATGTGGAATTAAACCCATATTTACTGATGTTTGTTTCCCTGTGCCAGCAGATGTGTCTACCCCTGAGAGAAGCAGGAAGCCGGTGGCCAGTCCCCTTTCGAACGGAGTCCCGACTCCCCAAGCAGAGGAGCCCGGGCTGAGCGGGTCCCAGGGCCAGAGGAGGCGACTGTTGAAGGCCCCGACACTCGCCGAGATCGACAGCAGCGATTCTGAGGTGAGGATGAGGCCAAGCCTGCCACCACACACTGTACATCACTGTGTCTCCCTCAACAACAACAACACATCAGATTTGCACACACAGAGCCGCTGACGGCAGGGGCACGTCCTGAGGCGCTGGACAGTCAGGGACTTGGACCTGAGCTGGGGATTGGGATCAGGAGGGGTGGGGGGCGGGGAGGGTGAGGGTAGGAGGTTGACTGAAATAATAATAATAATCCTTGCATTTGATATAGCGCTTTTCACGTCGGGAGGACGTCCCAAAGCGCTTCACAGAATAGACTGTAAAGTGAATTGACTGTATATTTGTGGGCGAACGCGGCAGCCAATTGCGCACAGCAATGTCCCACAAACAGTCGTAGATTGAAAATGACCAATTTATTATTGTTTTTTTTTTGTTTTGGAGGGATTATTATTAGGCTCTGTGTGGAGTAAGGAAACTTGCCCGAGGTTTCGCCCTCTGCCTGGAATTGAACTCAGGTCTCTCACTTGCAAAGCGAGTGCTCTAACCACTGAGCTACAGGACTCCACGAGGTGCGGTCAAAGAGGAGGGTCTTGAGATGGACCTTGAAGGAGGCAAGGGAGGGAGCGAGGGGGAGGGACTGTGGATGGAGTTCCAAAGGGTGGGGGCCTGACCGATGGTGAGGGTGGACGGGCGGGGGAGGTGGAGCAGACTGGAGTTTACTGAGCTGAGGTAGTGGACAGGTTGATATGGAGTTAGCAAGACACAGAGGTAGGGCGGAGCAAGGCCGTAGAGGCCACAGCGAGTGCTCGCCTCGCAAGAGGTACACACGACGACCTTTACACTGTCAAGTGTCAGACACCCGGCTGGTCACGGTGATGGGTTTCCGTGTGTGTCAGACACCCGGCTGGTCACGGTGACGGGTTTCCGTGTGTGTCAGACACCCGGCTGGTCACGGTGACGGGTTTCCGTGTGTGTCAGACACCCGGCTGGTCACGGTGACGGGTTTCCGTGTGTGTCAGACACCCGGCTGGTCACGGTGACGGGTTTCCGTGTGTGTCAGACACCCGGCTGGTCACGGTGACGGGTTTCCGTGGGTGTGAGACACCCGGCTGGTCACGGTGACAGGTTTCCGTGTGTGTCAGGACACCCGGTTGGTCACGTGACGGCGTTTCCGTGTGTGTCACACACCCGGCTGGTCACGGTGACGGGTTTCCGTGTGTGTCACACACCCGGCTGGGCAAAAAAAAGAGAGTTCCTGAGAGCCTTGGTTCAGTTCAATGTGTGTATGTAGTGTGTTCGGTGTGTGCAGTGTGTTGAGAGCTCGCAGTGTGTTGCGTGCGCGCAGTGTGTCGTGTGCGCGCAGTGTGTCGTGTGCGCGCAGTGTGTCGTGTGCGCGCAGTGTGTGTGTGCGCGCAGTGTGTTGTGTGCGCAGTGTGTCGTGTGCGCGCAGTGTGTGTGTGTGCGCAGTGTGTTGTGCGCGCAGTGTGTCGTGTGCGCGCAGTGTGTTGTGTGCGCAGTGTGTGTGTGTGCGCAGTGTGTTGTGTGCATGCAGTGTGTTTGTGCGCAGTGAGTGTGTGTGTGTGCAGTGAGTGTGTGTGTGTGCAGTGAGTGTGTGTGTGTGCCAGCTGTGTGCTGATGAGCTCTCGCTGGTGGAGTCCTGTAGCTCAGTGGTTAGAGCACTCGCTTTGCAAGTGAGAGACCTGAGTTCAATTCCAGGCAGAGGGCGAAACCTTGGGCAAGTTTCCTTACTCCACACAGAGCCTAATAATCCTCCAAAACTAAAAACAATAATTAAATTGGTCATTTTCAATCCACGACTGTTTGTGGGACATTGCTGTGCGCAATTGGCTGCCGCGTTCGCCCACAAATATACAGTCAATTCACTTTACAGTGTGTTCTGTGAAGCGCTTTGGGACGTCCTCCCGACGTGAAAAGCGCTATATCAAATGCAAGGATTATTATTATTATTATTATTATTTGTTGTGTAACAGGAGGAGAGACGGCAGCTTGTACACGGTGGCTCGAGCTCCTCAGCTCCGCAGGTGGATGGCAGTTCCCCGGAGACACCGGCCGGCAAAAAGAGTAAGTGCCGTTCAGTCTGGTGTCGGTGTCGGTGTTTGTGTGTAGGTGTTCGAGGTCAGCACCATCACGGTGTAGCCTGTCGCTGTGACGGTGATGATGGATGGGGCCGGAATATTGAAAGTAACAATGTCTTCAGTCAGTGCTGGTCCAACTGGTGGCCCGCGGGCCACATCCGGCCCACGAAACATTTTCCAGTTTCATTGTCCGACAGGCAACTCTGGGTGACGTGGAGGTCCCTGAGCCAATCAGGGGCTGGTCACCGGGGGCCCGGCCTCCACCCGGCACTGGGACTGAGGATAAAATACTGCTGATGCGGCCGCTCAGACCTCAGGGATGGTGACAGGTTAAGCCAAGCTCGAGTCATCAGCAGGTCCTGTGCCTCGGTTTATGGGGGAGGCATCGGGCAATTGGTCACTGGATAAACACAACACGTTGCCCTTCATCGGGGCAGCATCTCAGAGTGTTTAACAGGAATGGAGCCTGACACCCACCTGGTGGGAGGGAACCAGAAACACCATCAAAGACAAAGGTCTGCAAGTGTGATCTGAAAATAGGGAGGGAGGGCAGGAGGAGGGAAGAGGGGGAGGGAGGGCAGGAGGAATTCAAGATCCTCATCCTCACCTACAAGGCCATTCACGGCCTCGCTCCCTCCTACCTCTCTGACCTACTATCCCCCTACCTACCTGCCCGTACCCTCCGTTCCTCTGGCTCCGGTCTGCTCCACATCCCCCGCCCCAACCGCCCTATCATCGGTGGCCGGGCCTTCAGCCTCTCAGCCCCGAGGCTCTGGAACTCCATCCCCCAGTGCCTTTGCCGCTTCCTCCCTTTCCTCCTTCAAGGCCGGTCTCAAGACCTTTCTCTTTGACCATGCCTTCAGCTCTCCTCTCGACTCTCTACCCCCTCCTCGCTCCCTCCCTCCCTTCCTTCACCCTGACCATTTCCCCCCAATGCTCGGGTCCTGACCCAACTGTCCAGCGCCTTGGGACGTCCTCCCGACGTGAAAGGCGCTCTATAAATGGAATCTTGTTGTTGTTGAGGAGGGAAGAGGGGGAGGGAGGGCAGGAGGAGGGAAGAGGGGGAGGGAGGGCAGGAGCAGGGAAGAGGGGGAGGGAGGGCAGGAAGAGTGAAGAGGGGGAGGGAGGGCAGGAGGAGGGAAGAAGGAGAGGGAGGGGAGGAGGAGAGAAGAGGGGGAGGGAGGGGAGGAGGAAAGAGGGTGAGGGAGGGAGGGAGGAAGGGGAGGAGGCAGAGGGTGGACAGGAGGAGGTGGAGGGAGGGAAGGGAGGAGGTGGGGGGTAATGAGGGGAGGTTGTGGACTGAGGCTGCGTGAACAACACATACATTTACGCTAAATCCCCCCCGGCTCCATTGACTCCCCATCCCCCAGAGGATAGAATTCAAAATCCTCGCCTCGCTGTCAAAACCCTCCACACTCTCACCCCCTCCCAACCTCTGTGAGCTGCTGACCCCATATCAACTTGTCTGCTCCCTCCACTCAGCGGGCTCCGGCCTGCTCTACATCCTCCCCACCATCAGCGATCGGGCCTACAAACTCTTTGCCCCCAGCCCCTGGAACTGCATCCCACGGTCCCTCCACCCCACCCCCTCCCTTACCTCAAGGCAAACCCATCTCAAGACCCTCCTCTTCAACCGCGCCTTTGGTCACCCTCCTACCCCCACCCTCCCTGCCCTCCACCCTCCTGATCCCAACCCCCAGCTCGGGTGCAAATCCCTAACTGTCCCTCCTGACGTGAAAGATGCCGTGTAAATGTCATGTGTTGTTCCCTTGCCAGCCCCTCCAATGTTCCTGCCGATATCATCAACGCCACAACCTGAACGGAGGAAAGCTCCCCAGCGACGGCACTCCATCGAGAAGGAGACGCCAACTAATGTGCGGCAGTTCCTGCCTCCCTCCAGACAGAGCTCCAAGTCTCTGGTGAGTGCCCAGTGCTGAGAGAGAGGGAGAGAGGAGAGAGAGGAGCCACAGGAGTAGATGCACTGAGATACCAGGACACACCGTCAAAAACACTTTTGGGAACTGTTCCAGACAATGTCTTTTCTTTAATAAGTTCAGTAAAACTCGCATAAGTCATATCAGTCGGGACCATAACATTTACTATGATTTACGTGAAGTCCGAGTTACAGGCAAACTGTAGAAGTCATTTCAAATCTGATTTAATCAATAACGTGCCCAGCGCTCGTGTAATTCACTGCAGCCGCTAAGTGCGCATGTGGTGACGGGTCAAGACTACGTTTCCTGTGATTCAAAGCAGCCGGTAAGTGCAGAGTAATGGTGGGACTGGTTAGGAGATGATAATAATAATTCTCTTTGAGACGTCTCACAGCGCTTCACAGAATATACTGTAAAATGTAATGACTGTATTTTGTGGGTGAAACGCGGCAGCCAATTGTGTAGAGCAGCGTCCCACAAACAGCCGTGGATTGAGTGATCAAACATCTTTTTGAGGGATTATTTCCCCTAGAAAATGATCCGCCAATCAACTAACATACATTCCTACTCACTGCTGGTAACCAGAGGAGACGATAAATCCAGTAGTGCAAATAAACCAAAGTGGTTTTGATAGGAAACTGAATGAGACTCGGACAGGAAACTCGGGTGAATGTATAACGTGGGCGATGATACGATTTATAAAGATAAGACTTATGTGAGTTTTACTGTATTTCTGTGTTGTTCAGGTGCCCGGGCTAAGTGGTTTGTTGATGACCTTGCGATCCTGTTTTCCCGGCATGCACACAGCATCCTTGCTCAGGTCCTATTCCCTGGAAGGTGCCCTGCTCAGTGTAATGGGGGCTGTGTATTTTATGTGCAAGAGAGTCTATGGCAGCGGGTGGAAAACCACAAAGGTTTGCAGCTTTGCCTCTCTCAGCGGCCTCTGATATTGCTCCTTATTCACTGTGGGGGTGAGTGGTGTTGGGATGGACAGCCTCTCTCTCTCTGCTTCTGCTTCCACCGGGAAGTGATCCCAAGCTGCCTGTCTGTGCGGGAGCATGTGATATCTATCTGATTGACACCGATTTATGTCACCTGCCAATCAATCACCTTGTGCCAATCAATCACCTTGTGCCAATCAATCACCTTGTGCCAATCAATCACCTTGTGCCAATCAATCACCTTGTGCCAATCAATCACCTTGTGCCAATCAATCACCTTGTGCCAATCAATCACCTTGTGCCAATCAATCACTTTGTTCCAATCGCTGTTGCTTTTGCCAATCTTGGGGTGTTGTGCACCAGAGGTTAATATATAATAATCCTTGCATTTGATACAGCGCTTTATCACGTTGTTGAGACGTCTCAAGGGCTTCACAAGATACACTGTAAAAAGTGTAGTGACTGTGTATTTTGTGGGCCAAACATGGCAGCCAATAATACACAACAGTGTCCCCAAACAGTCGTGCATTGAGTGACCAATTTTTTTTGAGGGATTATTACCCCCAGAAAAGTGATCTGCCAATTGACTAACAACCAGGTCCCAACTTACTGCTGGTAAATAGAGGCCATAAGACCATAAGACGTAGGAGCAGGAGCAGGCCATTCAGCCCCTCAAGCCTGCCCCGCCATTTAATAAGATCATGGCTGATCTTCCAACCTAATTCCATTTACCCACTCTGTCCCCATATCCCTTAATCCCTCTATCCTTTAGAAATCTATCAACCTCAGTCTTGAATATGTCAAGGACTGAGCATCAACAGCCTTCTGGGGTAGAGAATTCCACAAATTCACTACCTTCTGAGTGAAGAAATGTTTCCTCAACTCAGTTCGAAAAGGCTGACCCTTAATCTTGAGACTATGACCACTAGTTTCAGAAATCTAGGCATGTGGAGTAAGGAAACTTGCCCAATGTTTGACCCTGCCCGGGAATCGAACCCAGATCCTCTCACTTGTGAGGCGAGGGCTTTAACCACTGAGCGACAGGACTCCACCTTATCAATGACCTCTTGGGCCAATCAATTGCTGTTACTGTTCCCAATTTGGGGGAGTTGGACTTTGGAGATTCAGAAGCATTGTTAACAGAGTCAACTCATATCCCTCTCAGTCACTTATTTATTATGGGAGGGGGGGACAAGGACATGAGTTGTAATAACTGTAGAGCACGCTGAGCTGCTGCCCCAGCTGCATGAGGGGGGCTGTATATAAACACAGGTGGTTGTTATGGAAATGATTGCCTATGATCTAAACCTGTAGAAAATTTCCTCTGTAATCTCTGTGATGTTTTTGCGCCGTGGGGTGAGTTATTATTAATAATAATCCTTACATTTGATGTAGCGCCTTTCACTTCAGGAGGACGCCTCAAAGCAATGCATGGCAAACACTGCAAAGTGTAGTGACTGTGTGTTTGGTAGGCGAATGCGCAACTAATTTGCGCAGTGTGATGCCTCACAAACAGCCATGATGTGAGTGGCCGATTGTGTCTGGGGGTTTGTTGTCCAGGACACCGGGAGAGAGAGAGAAACTCCCTTCTCTTTACCAATAGCCCCGCGGGATCTTTACCATCCACCTGAACAGGCAGACGGGACCTCGGTTTACCGTCTCCTCCCAAGGACGGCACCTCCCACAGTGCCACCCCCCCCCAGCGCTGCATTGCACATCACACCAGATATTGTCAATTCACATAATGAGCTCGAAACCAATACCTAACTCAGAGGCGTGAACGCTAGTAACTGAGCCAGCCCGACACCTGCCTAACTTCATAACTAATGTCACTAAGTACATAGATATTTATCATAATAATAATCCTCGCATTTGAGATAGCGCCTAATCACGTCTTTGTTGAAACGTTTCAAAGCGCTTCACGAATATATTAACTGTATATTTTGTCGGCAAAACGTGGCAGCGTTCCACAAACAGCCGTGGATTGAGTGACCCAATGTTTTTTGGTGGAGGGATTATTACCCCTGGAAAGTGATCCGCCAATCGACTAACAACCAGGTTCCTACTTACTGCTAGGTAAACAGAGGCGTGTGGAGTAAGGAAACTTGCCTAAGGTTTCATCCTGCCCGGGAATCGAACCTGGGTCCTCTCACTTGGGAGGCGAGAGCTCTAACCACTACACTACGGGACTCCACACAGGTAGTAAACAAGTCACCTGGGCAGAGGACCAGGGTGTGGGTTTAAGGTTGGAGTAATGGAATGTTGGGAGCGGAGAATAAAGGATTTACTTAATATATCGTTGTTGTGGGTTGAGAATCGTGAGTTACCGGTGAGCGCTGTGGGACTCCTCCCGACGTAGTCGCATTGACACAGAGAGAACAAACACGGGTTTAATCATAATAATTTAAGAATGGGTCTGTCATTGTCAAGACATCAAATAATAATAATAATCCATGCATTTGACATGGCGCCTTATCCTGTCATCGCGATGTCTCAAAGCGCTTCACAGGATACACTGTAAAGAGGAGTGACTCTGCCTTTTTGTGGGTGAAACGCAGCAGCCAATTGTGCACAGCAGCGTCCCCACAAACAGCCGTGGGTTGAGGGACCACATTTATCTCCGGTGTCAGTTATGCCAGACGCAGGATGTTTGAGGGATTCTGGGAACGGGGTTGGAAATATGCTCTGGGAATATCCATTAAGCAGGAGTGAGATTCCAGTTAATTCCAGCGCAGGGTCCTGTTACTCTGCATTTGGCTGTACACAAGGCTCAATGGCAGAGTTTGATGTGTGGAGAAGGAGAGCTCAGGTGTGCGCTGATCACTGTAAACAACCATCCTCTCTCGCAGCGTCGCTCTATAAATACAAGTTGTTTTCTTCTTGATCTCTGAGACCCTTCGCTACCCCAGAAACACACAAATTATAATAATAATATAATAATAATCCTTGCCTTATCACGTCATTGAGACATCCACAAGCGCTTCACAGTATATACTGTAAAGTGCAGTGACTGTGTATTTTGTGGCTATTATTACCCCCGGAAAGCAATCTGCCAATCAACTAACAACCAGGTTCCTACTGACTGCTGGTAAACAGAGGCGTGTGGAGTAAGGAAACTTGCCTCAGGTTTCCCCCTGCCCGGGAATCAAACCCGGGTCCTCTCTCTCCGGAGGCGAGCGCTCTAACCCCTGAGCTGCAGTAAGTGCAGCTTCACCTTTTCTACCCAGCCCTGGGACCTGTGATTTGATGTGATTTATTTTACCAGCAAACTTTAACTGAGATCAGGAATGAAATACAACAACAACTTGCATTTACACAGCGCCCTCCATGGTAGCATCCCGGAGCCCGGGGGAGAGGGAGGGAGGAGGGGGGAGCGAGGGAGGGAGGGGGGAGCTGGCAGTCGGGCGGTTTAAGCTGCAGAGTAACCGAGTGCTTGTGTTGCAGGAGGAGTTTTGTTACCCAGTGGAGTGTTTGGCCCTGACGGTGGAGGAGGTCATGCACATCCGACAGGTCCTGGTCAAGGCAGAGCTGGAGAAGTACCAGCAATATAAGGAGATCTACAACGCCTTGAAGAAGGGGAAGGTTGGTTTAAAACTGGTTTAGAGCCTGCGCCTCGCAAGCCAGAGGACCTGGGTTTGATTCTCGGGCAGGTCAGGGCGAAACCTTGGGCAAGTTTCCTTACTCCACACACACACACACACACACAGGACACACAGGACACACAGACACACACACACAGGACACACAGACACACACTCACACACTCCTCTATTTACCAGGTGTCAGTACGTCGTTAGTCAATTGGTAGATCCTGGGATAATAATCCCTTCAAAATAATAATAATAAATTGGTCATTTTCAACCCATGGCTGTTCTGGACGAGAGACAACTTTCTTCAGCTCAACGTGCGCAAAACTGAGGCCCTCCTGATTGGCTCACGTCAGCGCCTCCGCACCTCAGGCGCTGACAGCATCAGCTCCGCACTCTCCACCTCTCAAAGCCATCAGGAACCTCGGGGTTCCCCTCGATCCTGAGCTGTCCTTTCTCCCTCATATCCGTACCACAACTGGCACCGCCTTCCATCACCTCCGGAACATCGCCAGACTACGGCACTACCTCACCCCTCACGCGGCTGAAACTCTGGTCCACACCTTTATCACCTCAAGGCCGGAATATGGGAACTCTCTCCTCGTCGGCCTTCCCGGCCCTCCCTCCACACTGCAGGTCATTCAGAACTCTGCAGCTCATGTACTGTCCCGCACCAGACACCGCGACCACATCACTCCCACCCTCACCCTCACCCTCACCCTCACCCTCGCCCTCACCCTCGCCCTCGCTCGCCTCCACTGGCTCCCCATCCCCCAGAGGATCGAATTCAAGATCCTCATCCTCACCTACAAGGCCATTCACGGCCTCACTCCCTCCTACCTCTCCGACCTACTATCCCCCACTCACCTGCCCGTACCCTCCGTTCCTCTGGCTCCGGTCTGCTCCACATCCCCCGCCCCAACCGCCCGACCATCGGTGGCCTTCAGCCTCTCAGCCCCGAGGCTCTGGAACTCCATCTCCAGTGCCTTCGCCGCTTCCTCCGTTTCCTCCTTCAAGGCCGGTCTCAAGACCTTTCTCTTTGACCTTCAGCCTTCAGCTCCACTCTCAACTCTCTACCCCTCCTCGCCCCTCCCTTCCCTCCCCTCACCCTGACCATCTCCCCCCTCCTCGCTCCCTCCCTCCCCTCCCCTCACCATTTTCCCCCCAATCCTCGGGTCCTGATCCAACTGTCCAGCGCCTTGGGACGTCCTCCCGACGTGAAAGGAATGGAATCTTGTTGTTGTTGTTGTTTGTGGGACACTGCTGTGCGCAATTGGCTGCTGCGTTTCACCGACAATTATACAGTCAATTCACTTTACAGTATATGCTGTGAAGCGCTTTGAGACATCTCGAAGATGTGATAAGGCGCTGTAACAAATGCCAGGATTATTATTATTAAAACACAAAGAAAATGAAGGGCATTGAACCCACACAGGGATTGGGTAGAGGAAGGAAAACAACCACTTGTCAGTAGAGAGGAATCGGGGTGGGGGGGGTTCTACCGAGCCACTGGCTACAGACTGGCCTTGTGACTTCATAATGGGTCTGTCAGTGTGAAGACATCAGTTAATAGTAATAATAATAATCTTTGCATTTGATACAGCACCTTATCATTATTATTATTACCACCTTGTCCAGATGTTCCAAAGTACTTTAAATATTCTACTCTTTTATGATTTCTTTTTTGGGGCTTTGTTTTGTTTAACGCAATTATAATAATAATAATAATCCTTGCATTTGATATAGCGCTTTTCACGTCGGGAGGACGTCCCAAAGCGCTTCACAGAACACACTGTAAAGTGAATTGACTGTATATTTGTGGGCGAACGCGGCGGCCAATTGCGCACAGCAATGTCCCACAAACAGTCGTAGATTGAAAATGACCAATTTATTATTGTTTTTGGGTTTTGGAGGATTATTATTAGGCTCTGTGTGGAGTAAGGAAACTTGCCCAAGGTTTCGCCCTCTGCCTGGAATTGAACTCAGGTCTCTCACTTGCAAAGCGAGTGCTCTAACCACTGAGCTACAGGACTCCACACACGGACACACACACAGACCATTATAGTCCGTGTGTGTGTCTGCGTTGTGTGTGTCTGTGTTGTGTGTCTGTGTTGTGTGTGTATGTGTG
Organism: Callorhinchus milii; assembly: GCF_018977255.1. Classification (NCBI taxonomy): domain Eukaryota; kingdom Metazoa; phylum Chordata; class Chondrichthyes; order Chimaeriformes; family Callorhinchidae; genus Callorhinchus; species Callorhinchus milii. The sequence continues at coordinate 125,227,698 of NW_024704743.1, read as the reverse complement.
TGTGTGTGTCTGTGTTGTGTGTGTGTGTGTGTGTCTGTGTTGTGTGTGTGTGTCTGTGTTGTGTATGTCTGTGTTGTGTGTGTGTGTGTGTGTGTGTCTGTGTTGTGTGTGTGTGTGTGTGTCTGTGTTGTGTGTGTGTGTCTGTGTTGTGTGTGTGTGTCTGTGTTGTGTGTGTGTGTGTGTGTGTGTGTCTGTGTTGTGTGTGTCTGTGTTGTGTGTGTGTGTGTCTGTGTTGTGTGTGTGTGTATCTGTGTTGTGTGTGTGTATCTGTGTTGTGTGTGTCTGTGTTGTGTTGGTGTCTGTGTTGTGTGTGTGTGTGTTGTGTGTGTGTGTCTGTGTTGTGTGTGTGTGTGTCCATGTTGTGTGTGTGTGTGTGTCTGTGTTGTGTGTGTCTGTGTTGTGTGTGTCTGTGTTGTGTTGTGTGTCTGTGTGTATTGTGTGTGTCTGTGTTGTGTGTGTCTGTGTTGTGTGTTTTGTGTGTGTCTGTGTTGTGTGTGTGTATATCTGTGTTGTGTGTGTGTGTCTGTGTTGTGTGTGTGGCTGTGTTTTGTGTGTGTCTGTTGTGTGTGTGTGTGTCTGTGTTGGGTGTGTGTGTGTCTATTGTGTGTGTATGTGGCTGTGTTGTGTCTGTGTAGCTGTGTTGTGTGTTGTGTGTATCTGTGTTGTGTGTGTTTGTGTGTGGCTGTGTGGCGTGTGTGTTGTGTGTGTGTTGTGTCTGTGTTGTGTGTGTGTCTGTGTTGTGTGTGTGTGTGTTGTGTGTGTGTGTGTCTTGTGTTGGGTGTGTGTCTGTGATGTCTGTGTTGTGTCTGTGTTGTCTGTGTTGTATGTGTGTGTCTGTGTTGTGTGTGTGTTGTGTCTGTGTTGTATGTGTGATGTCTGTGTTGTGTGTGTGTGTTGTGTCTGTGTTGTATGTGTGTGTCTGTGTTGTGTGTGTGTGTGTTGTGTCTGTGTTGTATGTGTGTGTCTGTGTTGTATGTATGTGTCTGTGTTGTGTGTGTGTGTTGTGTCTGTGTTGTGTGTGTGTGTCTGTGTTGTGTGTGTGTGTGTGTGTCTGTGTTGTGTGTGTGTGTCTGTGTTGTGTGTGTGTGTGTCTGTGTTGTGTGTGTGTGTGTTTGTGTTGTGTGTGTTGTGTGTGTGTATCAGTGTCATATATTGCTGTTTATTTGCTTCCTTGAAAAGATAATCAAATGCGATCCATGGCTGTGCCCCCTCCTCCCTCTGACCCCCTGACTCCCTACCAACCCGCCCCCTCCCTCCGCTCATCGGGCTCCGGCTGCTCCATGTCTCCCACCCGACCCCCCCACCATCGGTGGCCTCTCTGCCCCCACACTCTGGAACTCCATCCCACGGTCCCTTGGCCTCGCTTCCTCCCTCACCTCCTTCAAGGCCGGTCTCAAGACCCTTCTCTCCGACGGTGCCTTTGGTCTCCCTCCCACCCCTCTGCCTTCCCCCACCTCTCCCCCACCCCTTCCCCCTACCCCACCCTTCCCCCCACGCTCGGGCCCCGACACCTGACTGTTCAGCGCTTTGGGACGTCCTCCTGATGTGAAAGGCGCTCTATAAATGTCATTTTGTTGTTGTTATTTGTAACAAATCAATAGTTTTCATGATTTTGCTTAATGCTTTGAGCAGTTACGATGTTGATTTAAATCTCACTTTTCTCCCATTCTCTCTCTCGCTCTCTCTCTCCGTCTCCTATTCTTTCTGCAGTTGTGTTTCTGTTGCCGGACAAAGAGATTTTCTATCTTTACCTGGTCGTACACTTGCCAGTTCTGTAAAAGGTATGTATCAGTTACAGCTCTCGCCTCGCAAGCCAGAGGTCCCGGGTTCGATTCCTGGCAGAGCGAATCCTTAGGTATGTTTCCTTACTCCACACACACACGTCTGTTTACCAGCAATGAGTAGGAACCCGGTTGCAATTCACTTTCCGGGGATAATAATCCCTTCCAAAATAATAATAATAATGTGATCCCTCAATCCCTGACTGGGTGTGGGACGCTGCTGCGCGCAATCGGCTGCCGCGTTTCACCCACAAATTATAGTTATTCACTTTAGTGTATCCTGTGAAGGACTTTGAGACGTCTCAATGACGTGATGAGGCGCTAAATCAAATTAATATTTTTATTATATTTTGTGTTTCCGTTGCACCGCTCGTGTGCTGTTCCCTTTGTAAAGAGAGCAGTGAACGACTGGAACAGGTTCCCAGGACAGGAGGTTGAGGCCAGGACACTGGACTCAATTAAGAACACCAGCTACTGTGCTGGGAGGGAAGGTTGGGAGAGATGAGATTAAATGCGCCATAGCTTCTTTATCCAAACCCTTGACATCCCTTCACACCCTGGCACCTCCCGTCTCCCCAACCCGCTCCCTCCCTACACCAGCACCCCCTGCCTCTGCTCGACTGGCTCCAGCCTCCTCCTCATCTCTCGGCCCCTCGGCCCCGCCTCGGCAGCCGTGCTGTCAGCCGCTACTCCCCCAAGATGTGGAACTCTCTCCCTCGAGCCCCCGCTTCATTTTCAGGTCATGCTTGAAGACCCTCCTGTTTGACCCAGTCTATGGTCACCCCCCCCCCCACCCCCCTCCCCGGCTCAATATCGAGCTCCACCGCTGTCAAGCGCTCTGGGCCGGCACGAGGGGCGCCGTGTACACACAACCCCAGACTAAACAGCACAGAGAGGCCATTCAGCTCATCGTGTCTGTGCCAAATCCTGATCAACCCCACTCTCTCCCCATAGCCCTGATCAACCCCACTCCCCCGCTCTCTCCCCATTGCCCTGATCAACCCCACTCCCCCGCTCTCTCCCCATAGCCCTGATCATCCCCACTCCCCCGCTCTCTCCCCATAGCCCTGATCATCCCCACTCCCCCGCTCTCTCCCCATAGCCCTGATCAACCCCACTCCCCGCTCTCTCCACAGCCCTGATCAACCCCACTCCCCCGCTCTCCCCCCATAGCCCTCATCAACCCCACTCCCCCGCTCTCTCCACCAGCCTTTCAGGCAATGATTCAAGATCCCAACAACTCTCTGTGTGAAAACATTTCTCCTCCCCTCCCCTATCAAATCCCCTCATCATTTTGAAACCTTCTATTAAGTCTCCTCTTAACCTTCTCTGCTCCGAGGAGAATAATCCGAGCTTCTCTACCTCTCCTGATAACTGAGGTCCCTCATTCCTGGTACCATTCTGGTCAATCTCCTTTGCACCCTCTCCAATGCCTTGACATCCTTCCTACAGTGTGGGGCCCAGAACTGAACCCAGTCTCTCGCTGAGGCCCCACCAGTGTTTTATATAAAGGTTCATCATAACTTCCTGACTTGTGTATTCTATGCCCTATTTATAAAGCCGAGTATCCCGGATGCTCTTTAACAGCTGTATCTGCCTGTCCGGCCACCTTCAAGGGTTTACTTATATGAACCCCCAGGAAGGTGGCTATATCAATGCAAATTGTTGTTGTTGTTGTGGTTATAGTTGTTGCTGTGGTTGTTGCTGTTATAGTTGTTGTTGCTGTTATAGTTGTTGTTGCTGTTATAGTTGTGGTTGTTATTGTTGTTGCTGTTATGGTTGTTGTTGCTTTTGCTGTTTTTGTTGTTGCTGCTGTTGTTGCTATTATTGTTGTTGCAATTATTGTTGTTGTTGCTGTTATTGCTGCTGCTGTTGTTGCTGCTGTTGTTGTTGTTGCTGTTGTAGTTGATGTTGCCATTGTTGTTGCTATTATTGTTGTTGTTGTTGCTATTATTGTTGTTGTTGCTGTTGTTGTTGCTGTTATTGTTGCTGTTATTGTTGTTGTTGCTGTTGTTGTTGCTGCTGTTGTTGTTGCTGTTGTTTCTGTTATTGTTGTTGCTGTTGTTGTTGATGGTGTTATCATTGTTGTTGCTGTGGTTGTTGCTGTTATAGTTGTTGTTGCTTTTGCTGTTTTTGTTGTTGCTATTATTGTTGTTGCTGTTGTTGCTGCTGCTGTTGTTGTTGTTGTTGTTGTTGCTATTACTGTTGTTGCTGTTGTTGCTGTTATTGTTATTGCTGTTGTTGCTGTTATTGTTGCTGCTGTTGTTGCTGTTGTAGTTGATGTTGGCATTGTTGCTGCTGTTGCTGTTGTTTCTGTTATTGTTGTTGCTGTTGTTGCTATTGTTGTTGTTGCTGTTGTTGTTGTTGCTGTTGTTATCGTTGTTGCTGCTGTTGTTGTTGTTGTTGTTGCTTTTGCTGCTGTTGTTGTTGATGCTATTGTCGTCGTTGCTGTTGTTGTTATTGTTGTTATGAAAACATTGACATCCTCACTGAAACCTGCATCACTCCGGGCGACACCTTCTCCCTGACTGAGGCCACACCACCCGCCTACACCTTCCATCACACCTCTCGGCCTAACCACCGTGGTGGTGGGGTGACTCATCTCCCGGTCCCCGCTTGGCCCATCCCCGTACTCCTCTGGAACCTTCCCTTTCTTTGAGCACCGTACCCCCTATCACCCTCCAACCTTTCCTCAAAATTCTCCTGATGGACAGCCCCCCCCAAGCCCTCCTTCACCTTCATCCCTGACATCTCCAATCTCCTATCTTCCCTCTCCCTTTGCTCTGAACGCCTCTTCATCCTCGGCGATTTCAATTTGCACTTCACCCCCTCCTGCTCTACCTCTGCTGACTTTTCCTCCCTTATCGCCTCCCTCAATCTCTCCCTCCACATCCACTCCACCATCCATGTCCCCGGCACCCCCTCTACCTGGCTCTCACTCAGGGCCTCACAGTCTCAGATCTCACCATCATCGACAAAGCGATCTCAGACCATCACTTCATTTCCCTTAACTCCTCAATCCCTCTCCCCACCGCCACCCAACCCACCTCCATCTCATACCACCCCTGGAAAAAAATCATCCCCCCTCCCTCAGCTGCCTTGGAGTCATCTGAACTCCTTCCCCTCTGGGCTTCCTCCCACAATGACCTATCCTCCTCGGTCACTCTTCTCTACAACTCCCTCTCCACCACTCTCGATTCCCTCGCTCCTCTCTTCCCGAACCGTATCCTACTCACGCAAATCACCTTGGTACACCAGCCACCTCCACTTCCTTAAAGCCCAGGTGTGTGCCACTGAGCGGACCGGGCTTAAATCAACCCTGACTGCCCACCGGCAGATTTGGCTGGACCATGTCAAATCCTACCCTCCGCCCTCGCCTCCACTAAATCGTCGTTCTACTCCAAGACAATCTTGGAGGCCAAGGACAACCCCAGGCTCCTCTCCATCACCAACCGACTCCTCCATCCACCTTCTCACGCCTCACCCATCCTCACCTCAAATGCCAACCGTGAGGCGACACTGGACTTCCTCGAATCCAAAGTCGAGGGAATCCACTCAGCTGCCTCTGCCACTGCATCTGGTACCCCCTCTGTCTATCTGCGACCAGGGCTCCCTCTGTCTCCTCATCCTCCTTGAGCTCTCTGCTGCCTTCCACACCGTCGACCACTCTATCCTCATCCACCACCTATGCTCTCACCTCAACCTTCATGGCACTTCCCTTGATTGGTTCAGATCGTACCTCTCACACCGTCTCCACTTCATCTCCTCAAACAGCTTCTCCTCTTGTCCCCCTATTGTCTCGTGCGGTGTTCCTCAGGGCTCTGTCCTTGGTACCCTCTCCTTCAACACCTATATAGGGTCAACTTGTTGTTATTGTTGTTGATGTTGTTGTTGTTATTGTTCTTGCTGTTGTTGCTGCTGTTGTTGTTGTTGTTCCCGCGTGCGCACTATGGCTGCCGCTCTGACCCAAGCCTCCTCACCCCCTCCCCCTTCCTCTCTCCCCCCAAACCCTCCCCCCTCTGCATCTCTCCCACTCTGTCCTCCTCTCTCTCCGTCCCTCTTGCCTTTATATCCCCACTTGACCCTCCCATAACCTCCCTCGGTTCCAGCCTGGGAATCCTCCGCCAGCCGGGCTCACCGTGGCACTCGGCCTCTGAACTCCTCTCCCTCTGGCCTTCAACCCTCACTGACCCCTCTTCTCCTCTCACCCTCCTCCACAACACCCTCTCCTCCACACTTGACACTCTTGCCCCCGTCACCTCCTGTACTGTCTCCTACTCTCGCTCCTCCCCCTGGTTCACCACCCACCTCCGCTCACTGAAGAGCCCGGTGCGGGCCGATGAACGCACCTGCGTCAAATCTGGCCTAACGGTCCACCGACAAATCTGGATGGACCTCCTCAAAATCTACCGCTCCACTCTAGCCTCGGCCAAGTTGTCCTTCTACTCCAGGACAATCCTGGAGGTGAAGAACAACCCCAGGCTTCTGTTTTCTACCACATCCCGACTCCTCCGTCCCCCCCGCCACCCCGCGCAGGTCATCTCCTCCAACCTTCACTGCAAGGAGATGCTGGATTTCCTTGAATCCCAAATCAAGGGAATCCGCTCCACGGTCACTTCCCCTCCAACCTCCACCCACCACCCACTCCCTCCCTCCCACACTCCGACTCCTACCCATCCTACCCATTGTTGCTGTTGTTGTTCCTGTTGTTATTGTTGTTGTTGTTGTTGTTGCTGCTGTTGTTGCTGCTGTTGTTGTTGCTGCTGTTGTTGTTGCTGCTGTTGTTGTTGTTGCTGCTGTTGTTGTTGCTGCTGCTGCTGTTGTTGTTGCTGCTGTTGTTGTTGCTGCTGTTGTTGTTGTTGCTGTTGTTGTTGCTGTTGCTGCTGCTGTTGCTGTCGCTGTTGTTGTTACTGTCACTGTTGTTGTTGCTGTCGCTGTTGTTGCTGTCGCTGTTGTTGTTGTTGTCGCTGTTGTTGTTGTTGTTGTTGTCCCTTAACGGAAACCTGGCTCACCCCAGGCGACACTTTTGAATTCAAGATCCTCATCCTCACCTACACGGCCATTCCCGGCCTCACTCCCTCCTCCCTCTCCGACCTACTATCCCCCACTCACCTGCCCGTACCCTCCGTCCCTCTGGCTCCGGTCTGCTCCACATCCCCCGCCCCAATCGCCCTAACATCGGTGGCCTTCAGCCTCTCAGCCCCGAGGCTCTGGAACTCTATCCCTCAGTGCCTTCGCCGCTTCCTCCCTTTCCTCCTTCAAGGCCGGTCTCAAGACCTTTCTCTTTGACCTTCAGCCTTCAGCTCCCTCTCGACTCTCTACCCCCTCCTCGCTCCCTCCCTTCCCTCCCCTCACCCTGACCATTCCCCCCCTCCTCGCTCCCTCCCTTCCTCCCTCACCCTGACCATTACCCCCTCCTCGCCCCTCCCTTCCCTCCCCTCACCCTGACCATTTCCCCCCAAGGCTCGGGTCCTGACCCAACTGTACAGCGCTTTGGGACGTCCTCCCGACGTGAAAGGCGCTTTATAAATGGAATCTTGTTGTTGCTGTCGCTGTTGTTGTTGCTGTTGCTGTTGTTGCTGTCGCTGTTGTTGTTGTTGCTGTTGTTGCTGTCGCTGTTGTTGTTTTTGCTGTTGTTGTTGTTCCTACCGCAGTATCTGCCGCACTGTTCATTTCTAATAAGGATATGTGGGAGAGAGAATGTTGCAGTGCTTTAGTCAACAACTTGCATTTAAACAGCATCATTTCCAGGCCTTAAAAGGACTGTGTGTGGGGCTGTGTGTGGGGCTGTGTGTGGGGCTGTGTGTGGGGCTGTGTGTGGGGCTGTGTGTGGGGCTGTGTGTGGGGCTGTGTGTGGGACTGTGTGTGGGGCTGTGTGTGGGACTGTGTGTGGGGCTGTGTGTGGGACGCTGCTGTGTGCAATTGGTTGTCGCGTTTCGCCCAAAAAATATACAGTCACTGCACTTTACGGTATGTCGTGTGAAGCGCTTTGGGACGTCCCGATGCGGGACCACACGCCAGGATTATTATTATTATTATTGTTCAGCTACTACATCAACGTGAGTATTGACATTCTGTCAGTACCTGTGGAGGACCTCCCGATGTGATGTCAATGTACAGTTTGTTGTTGTTGTCGGCAAACGCTAAAGTGATTGTGATCTTTTTAAAAAGAATCTTTCCCTCAAAATATGTGTGACATTGTTTTTTTTCTCCGCAGACCCGTGTGCTCACAGTGCTGTAAGAAGGTACGTCCAAACCGCCGCTGTTCACACTGTGTTTCTAACGAAAACCAAAAAACAAATACATTGAAACTCAAATAAGTCGTATCAGTCGGGACCACAACTTATCATATGGCGTATGTGAGTCGCAGGAAAACTGTAAATCGTAGAAAATCCACTTTGATCAATAATCTGCACTGCACACGGAGCCGTGTATCAGAGCACCGGTCAGTGCGGAGCAACGCAGCGCCGGAGCCGCGTCACCACTGAGGAGGTCATCAACTCCACTCGTGTGGCACTTCTCAATGGGTTTGAGAGGAAAGTGAATGGGACTCCGGGTGGATGTCCGACTGCGGACTGAGCCCCAACAACCCCACCCCCCCCTCTCCCCATAGCCCTCATCAACCCCACTCCCCTCTCTCTCCCATAGCCCTCATCAACCCCACTCCCCCGCTCTCTCCCCATAGCCCTCATCAACCCCACTAACCCCTCTCTCCCCATAGCCCTCATCAACCCCACTAACCCCTTTCTCCCCATAGCCCTCATCAACCCCACTCCCCCTCTCTCTCTCCCCATAGCCCTCATCAACCCCACTACCCCCTCTCTCCCCATAGCCCTCATCAACACCACTCCCCCGCTCTCTCCCCATAGCCCTGACCAACCCCACTCCCCCGCTCTCTCCCCATAGCCCTGATCAACCCCACTCCCCCGCTCTCTCCCCATTGCCCCGATCAACCCCACTCCCCCGCTCCCTCTCCATAGCCCTGATCAACCCCACTCCCCCGCTCTCTCCCATAGTCCTCATCAACCCCACTCCACCCTCCCCCCGTAGCCCTCATCAACCCCACTCCCCCTTCTTCCCATAGCCCTGATCAACCCCACTCCCCCCTCTCTCCCCATAGCCCTTGTCAACCCTACTCCCCCGCTCTCTCCCATAGCCCTCATCAACCCCACTACCCCCTCTCTCCCCATAGCCCTCATCAACACCACTCCCCCCTCTCTCCCCATAGCCCTGATCAACCCCACACCGCCGCGCTCTTCCCATAGCCCTGATCAACCCCACTCCCCCGCGCTCTTCCCATAGCCCTGATCAACCCCACTCCCCCCTCTCTCCCCATAGCCCTGATCATCCCCACTCCCCCACTCTCTCCCCATAACCCTACAATCTTGTCCTCCCCAAATAATTATCTGCTTCTCTCTTAAAAGTTGTTATTAAATCAGCTTCCACCCGCCTTTCAGGCAATGTATTCGAAAACTTAAGATCATAAAAACATAAGAAATAGAAGCAGGAGTACGCCATTCGGCCCCTGAAGCCCCTGAAGCCTGTGCCCCGCCACTTAATAAGATCATAAGATCTAATCTAATTCCATTTACCCCATATCCCCATACCCATTAATCCCTTTAGTTTTTAAAAATCTATCGATCTGAGTCTTGAGTATGTTCAATGACTGACTGAGCATCCACAGCCTTCATGTTTTATTGTATAAAGATATGACTGATGTGAGTGTTACTGTGGTGTAAAGGATTGTTTGCTCTGTTTGGTGGACAGATGCGATTACCTTCCAAACCGTACAGCAATCTGCCCATCTTCTCATTGGGACCATCGACGTTGGGGAAGGAAGGGAAAGCCATCAGACCAGAGAAAGCCTCCAGCAGCCGCCGTCGTCATGACAACCAACACAAAACTCTAGCCAGGTACCAAACAATAAACCTCGTCACTACAACAACTGTTTGGCAGCTTTCCCGCTGCTCGTCCAGCGAGGACCCCCCTCCCCGTTAGTTAGGGCTTTGGCTGTGGGGTTACCAGGAGCTGAGGGGGAGGATTCCCGGCCCCCAGTGACTGGTCGGCCCTTCCAGGTCCTGCTGATGAGCCGGGCCGGGCTGTGCTGCCATCAGCAGTGGGAGACCTGGGACACTGCGGCCCCTCCTGGTCAGGACCTGGACTGGAGACCGGCACAGAGGAGAGGGTTTAGGAGAGGGTGAGAGCCCCTCTATCTGATCCCCACTCAACCTTCTCTGCTCCAGTGGAAACAGACTCAATTCTCCAATTTCTCCTAATAACCAGGTAAGGATCGCTTCCAAAACGATGAAGAAAAAAAATGCTAATAATCATGTGGTCACTCAGTGATTGGTGGATCGCTTTCTGGGGGAAATAATCCCTCAAAAGGTCATTCAATCTACGACTGTGTGCAGGACGCTGTGTGCGGGACGCTGTGCAGGACGCTGTGTGCAGGACGCTGTGTGCGGGACACTGTGCAGGACGCTGTGTGCGGGGGACGCTGTGTGCGACACTGTGTGCAGGTCACTGTGTGCGACACTGTGCAGGACGCTGTGCAGGACACTGTGCGGGACGCTGTGCGGGGGACGCTGTGTGCGACACTGTGTGCAGGACACTGTGTGCGGGATGCTGTGTGCGGGACACTGCAGGACGCTTTGTGCAGGACACTATGTGCAGGACACTGTGCAATACGCTGTGTGCGGGACGCTGTGCGGGGGACGCTGTGTGCGACACTGTGTGCGACACTGTGTGCGGGACACTGTGCGCGGGACACTGTGCGCGGGGCACTGTGTGCAGGACACTGTGTGCGACACTGTGTGCAGGACACTGTGTGCGACACTGTGTGCGACACTGTGTGCAGGACACTGTGTGCGACACTGTGTGCGACACTGTGTGCGACACTGTGTCCGGGACACTGTGCGCGGGACACTGTGCGCGGGACACTGTGTGCGGGACACTGTGTGCGACACTGTGTGCGACACTGTGTGCGACACTGTGTGCAGGACACTGTGTGCGGGACACTGTGTGCGACACTGTGTGCAGGACACTGTGTGCGACACTGTGTGCGACACTGTGCGCGGGACACTGTGTGCGACACTGTGTGCGGGACACTGTGCGCGGGACACTGTGCGCGGGGCACTGTGTGCAGGACACTGTGTGCGGGACACTGTGTGCGACACTGTGTGCAGGACACTGTGTGCGACACTGTGCGCGGGACACTGTGCGCGGGACACTGTGTGCGACACTGTGTGCGACACTGTGCGCGGGACGCTGTGTGCGACACTGTGCGCGGGACGCTGTGTGCGACACTGTGCGCGGGACGCTGTGTGCGCAGTGGGTGCAGCGTTGCTCCCACAAAATGTACAGTCAATTATGATGATGATGTTACAATTTTTGGTCAAACATGAGGGTAACAGGACTTTGTGAACAGCCGATAGGTGGAATTTCAGGCCCCAAGTGAGTGGTCAACATGCAATCTCCAGCCTTACAATAATAATAATAATAATAATAATAATAATAATAATCCTGGCATTTGTTACAGCGCCTTATCAGGCCTTTAGACGTCTCAAAGCGCTTCACAGAATACACTGTAAAGTGAATTGACCGTATATTTGTGGGCGAAATGCGGAGCCGATTGCGCACAGCAGTGAGTGTCCCACACACAGCGGTGGGTTGAGGGACCAGATTATTATTGTTTTTTTTCTAGGGATTATTATCAAGCGAGTGGAGTAAGGAAACTTGCCCAAGGTTTCGCCCTGACCTGCCGGGAATCGAACCCAGGTCTCTCGCTCGCAAAGCGAGTGTTCTAACCTCTTATATTATAGTATTGTGTCCGTGTCTCTAACCCGCCATTTCCTGATCTGATTTACAGACAATCTTCAGTCCCTAAACCTGTGGAGAAGGCCAGTGGCGACTCCCTGGAGTTTCCCAAAGAGCTGATGGAGGACTGGAGCACTATGGAGGTGTGTGTGGACTGCAAGAAGTTCATTTCAGAAATCATCAGCTCCAGTCGCCGCAGTCTGTTCCTGGCCAACAAGCGAGCGCGGTTAAAACACAAAACACAATCCTTTTACATGGCCTCAACGAGCTCCGTGGAGTTCCAACTCGCATCACCCAAGGAGAGAACTATCAAAGAGGTTTAGACTTGTGCCTTCCCCCTTTCCTCTCTCTCTGTCTCTCCCTCTCCCCCCTCTCCCTGTCTCTCTCCTCCTCTCCCCCCTCTCTCGCCCCCTCTCCCCCTTCTCTCTCCGCCTCCCATCTCTCTCTCCCTCTCCCGCTTGTTTCTCTCCCTCACTCTCCCTCTCCCCCTCTTTCCCCCCACTCTCTCTCTCTCTCTCTCCCCCCGCACTCTCTCCCCCTTCTCAGCCTTATCTCTCTCTCTCTCCTCCCCTCCCTTCCCCCTTCTCCCTCTCTCTCCCTCCATTCTCCCCCTCTCCTTTCTCTCCCTCTCTCCCCGTCTCTCCCTCCTTCCTCGTACACTCGTCCCCCCCTCTCTCTCTCCTCCCCCATCTCCCTCTCTCCCTCTCTCCATCCCTTTTTCTCTCCTTTCTCTCCCCCACCCTCTCTCTCCTCCTTTGTCTCTCCCTCTCTTCTTGTTGCCTGTTTTCAAGCCAACGTCCCTCATAGAACAAAGTAATTTGGGGACAGACAAGAACGAGCGAGTTCCTGACGATGGGAATGAGGACTTGATGCGAAATTTCACATGTATCCAACATTGAGATGAGACAAAATGAAAAGTCAGGGTTCATTTGTATTTGGTCAGACCTTTGTCACAGGGTCTTATCACGTATGTTAAAAGTGTACAAAATGTAATCTATTTTATTAACTGGAGCTGTCTGTCTGGGGCCTTGTTTGACAATAGAAAGTGGACATTGTTTCTCTCTCGATACCACTGACCGCAGTTAGAAAATACCGACTTGTACAATATTTAATCTTTGTGCTAAACCTACATGGAATCCACGACCAATGTTCTTTGTTTTATTTGGGACCTTTTACCGTGCGATGACCTTATTCTGTGCAGGCAATTTTTTTTTAACTTAAATTTGTCGCGTCTTAAGGTTTGGAGATCGGTGGGAAAGCAATACCTTATTTTTAAAAAAGGCTAATTTTGCGGTATTTCCAGATGGATTTCCTGATTAAGAAAAAACAAATAGTGTGGAGTCCTGTAGCTCAGGGTTACAGCCCGCACCTCGCAAGCAAGAGGACCCGGGTTCGATTCCTGGGCAGAGGTTTCCTTACTGCACACTTGTTTACCAGCAGTGAGTAGGAACCCAGTTGTTAGTCGATTGGCGGATCACTTTCTGGGGGTAATAATCCCTTAATAAATAATAATAATAATAATGTGGTCACTCAATCCATGACTGCTTGTGGGACGCTGCTGTGTGCAATTGGCTGCCACGTTTCACCCACAAAATAGTCACTACACTTTACAGTATATCCTGAAGTTCTTTTGAGATGTCTCAATGAAGTGATAAGGCACTTAATAAATCAAATGTAATGTAAGTTATTATTATAATTGTTGCTTCTGGTAACTAACTAAGCGACGTGGGTCTCTCTGCTTTGGGGGACTCTGGAGATAGATTGAGATGAAACAGTTCCCCACACGGTATTGTCTGGCGCGGAATTCCACGCTTCTTAATTAAGAAATTGGTGATGGAATACCATAAAGTTGACCTGTGCAGTTTCACGGAGGAGGAAAACACTGCAAAAGCACTCACTGTTTTGCAATTTATTTTATTTTATTATAAGATTTTGTTTAAGAATTTTTTCCACTTGAGTAACAATTAAGTGAAAGCACTTACCTCTCCCTAACCCTAACCCTCTCCACACCTCCCTCTCCCTCACCCTCTCCACACCTCCCTCTCCCTCACCCTCTCCACACCTCCCTCTCCCTCTCCCTAACCCTCTGCATTGGACACTCCAAAGCCAGCTGCTACATTTGCACTTATTTTTCCCGGCAGGGCAAAACCTTAGGGAAGTTTCCTTACTCCACACTCCTCTGTTTACCAGCAGTAAGCAGGAATCTGGCTGTTGGTCGATTGGTGGATCGCTTTTCTTTCCAAAAAAACAATAAATTGGTCACTCAATCCACGACTGTTTGTGGGACGCTGCTGTGCGCAATCGGCTGCTGTGTTTCCCCCACAAAATGTACAGTCAATTCACTTTACAGTGTATCCTGTGAAGCGCTTTGAGACGTCTCGAAGACGTGATAAGGCGCCGTATCAAATGCCGGGATTATTATTGTTATTAACAGTGAGATTTGGCTTCCTGGCCGGAGTTTGTTGGTTGACAGTCAGAACTCTTCAGGAATGTGGCTCATCATTAAAAGGAGACTCTTTCCCCCACTGCTCCCCCCCACACAGCTCCCCCAATCTATGCTGTAGATGATAACAATCACTTGCCGCACAGTCAGTTTTTACTGATTTATTTGGATGTTTGTTGTGTGTAAATGCAATAATTGTTCAGACATTAAAACAAAAACAGACGTGAGACCAACTCCCACAGCAATAACTATAGGAACAGCGGCTTTCAATCTGCAGATACCGTGTAGACATTACGTGTAAACTTCCTTTAGAAGCCAAAGCTGCTGATTCCTTTCGAGCAATTATTGTATGTTAGCAACCTGCACAAACCTCCGTTTTTCTCGTTGTTTAAACCGGATGTGATCGATCATGAGAATATTCTTAAACAGCGCTTAGTCTTCCCACAGATTCCTACAGCGATCAGAAGAATTGCCAAAATATTTATTTGTTGATTGTAATTCCTGGAATAAACTGAAGTGTTCAGAGATTGTTTTTTTTCAATTATCTGTGGCTTCACCCACTTTACAGTATATTCTGTGAAGCGCTTTGAGTCCGTCTCAAAGACATGATAAGGTGTGATGCCAAATCCTTGTTTGTCGGCCCCCAACTCCTCCCTCCACAGCTGCAGATCATCCAGAACCAACTCTGCAGCCCGTGTCCTCTCCCCACCAAACTCTGTGACCCCATCTCCCCCATTCAAAAAACTTGTCGTCAGCTTCAAGGCCCTCCATGGCCTGGCTCCCCCCTACCTGAGAACCAATCTCACAGTCTCTTCGCCTCGTCCCCACCCTCGCCTCCTTCAAGACCCGTCTTGGACCTGGGTTTGATTCCCCGGCAGCACGAAAAGTTGGGCAAGTTTCCTCACTCCACACGTCTCTGTTTACCTAACAGTAAGTAGGAACCCGGTTATTAGACATTGGATGATTGCTCTCCGGGGGTAATAATCCCTTCAAAAAGTAAAAATAAAAAATGTTAATACAATAACAACAAGATTGCATTTATAGAGCGCCTTTCACGTCGGGAGGAAGTCCCAAGGCACTGGACAGTTGGGTCAGGACCCGAGTATTGGGGGGGAAATGGTCAGGATGAGGGAAGGGAGGGAGCGAGGAGGGGGCAAATGGTCAGGGTGAGGGGAAGGAAGGGAGGGAGCGAGGAGGGGAGAAATGGTCAGAGTGAGGGGAGGGAAGGGAGGGGGTGAGGAGGGGGGAAATGGTCAGGGTGAGGGGAGGGGGCGAGGAGGGGGGAAATGGTCAGGGTGAGGGAAGGGAGGGGGCGAGGAGGGGGTAGAGAGTCGAGAGGGGAGCTGAAGGCTGAAGGTCAAAGAGAAAGGTCTTGAGACCGGCCTTGAAGGAGGAAAGGGAGGAAGCGGCGAAGGCACTGGGGATAGAGTTCCAGAGCCTCGGGGCTGAGAGGCTGAAGGCCACCGATGGTCGGGCGGTTGGGGCGGGGGATGTGGAGCAGACCGGAGCCGGAGGAACGGAGGGTACTGGCAGGTGAGTGGGGGATAGTAGGTCGGAGAGGTAGGAGGGAGCGAGGCCGTGAATGGCCTTGTAGGTGAGGATGAGGATCTTGAATTCGATCCTCTGGGGGATGGGGAGCCAGTGGAGGCGAGCGAGGGCGAGGGTGAGGGTGAGGGCGAGGGTGAGGGTGGGAGTGATGTGGTCGCGGTGTCCGGTGCGGGACAGTACACGAGCTGCAGAGTTCTGAATGACCTGCAGTGTGGAGGGAGGTGGCGGGAAGGCCGACGAGGAGAGAGTTCCCATAGTCCGGCCTTGAGGTGATAAAGGTGTGGACCAGAGTTTCAGCCGCGTGAGGGGTGAGGCAGTGCCGTAGTCTGGCGATGTTCCGGAGGTGATGGAAGGCGGTGCCAGTTGTGGTGCGGATAATTTGGTCACTGAATCCACAACTGTTTTGCCGCGTTTCATCCACAAAATATAATCAATTTACTTTACAGTGTATCCTGTGACGTGGTTTGAAATGTCTCAAAGACGTGATAAAGCATTATATCAAATGCGGGATTGTTATAAATATGTAACGTCTGGAACTTGCAGTTTCCCTTTACACATGTGGACCATTCAGATGAGACATTAAACCGAGGTCCCGGTTCAGGCGGATGGTAAAGATCCCGCGGGGCTATTGGAAAAGAGAAGGGAGTTTCTCTCTCTCTCCCGGTGTCCCGGACAACAATCCCCAAATAATATTGCCCACTCGCCCCACGGCTGTTTGTGGGGCACTGCTGTGTGCAATTGGAAGCCGAGTTTCACCACAAAATACGCAGTCACTTTACAGTATATCCTTTAAGCGCTCTGAGACACAGCGTAGCTGAAACTGCTTGTTAGTTAATTGGCAGATCACTTTCCGGAGGTAATAATCCCTTCATAAAAATAGTTTTTAAAAAAATCTGGTTATTCAATTCAGGACTGTTTGTGGGACGCTGCTGTGCACAATTAAATCATAGAATCATAGAATTGTACAGCACAAAAAGAGGCCATTCGGCCCATCGAGTCTGTGCAGCTCTTTGAATAGAGCAATTAATGTCAGTCCCACTCCCGGCCCTTTCCCCATAACCTGCAAACCCGTCCTCCTCAAATACCCGTCCACCGCGTTTTTAAAAGTAGTTATCGAATCGGCCTCGACCGCCCTTTCAGGCGATGCCTTCCAGATTCCAACAACTCGCTGCGTGAAAACATGTCTTCTCCCCTCCCCTCGGCTTCTTTTAGAGACTATTTTGAATCTGTGACCTCGAGTCACCGACACTCCCACCAGTGGAAACAGTTTTTCCCTTTCTAACCTATCAAATCCCCTCATGATTTTGAAGACCTCTATCAGGTCCTCGTAACCTTCTCTGCTCCAATGAGAATAATCCTAACCTCTCCAGCCTTTCCTCATCATCACGGTCCCTCATTCCTGGTACCATCCTCGTAAATCTCCTCTGTACCCTTTCCAATGCCTTAACATCCTTCCTATAGTGCGGTGCCCAGAACTGGGGCAGTATTCTAACTGAGGCCTAACCAGTGTTTTATATTGGTTAATCATAACCTCCTGACTCTTGTACTCTATGCCCCTATTTATAAAGCCTAGAATCCCATTTGCCCTTTTACAGCCTTATCTGCCTGTCCTGCTATCTTCAAGGATTCAGTTACCTACGCCCCCAGGTCTCTCTGTTCTTTCACCCCATTAAGATTGTATTACCGCCTATATTGCCCCTCATTCTTTCTACCAAAATGCATTACTTCGCATTTCTCCACATTGAAACTCATCTGCCATGTGTCGCCCATTGTACCATCTGTCTATGTCTTCCTGCAGTCGGCTCCTATCCTTCTCACTGTTTACCCCCTCCCTAACTTTGTGTCGTCCGCAAACTTGGAAATGGTGCTCCCTATACCCAAGTCCAGATCATTTATGTATATTAAGAAGAGCAGTGGTCCCAATACTGATCCCTGGGGGACACCACTGTACACTTCCCTCCAGTCAGAAAAGCAGCCGTTCACCACAACTCTCTGCTTTCTGTCTCCCAGTGAGTTGTGGATCCGCTGCCACTGTCCCTTTTATACCGTGGGCTTCTATCTTTCTTACAAGTCTTTCATGTGGCACTTTGTCAAATGCCTTTTGAAAGTCCATATAAACTACGCAACTGCACTACCTTTATCCACCCTCTCCGTTACCTCATCGAGAAATTCTATTAGATTTGTTAGACTAGAATTGCCTTTAACAAATCCATGCTGTCTGTCCCTAATTAACCCATATTCTTCTAAGTGAAGATTTATTCTGTCCCGGATTATAGTCTCCAGGAGTTTCCCCACTACTGATGTTAGGCTGACTGGCCTGGAGTTCCCAGGTTTGTCCTTCTGTCCCTTTTTGTACAGGGAGTCCCATTGGCCACTCTCCAGTCCTCCGGCACCACTCCTGTGTCCAACAAAGATTGAGAAATTGTAGCCAAAGCCTCCGCTATTTGTACCGGTGCCTCCGATAGTAACCTCGGCTGCATCCCGTCCGGACCCGGGGACTTATCACCTTCAGCGCAGTCAACCTGTTCAGTAATTCCTCTCTGTTTATACTTATCCTATCCATTTCCTCTGCCCTCTCCTCCGATACTGCGGCATTTGGTGCTTCCACTTCTTTTGTGAAGACAGATGCAAAGTACTCATTCAGTACATCAGCCATGCCCTCTGCCTCCACAATAAGATTTCCCCCTTGGTCCTTAATTGGCCCCACCCTACCTTTGACTAACCTTTTTTTCTTGATATATTTGTAAAATATTTTAGAATTCCCTTTAATGTTACCCGCTAACCTTTTTAGTATAATCTTTTTGCCTCTTATTTCCTTTTTCAGTTCTCTTCTGCACTTCCTATATTCTATTTGGTTGTCTTCTGTGTCTTGGGTTTGACCTTTGCCATGCACCTCCTTTTTCTGCTTCATTCTAGATACAATTACCTTCGTTATTCAGGGCGGTTTGGATGCCCTACTTTTCCCTTTTGTGGGAATGTATTTATTCTGTCCCTGAGCTATCTCATCCTTGAAGACTTCCCACTGCTCTTTAGTTGGTTTACCTGCCAATCTTTCTTTCCAGTCCACCTTGGCTCGGTCCCTTTTCACTCACTAGAATTTGCCCTCTTCCAGTTGAGTATCTTCACCTTAGATGGTTCCTTGTCCATTTCCATATGGACTCTGAATCTAATGATGTTGTGATCACTATTGCCCAGATGCTCTCCCACTGAAACCTGCTCCACTTGCCCTACTTCATTCCCCAGAACAAGATCCAGCACTGCTTCCTTCCTCGTTGGGCTGGAAACGTACTGATCAAGAAAGGTGTCCTGTACGCATTTTAGGAATCTTTCCCCCTCCTTGCCCTTTGCACTGTTGTTTTGCCAGTCTATGTTGGGATAATTAAGTCCCCCATTATCACGACTCTATTGACCTTACATCTGTCTGAGATCTGCTTGCAGATCTGCTCATCTATTTCTTTCCCACTATTTGGTGGTCTATAGTCGGGGTATACTATATGGAGTCCTGTAGCTCAGTGGTTAGAGCACATCGCTTTGCAAGCGAGAGACCTGAGTTCAATTCCAGGCAGAGGGCCAAACCTTGGGCAAGTTTCCTTACTCCAAACGCCTAATAATAATCCCTCCAAAACCAAAAACAATAATAAATTGGTCATTTTCAATCCATGACTGTTTGTGGGACATTGCTGTGCGCAATTGGCTGCCGAGTTTCGCCCACAAATATACAGTCAATTCACTTTGCAGTATATTCTGTGAAGCGCTTTGGGACGTCCTCCCGACGTGAAAAGCGCTATATCAAATGCAAGGATTATTATTATTATTATTATTAAAGTTCCCCATTATCACGACTCTATTGGCCTTGCATCTGTCTTGAGATCTGCTTGCAGATCTGATCATCTATTTCCTTCCCACTATTTGGTGGTCTATAGTATACCCCGACCAGCGTAACAGCTCCTTTTTTGTTTCTTAACTAACGAGATAGATTCCATTTTGGGGCCCTCCAGGACCGCGACCCTTCCCACGGCTATAACCGTATCCTTGATTAAAATTGCCACACCCCCTCTTTTTTTCCCTTCCCTATCCCTCCTGAATACATTACAGTCAGGAATATTCAGCTTCCATTCCTGGCCTCGTTTGAGCCAAGTCTCTGTTACTGCTACTACATCGTATCCCCTATGACCACTTGAGCTGCAGCTCACCAATCTTGTTTGCTAAACTCCGTGCATTTAGGCACATGCACTCCAAGACCGACTTGACCTGTTCTGCACTACCTCCCCTTTAGTTCTCCATTTTCTTGCCCTTTTTTTTTGCATTCCCTTCCCCCTCAAAACTAGTTTAAACCCTCCCCAACAGCATTAGTTAGCCTGTCTGCAAGGACATTCGCACCAGCCCTGTTTAGGTGCAACCCATCCATATGGTACAGGTCCCACCTGCCCCAGAACTGGTCCCAATGACCCAGAAACCTGAAGCCCTCTTTTCTGGACCATTGCTCCAGCCAAGGATTCATATGCTTGATCCTGCCATTATGGTACTTATTTTCTCGAGGCACAGGGAGCAATCCAGAGATCACCACCTTGGATGTTCTATTCTTCAGTTTGTTCCCCAGCTTTTGATATTCACTCTGTAGAATCTCAGCCCTTTTTTTAACCAATATCATGGATCCCAACCTGGATCACCACTTCTGGATGTTCCCCTTCCCCCTGAAGAATTTTATCCACCCATTCCATGATGTCTAAGACCGTTGCACCAGAGAGGCAACATACCATCCTGGACTCCTGTCTTCTGTTGCAGAAACGCCTGTCTATACCTCTCAGTGTTGTATCCCCTATGACAACAGCATTGCTCCTGTTACCTATGACCCTCTGTTCTACCACTCGGTTTTTACTGTCCTCCCTGGAGATACCAACACTCTCACTGTTCAGTACAGAGTCCTGGTTTGAGAGTGCTACATTACTGGGGGCATTCTGCCCTGCCCGTCCCCTCTTCCTACCATGCCAGACAGTCATCACCGAAGTCATTTTCCCTCTGATCCCTCCATGGCTGTGGGTGACCACCTCCTGAAGTGTCTGGTCCATCAAATCCTCACATCCGCTGTACAAGTTTGAAGCCGAAGGCTCCATCATCCCTCTCTCAAGGGTCCCATTATCTGCAGGACTGATAAAACTATCCTGTCCCTGAGCATTAACCGGATGCAAGCATCTCCCGAACCTCAGCGGAGTGATGGTTTCCTCCATCATACTGTCCAGGAACCTCTCACTGTCCCTGATGGAGCGCAGTGTCTGCACCTCGGTTCCGGCTCCGCTCCTCTCAGCTGGAGCTTCCTGAGTTGCAGACAGTCACTGCAGATGAAGTTGCCGGGGCTCAGGGCCCTCCATTACTCCCACATGTCACAGTCCTCGCATTTCACTTGCCATCATCTTCTCACACAGTGTTTTCAATATATATTTTTTTATTTTTGTTTGTTTTAATTTGCCGTCAGTGTTGTGGTTTCTGACAGTTCCTTGTTTATCGATGTTTGTCCCTGGTTCTGCTGTTGAAAATGACGTCACACCAATGGCACTTTTTCTTTTTTCGGCGCTCTGACAGTTCCTAGCTTACCTCAGCCTCCGCCTCCGCTCTGTCCTGACTCCTCTCCCCGACTGCACCTCGGCTTCCAGCTGCTGCATTTTGCCCATAAAGTATATGGTCAATTCAATTTACTGTATTTTCTGTGAAACGCTTTGAGACATCTCAGCAGCGTAATAAGGCAGGGGAAGGAGGATGAGGCAAGGGAAAGAAGGATGAGGCAAGGGAAGGAGGATGAGGCAAGGGAAGGAGGATGAGGCAAGGGTAGGAGGATGAGGCAAGGGAAGGAGGATGAGGCAAGGGAAGGAGGATGAGGCAAGGGTAGGAGGATGAGACAAGGGAAGGAGGATGAGGCAAGGGTAGGAGGATGAGGCGGGGGTAGGAGGATGAGGCGGGAGTAGGAGGATGAGGCGGGGGTAGGAGGATGAGGCGGGGGTAGGAGGATGAACAAAGGTGCGATCGAAGAGGATTGAGATGAGTCTCGAGTTGGATAAAATCACCTGCCAGGCTGCCTGTTGGACTACACTGTGTGGGGTAAACAGAGGTGTGTGGAGTAAAGAAACTTACCTGAGGTTTGGCTCTGCCCAGGAATCCAACCCACGTCCTCTGGCTTGTAAGGCGAGGGTTCTAACCAATGTGCTATGAGACCCGAGCAGGAAGTTGGGGGTCAGGAGGGGCGGGAGGGGTGGGGGAAGGTGAGCGTAGGAGGGCAGCTGAAGGCGCAGTTGAAGAGGGTCTTGAGAAGGGTCTTGAAGGAGGCAAAGGAGCAGAGACGCTGAAGGCCTGACCGCTGATGGTGGGGTGGGCTGGACGGAGTCTGTTTGACCTTCTTGATCAGTTAGACAGACACACCAGCTTTTACATCCTTTTTAAAAATGAGAAGGATCTAAAGTACAACTCGTTAGTGCATCTAGTCCTTGTGCCTTATTGATATTCCACCATTAATCATCTGTAATGTGTTAAAATGTGGGATGTCTGAAAATAATAATAATCATTTTGATATGCTGCCTCTGGTGCTGCGATAATAATAATCCTTACATTGGTACAGCGCCTTATCATGTCTTCCAAGCCATCTCAAAGCACTTCACAAGATATACTGTAAAGGTTTCGACAGGCGAGATAGGGAAAGCTGTTTCCGCTGGTAGGTGTGTCTGTGACCCGCGGTCACAGTCTGAAGATATCACCAAAAGAAGCAGAGGGGAGGTTAGAAGAAATGTTTTCACTCAGTGAGTTGTTGGGATTTGGAATGATCCGCCCGAAAGGGCAGTGAAGTCCGATTCCATAACAGCTTTTAAGAGAGAACTGGACAGGTATCGGGGAAGACGGTTTGTGGGGTTATGGGGAGAAAGCTGGTGATTGGGGTCAGTGAAAGTGACGCTCTGTCAAAGAGCCGCACAGACTCGATGGGCCGAATGGCCTCCTGTGCCGTAACATTCTATGAATCTATGATTCTATGACTGTATATTTTGTGGGTGAAACGCAACAGCTAATTATACACGGCAGTGTCCCACAAACAGTCATGAATAGAGTGACCAAAGTATTATTGTTTCAAGGAATTGTTACCCCCAGAAAGTGATCCGCCAATTGACTAACAACCAGGTTCCTAATTACTGCTGGTTTCGAGGCGTGTGGAGTAAGGAAACTTTGCCCAACATTTCGCCCGCAGGGAATCAAATCCAGTTCTCTTGCTTGTGAGGCAAGTGGTCTAATCACTGAGCTATGGGATTCCTGAGCCCAAAATGCTGAGCAAAGTGGTTACCATTTTTACAGTCTCCATGTCCAGCCAAATCTTCCATTCCCTGAACTACGGCAATGTCAAATAAAACCACAAGGTCATTTTAATGAAAATATTCTGTATTTTAAAGTACATTTCAGTTAGAATAGCCAGCAGTGTTCAGTAGGTTATTCTAAATTCTATTAAAATACCATAAAACATTTTTGATCCATGAAAATGTTTTTGCAAATAAGACTCCATTTCAGTCAGTACTGAAGATCGCGATCACAGAAACAGCAAAACAATAAACTTTCAATCTTTTCATAACCTGGTGCAAAATAAATGATAATAATAATCCTTGCATTTGATACAGCACCTCATCACATCGTCCAGGATTTTATTGTGAAGTGTAGTGACCGTGTATTGTGGACAAAACATGGCAGCCAGTTTGCGCACAGCAGCGTCCCACAAACAGCCATGGAGTGAGTGACAAATTTTATTGGTGGGGAGGGGGGAGGAGGAAATTATTGTCCTCTTTTCAAGTCATGCCACAACGTAATGTCTCTCCCTCAACCCCTACGCCTTGCCCCCTCCTTCCCCATTTTCAGATCACATCTGAAGACCTTCCTTCTTATTGTGTTACAGTCACCTCCCCCCGGTTTGGCGTCAGGCCCCGGCACTGTTAAACACTCTGAGACCCTCCCCACATGAAGGGCAGTATATCACTGCTTGTTGCTGTGAGGCGCTGCATTAAATGCAAGGTTCCAAAAATCCAAATAACTCGGATTTTGTAAGATTCTGAAACACGTCCAATAGTCAGAGTCTGAAGGTCATTAATACCAGTGCAGCCTGGAGCTCACTCCAGGGCAAGACAGTCACCCACACACCCACAGCTTATAGCCTCAGTCAGGGAGCGCCAACTGGCAGCCCCTCCCTCCCCCCCTCCCTCCATAACCTGTGAATGTTATATTCCTGGAAGGAAAACACTGATTTATTGCTATGCAGCCCACAAACATTTCTCAAATAGGGCATCCAGCCCTCGGCAGCCAAAAGCCTGGACGCCCCGTCCCAAGTTATATTCCTTCCAATCCCCGCCCACCCCCCCACCCCCACACACATCAATCCAAAACGTAACTTTTTTTAAAGGAATTATGTGTGACTCCATTTTACCAATAAGGATGCTAGCTTTCACAATGACTATAACTTACATACAGAATCCCATTGCCTTGTTGCCCAGTAGCCTAATTGCCCAGGTGCCCAGTTGCTTAGTTGCCCAGGTGATTAGTTGCCCAGGTGCTCAGTTGCCCAGATGCTCGCTCAGTTACCCAGGTGCCCAGGTGCTTAGTTGTGCAGATGTCTAGTTGCCCAGGTGCCCAGTTGCCCAGGTGCCTAGTTGTGCAGGTGCCTAGTTGCCCAAGTGCCTAGTTGCCCAGGTGCCTAGTTGCCCAAGTGCCTAGTTGCCCAGGTGCCTAGTTGCCCAGGTGCCTAGTTGCCCAGGTGCTTAGTTGTGCAGGTGCCCAGGTGCCTAGTTGCCCAGGTGCCCAGTTACCCAGGTGCCTAGTTGCCCAGGTGCCTAGTTGCCCAGGTGCCTAGTTGCCCAGGTGCTTAGTTGTGCAGGTGCCCAGGTGCCTAGTTGCCCAGGTGCCTAGTTGCCCAAGTGCCCAGGTGCCTAGTTGCCCAGGTGTCTAGTTTAGCTGCTGGTTAACACTGATTTCCAAAACACTGGAATTTTTGGCGTTTTTCACACATTCAAGACATATTTTGGTCACCATAAATTCTTATTAAAAAAAATTTGATGATGCAATAAATAAAAGCAGAACACAAAACATCAGGTTCCCCCCCCACCCACCAAAAAATGCCTCCCACTCTCAGCCCAAGTGCTGGACAGTGAAGGGTGGCAGAGGGACAGGCAATCCACACCACAGTCTGGTTACTGTCAGATGTTGTGACGTCTCCAGCTTGTCAGATCTCCATGTTTATCGTTCTGACCCACTCCAGTGCCTTGGCAAGTGCCAAGTGATGGGGAAGGTACCTGGGAAGCAGAATGTTTCACATCAGAAATGCAATTGAAATTATCAAATTATCTCATTATTCAAATCAAGTGCAACATTTGAGAGCTGGGAGTCTGTGGCGTTGTGGTGAGGACGCTATTATTTTCTTTTTGAAGGGATTACTACCCCCAGAAAGCAATCCACCAATCACGTAATAACCGGGTTCCTACTGACTGCCGGTAAACAGAGGCGTGGGGAGTAAGGAAACTTGCCTGAGGTTTCACGCTGCCCGGGAATCAAACCCGGGTCCTCTCGCTAACAAGGCCAATACTCTAACCACTGAGCTGCAGGACTCCACAAACAGCTAAACGTAATAATGGCGAAACACCATGGCAACCTCGACTCAGAATACTCGGCATAAACGGGTATTTTCTTTAAACAATTTCTTTAAAAAAAAATTCAAAAAATATTGGGTCAAAGTTGACTTGACAACTTACCAGAGGCCAATTGTGTGTTTGGAAACCTGCAACGGAAAATTCAATGTGCAAGAGTTAAAACAGTGAGATCCCAACCAGGCAAAACAGCAGCACATGGGATGTACATTGCATGTACATTGTATGTGCTTTGCAGGTACAGTGTATGTAGTGTATGTAGATTGTATGTACATTGTATGTGCATTGCATTTACATTGTATGTATATTGTATGTACCGTGTATGTACTGCGTGTGCACTGCATGTTCAGTGTATGTTCGGTACATATACAGTGCATGTATATTGTATGTATTGCGTTTGAAGCTTTGGACGTGCAGCTGCTTTGAAAACTGGCTTTGAAACTGTTTGCTGGCAAAGCCGACAACACATAAGTTTGATTAAAAGAAAAAAAAACATGCAAACAGCAACATGAAACAAACAAGGTTATGGACTGTCAGACCTACACTACAAGTCTGAGGAGGAACAGAGGAAACAATACAATGGTAGGAACAACCATAAAGTTAAACAG
This sequence comes from Callorhinchus milii, assembly GCF_018977255.1. Lineage (NCBI taxonomy): Eukaryota > Metazoa > Chordata > Chondrichthyes > Chimaeriformes > Callorhinchidae > Callorhinchus > Callorhinchus milii. The sequence goes on along the minus strand of NW_024704743.1, from coordinate 125,201,846 downwards.
AAATGACATCAAGATACAGTGAAACTCACGTCAGTCGGGACCATAACAGTTAATGTAACTTACACAAAGTCCGAGTTACAGGCAAACTGTAGAAGTCATTTCAAATCTGATTTAATCAATAACGTGCCCAGCGCTCGTGTAATTCACTGCAGCCGCTAAGTGCACATGTGGTGATGGGTCAAGACTACGTTTCCTGTGATTCAAAGCTTCCTGTCCATCACCACGTCACTAACCGGCAGGTGATGGAATCGCGGGAAATGAGGTTCTTCTGTGCAAACGTCCATGGGTCAGGACGGCATTCCCCGCGATTCAAAGCACCGGTAAGTGTGGAGTAATGGAGGGCAGGAGCCATGTTACCAGTGAGGAGGTCATTAACACGAGTCGTGTGGAGAAATCTAAATGGTTTTGATAGGAAACTGAATGGGACTTCAGGAGGACGTACGACTTTGGTGATTATATGAGTTATAAAGGTAAGACTTACATGAGTTTTACTGTATAACAATACAAAGAATTTCACCATGCACGACAGGAAATCAGCCAAAACAGTTCCTGGGGCGGCCAGGAGAGGGCACTCACCTGTTTGCGGGAGATCTGAACGTGTGACATTAATCCCATCACCACTTTCAAAATCACTTTAAAAATCCCCACAATTTATGCTCTGTTCCTGACCAGGAGGGGCCACAGTGTCCCTCTCCCACTGCTGATGGCAGCACAGCCCGGCCCGGCTCATCAGCAGGACCTGGAAGGGCCGACCAGTCACTGGGGGCCGGGAATCCTCCCCCTCAGCCCCTGGTAACCCCACAGCCAAAGCCCTAACTAACGGGGAGGGGGGTCCTCGCTGGACAAGCAGTGGGAAAGCTGCCGGACAGTGATATCAATGGCCGAGCGGTGTGGGTTTAGTGGGTTACACTCCAGCAGTTACCCCAACACACACTCTGGGGCCCCCCCAAACCTCGGCTCTCGCCAACCTGCGCCTAATACTCTCCGGAATTAGGTAAACAGGGACGTCCCATCCAGGAATCGAATCCTGCCCTCACAATGGTGAGATGGGGTCTCTACCTAATGTGCACAGGACTTTAGTAGTTACTCCAACCCACACACTGGGGTTCCCAAACCTATACCCAGTGCACTCTGGTATCAGGAAAGCAGGTGGTCCTTACAGGGAGAGAGTGCGCACTTCTCATTCCACAAGTGGGTAACTTGCCATGTCCGGGTGGCGTACATACTGGTTTGAACATCCTTAATCACACAGATTGATGGAGTCCGTAGGTGACAGACACTCGGCAGACCTTACAAAACCCGTCCCCAGCTCCACAATCCACAAAATTCAGAACTCTGTCACCCACACTAAACCCTGTACCCATCACCCCAGCCCTCGCCAGCCCCCACTGGCTCCCTATCACACACACTAACCCCTGTACCCCATCACCCCAGCCCTCGCCAGCCCCACTGGCTCCCTATCACCCACACTAACCCCTGTACCCCATCACCCCAGCCCTCGCCAGGCCCTACTGGTTCCCTATCAGACACTAAACCCCGTACCCCATCACCCCAGCCCTCGCCAAGCTCCACTCGACTGGCTCCCGCCTCCTGCTTGTCCCTCATGTCCTCTGTCCACCATCGGCGGCCATGCTTTCAAACATTAAGCCACAAAGCTTTGTTATTCTCTCCCTCAGTCCCTCTTCCTTCCTAATCTTTAGGTCACGTCTGAAGACCTTCCTCTCTGACCGTGCCTATGGTCAACCCCCCATTCCCTTCCCGGCTCGGGTCAGGCTCCACCACTGTTAAGCGCTCTGAGACTAGGGCCCTGCGCAAAGGGTGCTATGTGAATGCAAGTTGTTGTTGTTGAACAGCATCAGCTTTTCAATTCCCAACCAGTAAAACGTGGGTGATTTTCTGAGGCAATATTTAAGAAAATGGGAGGCAAAGGGGAAAAGAACTCAGAATGCAGCAGCATTCATTCCACAGCAGAGACAAAACAGGTCACTCTATAGCAGGGTTGTCCAACCTGTTGGCTGGCGTGGGCCGGATTCCCTATTTGAGAAAGGTCCACGAACCACATTAGCAATATTTTGTGTTTCCAGAAACATAACAACATTGACCAGCACATTTTTCATGTTGGAAGGACGTTTTAAAGTGCTTGACATTGCCGGCTGAGCATCTGAGCTGGTGCGTGGGAGCTGAGCCGAGGAAGGTGAGATGATGAGAGGACCAAAAGCGAAGTCGAAGAGTTAGGTCTTGACATGCCTCGAAGGAGGGGAGAGCGGGGGCAAAATGGCAATGGTGGGGCAGATGGGGTGGGGGACATGAAGAAGTCCGGTGTTTGCTGAGCCAAGGGAACAGCCGGGACAGGAGGTCGCAGGAGGTCGGGGGGTGTGGGAGGGAGAGGGCGACCCACACTTGGAAATGGTCTCGGTCCGGATGGAATGACCTTCTGGGCCTGAGGCAGCCCGCGAGCCACGTGCTGGACCACCCTGTTCTACGGCACTGTACAAAGTTAACACGCAGCCCTTTTTAACGCAGACAGGAGCCAGTTCCATGCAACACCAATTTGGTTAGATAGACAAGCTATAGTTACTCCGCTCAATAGTTACCACTGGTTAGTACAGTTTGTAGAGGTGAAGCTGTTAGATAACAGCACTCTCAGAGTTTTGAATTATCCACTCAATAGCATCCCACCCCTAGAGCAACACAGAAGAGGCAACGTCACACACAGGAGAACAGAGACAGACAGGATTTATAGCATTTTCATTACACCAACAAATAGGGTAAAACTCACATAAGTCATATCAGTCAGGACCATAACATTTAATATGATTTACGTGAAGTCCAAGTTAATCAACAATCTACACTGCACAGTTGGTGATACAATACAATCACTAAGGGCATGTGCTGTGATGGATCAAGATTATGTTTCCTCTGATTCAATGCAGCCGGTAATTGTGGAGTAATGGAGGGCAGGGAGCCATGTTACCAGTTAGGAGGTGATTAATACAAGTTGTGTGGAGAAATCTAAGGGGTTTTAATGGGAAACTGAATGGGACTTCGGGTGGATGTACATTAGAACCCATTAGAATATACAGCACAGAAACAGGCCACTCACCCAACTGGTCTGTGCCGGTGTTTATGCTCCACATGAGCCCCTCCTGCCCTTCCTCAACTAAGCCTTTAAGCCTAATCTTCTGTTCCTTTCTCCCTCATGTACCTCTCGAGCTTTCCCTTAAATACATCTGTGCTATTTGCCTCAACAACTCCTTGTGGAGCATTGTTCCACATTCCCACTACTCTCTGTGTGAAGACATTTCTTCTAACTTCCCTATTTGATCTATTAGTGACTATTTTATATTGATGGCCCCTGGTTTGGGTTTCCCCCACAAGTGGAAACACCTTCCCTATGTCGACCCTATCAAAACCTTTCATCATTATCAGGTCACCTCTTACCCTCCTCTTTTCAAGAGAAGAGTCCAGGTATGTTCAGCCTTTCCTGATAGGTCTAACCTCTCAGTTCTGCGATCATCCTTGTGAATCTCCTTTGCACCCTCTCCAGTCTCTACATCCCTTCTATAATGTGGGAGCAGAACTGCACACAGTATGTAGGTGTGGTCTAACCAAGGTTCTATAGAGGTTTACCATAACTTCCCTGCTTTTCATTTCTATTCCTCTAGAAATGAACCCCAATGCCTGGTTTGATTTTTTACGGCCTTATTAACCTGCATTGCTACTTTTAGTGAATTGTGTATGTGTACCCCTAAATCCCTTTGCTCCTCTGCCCCATTTAGACTTTTATTTTCCAGGCTGTATGTGACTTCCTTATTCCTTCTACTAAAATGTACCACCTCACACTTTTCTACATTGAAATGCATTTGCCATTTAAATGCCCACTCAGCAAGTTTATTAATGTCTTGCTGTAATGTGTTGCCGTCTTCCTCTGTATTAACTTCTCCCCCCAATTTGGTGTTGTCCGCAAATATTGAAATTGTACTGCTGATTCCCGAGTCCAAATCATTGATGTACATTGTGAACAACAGTGGGTCCGAATACTGATCCTTGTGGAACACCACTGCCCACCCCCCCGCGCCAGTCTGAGTAACTACCCTTTACCCCTACTCTCTGTTTGCTGTTTTGTAGCAGCTTGCTATCCATTCTGCTATTTCCCCCCGACTCCACCTGCTCTGACCTTATTCATTAGTCTATTATGTGGTACCTTATCGAACACCTTTTGGAAATCTAAATATATTACATCTACCGCATTCCCCTTGTCTACTCTCTCTGTTTCCCCTTCAAATAATTCAATGGGGTTGGTCAAGCATGACCTTCCTGTTTGAAACCCGTGCTGACTATTCTTTATTATGTTTTCTAGATGTTTTTCTATTTCCTTCTTCAGTAAGGATTCCATTATCTTCCTACCTCTGATGTTAAGCTGACAGGTCTGTAGTTCCCTAGGCTTGTTCTATCTCCCTTTTTAAATATAGGTATAACATTAGCTATCCTCCAGTCCTCTGGCACTACTTCCTTTTCTAATGAGTTATTATATATGTATAAGAGTGCTTGTGCTATCTCTTCTCTCGGATGCAAACCATCTGGACCAGGGGTTTTATCCTTTCCGAGTTTTGTTAGTTTTTTGATTATATCTCACCTTTGTAACTTAAATGTGTTTATATTATTTTTGATCTGTTCTGCTGTCATGTCCACCTGATCGGTCTCCCTGGTGAATACTGAGGCAAAGCCATTATTCAATGTTTCTGCCATTTCTGTGAGTTTATCTTGTCCATCCCTTAGTGGCCCTATTCTTAATTAATTTTTCTTTTGTTATTTATATGTCTGTAGAATATTTTACTATTTATTTTTATATTCCTTGATAATTAATTTCATAATGGAGTCCTGTGGAGTCCTGTGGAGTCCTGTAGCTCAGTGGTTAGAGCACTCGCTTTGCAAGTGAGAGACCTGAGTTCAATTCCAGGCAGAGGGCGAAACCTCGGGCAAGTTTCCTTACTCCACACAGAGCCTAATAATAATCCCTCCAAAACAAAAAACAATAATAAATTGGTCATTTTCAATCTACGACTGATTGTGGGACATTGCTGTGCGCAATTGGCTGCCGCGTTCGCCCACAAATATACAGTCAATTCACTTTACAGTGTGTTCTGTGAAGCGCTTTGGGATGTCCTCCCGACGTGAAAAGCGCTATATCAAATGCAAGGATTATTATTATTATAATTCCTCTTTGCCTTCCTAATTGTTTTTTGACTATTTTCCTGACTTCTTCGTATTATTTTGTGTTGTGCTCTCTCTCTCTCCTCGTTGTTTATGTACTTAGTGAATGCCTCTTTCCCGAGTTTCAACTTTGCCCTTATGTCTTTAGTCATCCATGGTGTCTCATTATTGTTTAGCTTTGTCTCGATTTTTAACAGAATATATTTCTCTCTATTGACTACCATCTTAAATGTTTCCCACTGCTGCTCTATCTCTTTGTTTGCTAATAATAATCCCTCCAAAATCCAAAAACAATAATAAATTTGTCATTTTCAATCTACGACTGTTTGTGGGACATTGCTGTGCGCAATTGGCTGCCGCGTTCGCCCACAAATATACAGTCAATTCACTTTACAGTGTGTTCTGTGAAGCGCTTTGGGACGTCCTCCCGACGTGAAAAGCGCTATATCAAATGCAAGCATTATTATTATTATTATTATTATTATTATAATATTGTTTTCCACTTATTTTCCCAAGTTCCATTCTCATCCCCACAAAATCAGCTTTTTTCCAATCTATTATCCTAATGTTTGTCATACTGATGTCCTTCTCAATCATTATATTAAACCTTATTAATTACGATTGCTATTGTCTAGATGTTCCCCTACTCGTACTTCTCTTATCTGCTCTGGTTCATTGAAGGAACTCCATTCCCTTATCCCCTTTACCTACCTCTTCTGGCCAATTTATTTGGTGGGAGTTGAAATCCCCCATGATTATTACTCTATATTTTTTACTCATTTCCCTAATTTGCTTGCATATTTCTTCCTCTACCTCCCTTCCACTGTCAGGTGATCTGTAGACTTAGGTGATTATACGATTTATAAAGCTAGAGAGGTACATGAGGGAGAAAGGAATAGAAGGTTAGGCTTGAAGGCTTAGTTGAGGAAGGGCAGGAGGGGCTCATGTGGAGCATAAACACCGGCACAGACCAGTTGGGTGAGTGGCCTGTTTCTGTGCTGTATATTTCAATCGTCATTGGACACAGGAGTGGTGCCAAGAGACTGGAGAGTGGCTAATGTTACCCCACTCTACAAAAAGGGGCAGAAAGACAAGCCCGGAAATTACAGGCCAGTCAGCCTAACTTCGGTCATAGGAAAGCTACTGGAGACCATAATCCGGGACAGAATAGATCTCTACTTAGAGGAACACGAGGTAATTAGAGACCCCCAACATGGATTTGTTAAAGGCAAATCTTGCCTAACAAATCTAATAGAATTTTTTGAAGAGGTGACTGCGAGGGTTGATGAGGGAAATGCGGTGGACATTATTTACATGGATTTTAAAAAGGCTTTTGACACAGTACCGCATAAGAGGTTAATAAAAAAATTAGAGGCCCACAGTATTAAGGGGACAGTAGCCATTTGGATTAGGAACTGACTGAGTGACAGAAAGCAGAGGGTGGTGTTAATGGGTGTTTCTCGCAATGGACGGAGGTGTGCAGCGGTGTCCCCCAGGGATCGGTATTGGGACCACTGCTCTTTCTAATATATATTAATGATCTGGACTTGGCCATAGGGAGCACTATTTCCAAGTTTGCAGATGATACCAAGTTAGGTCGGGTAGTAAATAGTGAAGAAGATTGTGACGGACTGCAGGCAGACATACACAGAATGGTGGAATGGGCTGACATGTGGCAGATGGGTTTCAATGTGGATAAGTGTGAGGTGATACACTTAGGTTGGAAGAATGATAGGAGGCAATATAGACTTGGAGCTCAATCTTAAGGGGGTGAACGTACAGAGAGATCTGGGTGTTCAAGTAAGCGATTCATTGAAGGTGGCAGAGCAGGTAGATAGGGCAGTAAAAGGGCATTTGGTGTACTGAGCTTTATTAGTAGGGCACAGAGTATAAGAGTAGGGGTTATGGTTAATCTGTACAAAACACTGGTTAGGCCTCAGCTGGAGTACTGCGTCCAGTTCTGGGCACATTACCTCAGGAAGGACATTAAGGCACTGGAAAGGGTACAGAGGAGATTCACGAGAATGATACCAGGAATGGGGAACCTTAGCTATGAGGACAGTGGAGAAGTTAGGACTTTTCCCATTAGAGCAGAGAAGGTTACGTGGGGACCTGATAGAGGTCTTCAAGATCATGAAAGGTTTCGACAGGCGAGATAGGGAAAGCTGTTTCCGCTGGTAGGTGTGTCTGTGACCCGCGGTCACAGTCTGAAGATATCACCAAAAGAAGCAGAGGGGAGGTTAGAAGAAATGTTTTCACTCAGCGAGTTGTTGGGATTTGGAATGATCCGCCCGAAAGGGCAGTGAAGTCCGATTCCATAACAGCTTTTAAGAGAGAACTGGACAGGTATCGGGGAAGACGGGTTTGTGGGGTTATGGGGAGAAAGCTGGTGATTGGGGTTAGTGAAAGTGACGCTCTGTCAAAGAGCCGCACAGACTCGATGGGCCGAATGGCCTCCTGTGCCGTAACATTCTATGAAGTCTATGATATTCTAATGGATTCTAATGTATAAAGACTGATGTGAGTTTTACTGTAATTAGCGATTAGGGCAAGTCAGAAAACCAACCCAATGAAACAAGAGAAATGAAAAGTATAATATGTTCATATTCACTTAAATGCTTTGATTCAACTCATAAGACAGCGCTAAACTAACCGACAAAAATATTAATACTTGCATTTTTTCATTAAAAGAAATGCTACAACAACATCTTGGATTTATATAGGACGCTGGGCGGCATCTCAGAACGTTTCAGTTACGGATCCCGGGGCTGAGCCAGGGGTGGGGGAGGAGCTGGGGGAGGGGGGGAGCCAGGGGGAGGGGGGGAGCCAGGGGTGGGGGAGGAGCTGGGGGAGGGGGGGAGCCAGGGGGAGGGGGGGAGCCAGGGGGAGGTGGAGAGCCAGGGGAGGGGGAGAGCCAGGGGGAGGGGGGAGCCAGGGGTGGGGAGGAGCTGGGGGAGGGGGGGGAGCCGGGGGAGGGGCTGGGGAGGGGGAGGGGCTGGGGAGGGGGAAGGGCTGGGGAGGGGGAGGGGGGGAGGGGGAGGGTGGGGAGGGGGAGGGGGAGGGGCCAGGGGGGGGGGGGAGGTGACCAAAGGCGCGGTCGAAGAGAAAGGTCTTCAGCCGAGACCTGAAAATAGGAAGAGAGGGGACGAGGGGAAGGGAGTGAGGAAGGGAGTTCCAGAGCCTCGGGGGGTAGTGGCTGAAGGCACAGCCGCGAGGGGGGAGCGGAGGCCTCGGGGGACGAGGAGGAGGTCAGACCCGGTGTTGTTAATAGAATAAAAGCAGAGATTAGACAAACAAAAGGAAAGAAAAATTAAATCAATTTTGTCTCGTACACTACCCACAAAATTTTACACCGTTGACCTAGAGATCAGCTTTGAGGTGGATTTGGTTTTGAAAAAAGCAACACTTTCTGCTTCTACCGTCTCCCCAGAGAGTCTGTTCCATATATTTGCCACTCATTCACTCAAGTAGTGATGGGTTTGAAATAGCGACTGAAATATTCCAATGTCACATACTACCTTTCTGGCGTTGGCAGAAATCGTGTTTGCCATTAATCCTTCCAAATAGCTGCTCAGACTCACTCCTTTCACTGTGATAATTGCTTCCTGTGTCAGAACGGTCCTAAATCAAAATACATTTATTGACTGCGTTGACAACTAAAGCAGTTAACAACAACAACAAAATGATACATGTAAAGTGCCTTCCATGTCGGGAGGTGGGTTCCAAGGCGCTGGACAGTATATATATATTATATATTTATATATTATAAATATATAATATATATAAAAATACACAGTCACTACACTTAACAGTATATTCCGTGAAGCGCTTTGAGGAGTCTGAAACACATGATAAGGCGCTGTATCAAATGCAAGGATTATTATTATTATCTATTTATTTATTATTATTTAGGTTATTTTCACCCACAAAATGCTTGAAGGGAATTCGCCAGAATTATTAAGATTTCAGGAATTGTACATATTATTAAGAGTTGTTTAGAAACAATGCCAAAATCTGGGAATTGGGGGATATTTTATACAAACAAAAATAGTTAAGAGTGTAACAGCCACTTGTAAACTTCCGATCCGATTTTCAAATAATAATAATCCTTACATTTGACATAGCCCATTATCACATCATTGAGACGCCTCAAAGCGCTTCACAGGATTTACTATTAAGTGTAGTGACTGTATACTTTGTGGACAAAACTCGGCAGCCAATTACACACAGCAGTGCCCCACACACAGCCGTGGAGCGAGTGGGCAATATTATTTGGGGGATTGTTGTCCAGGACACCGGGAGAGAGAGAGAAACTCCCTTCTCTTTTCCAATAACGTCTCCTCCCGAGGACGGCACCTCCCACAGTGCCCCCCCACCCCCAGCGCTGTATTGGAGCATCAGCTTAGACTGTGTGATTCCAAGTCCTGACGTGGGGCTTGAACCCACAACCTCCTGACTGAGAGAGAGAGAGAGAGAGAGGGAGACAGAGAGAAAGAGATAGAGAGGGGGGGGCGGGGTGAGAGAGAAAGAGAAGAGAGAGCGCGCTACCACTGAGCCGGGCTGACACACACTGAGCCGGGCTGACACACGCACTGAGCCGGGCCGACACACACACTGAGCCGGGCTGACACACACTGAGCCGGGCTGACACACGCACTGAGCCGGGCTGACACACACACTGAGCCGGGCTGACACACACTGACACACACTGAGCCGGGCCGACACACACACTGAGCCGGGCTGACACACACACTGAGCCGGGCTGACACACACACTGAGCCGGGCTGACACACACTGACACACACTGAGCCGGGCTGACACACACTGACACACACTGAGCCGGGCTGACACACGCACTGAGCCGGGCTGACACACACCCTGAGCCGGGCTGACACACACCCTGAGCCGGGCTGACACACACACTGAGCCGGGCTGACACACACCCTGAGCCGGGCTGACACACACACTGAGCCGGGCTGACACACACACTGAGCCGGGCTGACACACACACTGAGCCGGGCTGACACGCACTGACACGCACTGAGGTTTGAAACAAACAAACTGTTTACTGTTGTTTGAATGTTTTGAAGGATCGAGTATCGATTGATTGTTTTTGAACTATAAAAAGCAAAATAAAGCAAGATATTGAAAAGATCTCAAAGCAAAATAAAACATCTCCAAACTCACAGTTCAGAGTTTTCCGGATGAGGTCGATATATCAGCCTTTCATCGACTGACACCAAGTTAGTGAGGGATATCTGTAACAAACATCACAACAGGTCAATGTAGGTTATTATTAATAATAGTCCTTATATTTGACATAGCATCTTTCACGATGGGAGGACATCTCAAAGCGCTTCACAATGCTTTACTGAACATGAGGAGGCTGATTGACTCATGGAGCCTGCGCCACCATCAAGCCTAGGACACCAATTCTCTCCATATCCCTTACTTACCAAGAACATAGCTAATGTTCTTTTGAACGCTTCAATATCAATATCAATAGTAGTCTGAACCTATCCTCGCCCGGCTCCACTGGCTCCCCATCCTCCAAGAGGATAGAGTTCAAAATCCTCGTCTACGCCTTCAAGCCCCTCCATGGCCTGGCTCCTCCCTACCTCTGTGACCTGCTAACTCCATGTTGACCTGTCCACTCCTTGCGCTCAGCAGGCTCTGGTCTGCTCCACGTGCACCGCACCGCCCGACCCACCCCACCATCTGCAGTCGGGCCTTCAGCCTCCACACTTTGGAACTCCATCCCACAGTCCCTCTCCCTCACCCTCTCCCTCGCCTCCTTCAAGGCCCATCCTCATCGACCACACCTTTGGTCACCCTCCAACCCCCACCCTCCCTGCCCTCATCCCCTCCTGATCCCAACCCCCAGCTCGGGTCCATGTCCCTGACTGTCCAGCGCCTTGGGACGTGCCCCTGACATGAGCCGCAGGCGCGATGTAAGTGCGATTTGCTGTTGTCTACTCCATATTCTCATCACCATTTATTAAGCTTTTCATTGACTTCATTTTCATCATTATAACCAACTGAAGGAGAGTTTGTTTTAAGAAAATGACAAAACAAATATGGAAATAGAGGATAAGACAAAGCAAAACAAAGGCCATCCATTAACTCCTGACAGTGTGTCAGCCCGGTTGGCCCGGTAGCTCCCACCTCGGAGTCACAAGACCCACATTGCGACGTTGAAGTCTAAGCCGATGCTCCAATACAGCGCTGGGGGTGGGGTGGGGGGTGACACTGTGGGAGGTGCCGTCCTCGGGGGGAGACGTTAACCCGAGGTCCCGTCTGCCTGTTCAGGCGGATGGTAAAGATCCCGCGGGGCTATTGGAAAAGAGAAGGGAGTTTCTCTCTCTCTCCCGGTGTCCTGGACAACAGTCCCCCAAATAATATTACCCACTTGCCCCACGGCTGTGTGTGGGGACACTTGCCCATAAATACACATTATGTTACAGTAAAATCCTGTGAAGTGAAAGGCACTATATCAAATGCAAGGACTATCATTATTATGATTATTATTATTATTGTGACAAAAATTCTACAAGTTTCAGTATTTCCGACATTCACCCACTATGGAATGACAGCAGTTTTCTATCTCACATGGAAGTAAAACAAAGGCGGACACAAAATAATTACTGGAATTACGATTGAGCAGCATTTTATTTAACATTTTATTAAACAGCAAAATCACGTTGCAGATTTTAAAAAGCTTTTTACTTACGTTAGAAGAGCTGAGCTCCATGGTCTGATCGACTGGATCTACAACAGAGTGTTCCTTAACGTAAGTTGTGGTCCTGCTTGAACCCAAGATCTAATGAAAGCAGGGGTGTGGGTTATTCTGGATATTACACATTCACTTCTATATTTGCTTTAATAATGGAACAAAGTGTTTCTGACAACCCAGTTACAAATTATAATAAAAAATAATAACCCTTGCATTTGATACAGCACCTTTCCACATCCTCGAGACGTCTCAAAGCGCTTCACAGAATATACTATAAAGTCAATTGACTGTATATTTGTGGGTGAAACACGGCAGCCAATTGCGCACAGCAGTGTCCCACAAACAGACGTGGATTGAGTCACTATATTATTCATTTATTTATTTTGACGGGATTACCCCCCACTGGAAAATAATCTGCCAATCTTCTAACAGATTCTAACAATTGGGTTCCTACTTACTGCAAGGTAAACAGATGCAGGAGGAGTAAGGAAACTTGCCTAAATTATGTACAGTATATACAGTATATATATACTAAATTCTATATGCTTGGAAAATGTCTAACGTAGAATTCTCTATGGCTGACAACAGGCAAACAGCTCTGAAGGTTTTGTAATAAAGGTCTTGTAATGGACACAACTTTCAGAAATGAAAGAGTGTATAGTTTAAAGAGTTTTGACACTACAAACCTCTACTAATAAAACTCCCACAAGTTGTATCAGTCGGGACCATAACATTTAATATGATTTACGCAAAGTTCCAGGTCCCAGATTTAATCAATAATCTACACTGGTCCTGTGTATGTGGTGATGGGTCAAGACTACGTTTCCTGTGATTCAAAGCTTCCTGACCGTCACCACGTCACTTATCGGCAGGTGATGGAATCGCGGGAAATGAGGTTCTTCTGTGCAAACGTCCATGGGTCAGGACGGCATTCCCCGCGATTCAAAGCACCGGTAAGTGTGGAGTAATGGAGGGCAGGAGCCATGTTACCAGTGAGGAGGTCATTAACACGAGTCGTGTGGACGACTTTGGTGATTATATGAGTTATAAAGGCTGGTGTGAATTTACTGTACTCACCCACTCAATATCACCAAACTGAAATATTGAATTAAACTATTCGGATACTTACAGCCTTGACAATGGTGGGCAGTCCCCATTCTGTGCAGAGCAGACGATAGCTGTGCAATCTGCCTTGTGGGTCCAGGTTTCTGTCCAATACGTCAACTCCCACTACACTGGGGTTCATGGGGTTCGGATACTTTTTCATTGCAGCTTTGATAACAGTCTCCCATGGATGGCTGAAATGACATCAAAGGAAAAATGTTGGTCAAACACAGACACATTTCATGCAATACAAATAAAATAATAATAATATTCTGGTCACTCAATCTATGACTGTTTGTGGGACACTCACTGCTGTGCGCAATTGGCTGTCGTGTTTCTACCACAAAATACACAGTCAATTCACTTTACAGTGTATCCTGTGAAGCGCTTTGAGACGTCTCGAAGCCGTGTGATGAGGCGCTGTATCAAATGCCGGGATTATTATTGTTATTTTACTACAGTAAAAGAAAGAACGGGGAACCCAAACATACAAGAGTTTTCCAAAATACTACCATTCTCCTATTCCATTCTGTAGAGGTTAATGTTAAATCAGACTTAAAAACACACACCCACGGAAACCGTCACCGTGACCCTCCGGGTGTCTGACACCCACGGACACCCGTCACCTGCTCAACAGTCTCCAAACCCAACTGAGAATTCCCCACATCCCCCCACTGACCAGACCCCCCCCCACTGACCAGCCCCCCCACCACTGACCAGCCAACCCCCCCCACTGACCAGCCCCCCCACTGACCATCCCCCCCCCACTGACCAGCCCCCCCACCACTGACCAGACCCCCCACCCACTGACCAGCCAAACCCCCCCCCACTGACCAGCCCCCCCATGGCTGTATCCCACGCCAGGATTGTTGATGTTGTTACCCGAACACGTGCTCCGAGCTCCAGATCTTCATGTCAACCCCAACCCTCACCCCCCCCTCTCTCTCCCTCACACCTCCCCTCTCACACACTCCCTTCTCTCTCTCACACTCCCCCTCTCTCTCTCACACTCCCCTCTCTCTCTCTCTCCCCCTCTCTCACACTCCCCTCTCTCTCACACTCCCCCTCTCTCTCACACTCCCCTCTCTCTCTCACACTCCCCTCTCTCTCACACTCCCCCTCTCTCTCTCACACTCCCCCTCTCTCTCCTCCACACTCCCCCTCCTCTCTCCTCTCACACTCCCTCTCTCCTCTCACACTCTCCCTCTCACACTCCCCCTCTCCCTCTCACACTCCCCCTCTCTCTCTCTCACACTCCCCCTCTCTCTCTCACACTCCCCCTCTCTCTCTCACACTCCCCCTCTCTCTCTCACACTCCCCCTCTCTCTCTCACACACTCCCCCTCCTCTCTCACACTCCCCCTCTCCTCTCTCACACTCCCCCTCTCTCTCTCTCACACTCCCCTCTCTCTCTCACACTCCCTCTCTCTCACACTCCCCTCTCCCTCTCACACTCCCCCTCTCTCTCCCTCACCACTCCCCCCTCCCTCCTCTCTCTCCCTCCCCCTCTCTCTCTCACACTCCCCTCTCTCTCCCTCACACTCCCCCTCTCTCCCTCTCACACTCCCTCTCTCTCCCTCCTCTCCTCTCACACTCCCCCTCTCTCTCTCTCACACTCCCCCTCTCTCTCTCTCACACTCCCCCTCTCTCTCTCACACACTCCCCCTCTCTCTCTCTCACACTCCCCCTCTCTCCCTCTCACACTCCCCCTCTCTCTCTCACACTCCCCTCTCTCTCACACTCCCTCTCTCTCTCTCTCACACACTCCCCCTCTCTCTCTCACACTCCCCTCTCTCTCTCACACACTCCCCCTCTCTCTCTCTCCACACTCCCTCTCTCTCTCTCACACACTCCCTCTCTCTCCCTCACACTCCCCCTCTCTCTCACACTCCCCTCTCTCTCTCTCACAGTCCCCCCTCTCTCTCACACACTCCCCTCTCTCTCTCATACACTCCCCCTCTCTCTCTCTCACACACTCCCCCTCTCTCTCTCACACTCCCCCTCTCTCTCTCACACACTCCCCCTCTCTCTCTCTCACACACTCCCTCTCTCTCTCTCACACACTCCCCTCTCTCTCCCTCACACACTCCCCCTCTCTCTCACACTCCCCCTCTCTCTCTCCACAGTCCCCCCTCTCTCTCACACACTCCCTCTCTCTCTCATACACTCCCCCTCTCTCTCACACACTCCCCTCTCTCTCTCACACACTCCCCTCTCTCTCTCTCACACACTCCCCCTCTCTCCCCCCTCTCTCTCTCACACACTCCCCCTCTCTCTCTCTCTCACACACTCTCCCCCTCTCTCTCCCACACACTCCCCCTCTCTCTCTCTACACACTCCCCCTCTCTCTTACACACTCCCCTCTCTCACTCAGACACTCCCCCTCTCTCACTCAGACACTCCCCTCTCTCACTCAGACACTCCCCCTCTCTCACTCAGACACTCCCCCTCTCTCACTCCCCCTCTCTCTCTCACACTCCCCCTCTCTCTCTCTCACACTCCTCCTCTCTCTCTCTCTCACACTCCCCCTCTCTCCACACACTCCCCCTCTCTCTCTCCACACACTCCCCCTCTCTCTCTCTCTCTCTCTCTCTCACACACTCCCCCTCTCTCTCACACACTCCCCCTCTCTATCCCTCACACACTCCCCCTCCCTCTCTCTCTCACACACACTCCCCCTCTCTCTCTCACACTCCCCCTCTCTCTCTCTCACACACACTCCCCCTCTCTCACACTCTCCCCCTCTCTCTCTCACACACACTCCCCCTCTCACACACACTCCCCCTCTCTCACACACTCCCCCTCTCTCTCTCTCACACTCCCCTCTCTCCCACACTCCCCTCTCACACACTCCCCTCTCTCTCTCACACACTCCCCCTCTCTCTACACAGTCCCCCTCTTCAAAAACTCCCCCTCTCTCACACACTCCCCCTCTCTCTCTCACACACTCCCCCTCTCTCCCTCACACACACCCTCTCTCCCTCACACTCTCCCTCTCTCTCTCACACACTCCCCCTCTCTCTCACACACACTCCCCCTCTCTCTCCCTCACACTCCCTCTCTCTCTCACACACTCCCCTCTCCTCACACACTCCCTCTCCTCACACACCCCCCTCTCTCTCTCACACACTCCCCCTCTCTCTCACACACACTCCCCTCTCTCTCCCTCACACTCCCCCTCTCTCTCTCACACACTCCCCCTCTCTCTCTCACACACTCCCCCTCTCCCTCACACTCCCCTCTCTCTCTCTCTCACACTCCCCCTCTCTCCCTCACACACTCCCCCTCTCTCTCCCTCACACCTCCCCTCTCTCTCTCACACACTCCCTCTCTCTCCCTCACACTCCCCCTCTCTCTCTCTCACACACTCCCCCTCTCACACACTCCCCCTCTCTCTCCCTCACACTCCCCCTCTCTCTCTCACACACTCCCCCTCTCCCTCTCTCTCTCTCTCTCACACTCCTCAGAGACCGCCCAATCGCGCGTGAGAAGCGCCCCCACGTGACCTGATGGGAGGGCGGCAGCGTGCGTGGGGTCTGCGTGATGACGTATGCGGGGGTTACGCGGTGACGTGTGTGAGCGCCGGTGGCCGTTGGCGGCCATGACAGTGAGGGCCGCGCGCGCGGGGGGAGGGGAGGGGATGGCGCACCGCTATCTGCTGCTGTCCCGGTGCTGCCGCGGCCTCAGCCGCTACCGGGGCCCCGCCCCCGCCTCCGCCTCCACCGTCACAGCCCAACACAGCGCCCCGCACACGGTGAGAGCGGCGGGGGGGGAGTGGGGGGTGGGGGGAGGGTGTGGGGGTGTGTGAGGGGGAGAGGGAGTGGGGGGAATGTGACGGGTTCGGGAGAGACATATCTTGGCTATTTTATACCCCCCCCCACTGGACACCCCCTCCCCCCACTGACACCCCCCCCCCCACTGACACCCCCCCCCACTGACACCCCCTCCCCCCACTGACACCCCCCCCCCCCACTGACACCCCCTCCCCCCCACTGACAACCCCCCCCACTGACACCCCCCCACTGACACCCCCCCCACTGACACCCCCCCACTGACACCCCCCCCCCCCACTGACACCCCCCCACTGACACCCCCTCCCCCCCACTGACACCCCCCCCACTGACACCCCCCCACTGACACCCCCCCCCACTGACACCCCCCCCACTGACACCCCCCCACTGACACCCCCTCCCCCACTGACACCCCCCCACTGACACCCCCTCCCCCCCACTGACACCCCTCCCCCCCACTGACACACACCCCCCCCTTGACACACCCCCCCCCACTGACACCCCCCCCCCCACTGACACCCCCCCCCACTGACACCCCCCCCCACTGACACCCCCCCCCACTGACACCCCCTCCCCCCACTGACACCCCCCCCACTGACACCCCTCCCCCCCCACTGACACACCCTCCCCCCCCACTGACACACCCCCTCCCCCCACTGACACACCCCCCCCCCCACCCCCCCACTGACACCCCCCCCACTGACACCCCCCCCACTGACACCCCCCCACTGACACCCCCCCCCCCCACTGACACCCACCCCCCCACTGACACCCCCTCCCCCCCCACTGACACACACCCCCCCCTTGACACACCCCCCCCCCACTGACACCCCCCCCCCCCACTGACACCCCCCCCACTGACACCCCCCCACTGACACCCCCTCCCCCCACTGACACCCCTCCCCCACTGACACCCCCCCCACTGACACCCCCTCCCCCCCACTGACACACCCCCCCACTGACACACCCCCCCCACTGACACCCCCCCCACTGACACACCCCCCCCACTGACACACCCCCCCACTGACACACACCCCCCACTGACACCCCCCCCACTGACACCCCCCCCCCCACTGACACCCCCCCCCACTGACACCCCCCCCACTGACACACACCCCCCCCCACTGACACACCCCCCCCCACTGACACCCCCCCCACTGACACCCCCCCCCCACTGACACCCCCCCCCACTGACACACCCCCCCCCACTGACACACCCCCCCCCACTGACACCCCCCCCACTGACACCCCCCCCCCCACTGACACCCCCCCCCACTGACACACACCCCCCCACTGACACCCCCCCCCCCCCCCCACTGACACCCCCTCCCCACTGACACCCCCTCCCCCACTGACACCCCCCCCACTGACACAGCCCCCCCCACTGACACCCCCCCACTGACACCCCCCCACTGACACACACACCCCCACTGACACCCCCTCCCCCCCCCACTGACACCCCCCCCCACTGACACCCCCCCACTGACACACACTCCCCCCCCACTGACACACCCCCCCCACTGACACCCCCCTCCCCCCCCCCACTGACACCCCCTCCCCCCCCACTGACACCCCCCCCCACTGACACCCCCCCCCACTGACACCCCCCCCACTGACACCCCCCTCCCCCCCCACTGACACCCCCCCCCACACTGACACCCCCTCCCCACACTGACACCCCCACCCCCCCCCACTGACACACAGCCTCGAATTGACCAATTTACCACAAACCTCGTTTTTGGGAAGAAAAGTGAGCAAAGTCGTGAGGCCCATCTCCATCTCCATCTCCATCTCCATCTCCATCTCCGGCTCCGGCTCCACTCCTCTCCCCATGGACGGGATGGTCAGCCTCTCTCTCAGCTCTGGTCTCCTGTCGCTCTCTATATCTTTCAGCGTCAATTAGAAAAATAATAATAATTTGGTCCCTCAGTCCACGACTGTGTGTGGGCGCTGCTGTGTGCTCTGCCGCGTTTCACCCACAAGATACACAGTCACTATTTTGTGAAGCGCTTTGAGACATCTCAACGATGTGCTAAGACCGATATGAAATGCATATATAATTGTAGTGTATTACAGAGCGCCCTCTGCACAGGCTCCTCAGGAATAAATACAACAAGTTATTTTGTTTTTTTTTGAAAAAAGTGACTTGGAAGGTTATTATTTGAGGCCTTTGAACTGTTGAGCAGACCCCAGGTTGAAAGTTTGAATAACAAGTCTATAGGGTACCCTAACTCTCCATCGGAGCTGCTTATCACATACACTCCTGTCTTTTGGAGCAGAGACTTGTTTTCTTTCAGAATGATGGAGTAGTTTTGTAGTCGCACAAACCAGTGTTTGATGTTTAGTAAAAAAAACTCCTTTCTTTAGCATCCGTCTCCCCCAGAGGCTACTTGCTGTGTTATTGCAGATTGCTCTGTCTAAATATAAGGCAAAATGTTTCTGCTCAGTGAGTTCGTGGAAGGGCTGTTTGCGATGGGACATGAACTTTGTGCCCATTGACGTGGGATTGGAAGAGAAGACAATCAACACTGACATTTTGTTGAAGAGCAGTGTTTGGAGAATGATTTGTGTTCGTTAAATCTGTAAGTTGTTAGGATCTGGCTAGGGTACAGGTCTCCCCATAGCCCTGATCATCCCCACTCCCCCGCACTCTCCCCATAGCCCCGATCAACCCCACTCCCCCGCACTCTCCCCATAGCCCCGATCAACCCCACTCCCCGCACTCTCCCCATAGCCCTGATCAACCCCACTCCCCCCTCTCTCCCCATAGCCCTGATCAACCCCACTCTCCCCATAGCCCTGATCAACCCCACTCCCCCCCCTCCCCATAGCCCTGATCAACCCCACTCCCCCCCTCTCTCCCCATAGCCCTGATCAACCCCACTCCCCCCCTCTCCCCATAGCCCTGATCAACCCCACTCCCCCCTCTCTCCCCATAGCCCTGATCAACCCCACTCTCTCCCCATAGCCCTGATCAACCCCACTCCCCCCTCTCTCCCCATAGCCCTGATCAACCCCACTCCCCCCTCTCCCCATAGCCCTGATCAACCCCACTCCCCCCTCTCTCCCCATAGCCCTGATCAACCCCACTCCCCCACTCTCTCCCCATAGCCCTGATCAACCCCACTCCCCCCTCTCTCCCCATAGCCCTGATCAACCCCACTCTCCCCATAGCCCTGATCAACCCCACTCCCCGCACTCTCCCCATAGCCCTGATCAACCCCACTCCCCGCACTCTCCCCATAGCCCTGATCAACCCCACTCCCCCGCTCTCCCCATAGCCCTGATCAACCCCACTCCCCCTCTCTCTCCACCGGCCTTTCAGGCAATGCATTCCAGATCCCAACAACTCGCTGTGTGAACACATTTCTCCTCTCCTCCCCTCTGTTTCTTTTAACAACTATTTTAAATCGGTGTCCTCGGGTTACCGACCCACCGCCAGTGGGAATAGTTTCTCCTCGTTCACCCTATCGAATCCCCTCATCATTTTGAAAACTTCTATTAAGTCTCCTCTTAACCTTCTCTGCTCCGAGGAGAATAATCCGAGCTTCTCTACCTCTCCTGATAACTGAGGTCCCTCATTCCTGGTGCCATTCTGGTCAATCTCCTTTGCACCCTCTCCAATGCCTTGACATCCTTCCTACAGTGTGGGGCCCAGAACTGAACCCAGTCTCTCGCTGAGGCCTCACCAGTGTTTTATATAAAGGTTCATCATAACTTCCTGACTTGTGTATTCTATGCCCTATTTATAAAGCCGAGTATCCCGGATGCTCTTTAACAGCTGTATCTGCCTGTCCGGCCACCTTCAGAGATTTACTATATGACCCCCAGGTCTCTCTGTCCCTTCACCCCCATTAAGACTGGACCATCAGCTTATATTGCCTCTCCTCATTCTTCCTCTCAAAATGCATCACTTCACATTTCTCCACATTAAACTCCATCTGCCACGTGTCTGCCCGTGTTACCAGTCTGTCTCTAACCTCTTGCAGTCGGTTACTATCCCCCTCGCTGTTTACTACTGTTTCCAACTTAGTGTCATCTGCAAGTCGAAGAGGAGTGTCTTGAGACAGATCTTAAAGGAGGCAATGGAGGGGGCAAGGAGAAGGGACTGTGGGATGGAGTTCCAGAGGGTGGGTGCAGAGTGGCAGAAGGCCCGCCCGCCAATGGTGGGCAAGGCCGGAGCCTGCTAACTGGAAGGAGCGGGCAGGTTGGTAGGGGGTTAGAAGATCGCAGAGGTAGGGGGGAGCAAGGCGCTATATTAAATGCAAGGATTATTATTTCCTGTTAATCAAGTGTCGTTTACAACCTTGAGTGAAAAGTTTTGCTACTTTATTTTTTTTAAAAAAAGTTTGTATGTAATTTTTAGATTGACAATTGTTCTTGTAGCTTTCAGAATCTGCACCAAGACGTGCCAGATTGGAGAGGAACAATCTACTGACAAGTGTACTTGGTGTGTGCGGGCAATTGTACACCCGACCTCCAAAAGGTGAGGTACCTTTAACTTTGGTTAAATATCTGTAAACATGTTAATTTATGCCTATAATAATAATAATCCTTGCATTTGCTATAGTGCCTTATCACATCTTCTAGACAACAACAACAAAATTACATTTGATACAGCGCCTTTCACATCGGGAGGACGTCCTCAAAGTCCTTCACAGAATATACTGTCAAGTGAATTGACTATATATTTTGTGGGTGGAATATGGCAGCCAATCGCGCACAACAGCGTCCCACAAACAGACGTGGATTGAGTGACACAACATTTTTTAAAAATTGTTACCCCAAACGATCCACCAATCGACTAACAACCAGGTTCCTACTCACAGCTGGTAAACTGAGGCGTGTGGAGTAAGGAAACTCGCCTTAGGTTTCGCTCTGCCCGGTAATCAAACCCAGGTCTCTCGCTTGCGAGGGAGGGCTCTAACCCCTGAGCTACAGGATTCCACAATTGTAGTGATTTCAAGATCCTCGTACTCCCTTAGAATCACTTTGTACTCCAGCACTTCCCTACTACTCCGACCTGTACACTCCCCTCCCCACCCCCCACCAAGACTCAAAAGTTTAGGATATAGGATTCCTTGAATCAGACTCTGCTATAAAGCTTGAGAGATTGGGCAGCACCGTGTGATTCAAGGAATCCGATATCTAAAGGCACCGTGATTCAACCAGGGGAAGTGTTCCTAATGGAATTCACTATTAGTCCTGTAGCGTAGTGCTTAGAGCTGTTGCCTCGCAAGCGAGAGGACCCAGGTTCGATTCCTGGGCAGTGCAGAACCTTAGGCAAGTTTTCTTATGTGTCAGATGCAGCAACAACAACAAAATTACATTTGTTAGCGCCTTTCACGTCGGATACCCGGCTCACCCACAACAATTCGACTTTACAGTATATCTTGTGAAGCGCATTGAGACCTTTCAACAGCGTGATAAGGCGCTGCTTCAAATGCAAGGATTATTATTTTTATTGTTAACTTTGCTTGTGAAATATATGCAGCTATTTCAGGCACACCCACTCTTAGGCAAATGAGCACTGGTCTTTGTGAAGGAAGGATACTGTGCCCTTCAAAACAGATTTTTCCGATCGTATGAGGATACAGGAGATATGCAATAACTGGGGCAGGTTCTGTTAGTAAGTAACAGCTTCGAGATGAATTTTTGGTGCTGATAAATTTGAGGCCTTGGCATCTCACTCATCTTTCAGTAAACCGTTCAGCCTGGACTGGATATATGAGGTGGCACTGCTCTTTGTGCCTTTAGGAATAGCCACTTGAAAGCGAGGAACAGATACCTGGAATAATCCTTACATTTAATGTAGAGCCTTTCAGGTCAGGAGGACGCCTCGAAGCTCTTCACAGGAGATACAGGCGAAGCTACACACATCGGGGAGGGCCGTTTTGTCCGAACTTAAGTGAATTTCTTCTCGCCCAGCAGAGGAGCGGTAACACCTCCTCCCTCCCTCCCACTGGGCGAGAAGGGGACTGAGATGATTGACCTCCTGGAGCCGCTTGTGAGTCAGTGGGCTCCAGTTATCAATCAAACAAGAGAGTGAACAAAACCATTTGCCCCCGTCAGAAAGGTTTATCTCTTTGGTGTTAAAGTGGGTCCTAATTCAACCCAAGAATCTCAGACTGCAGCTGTATGTCTCACCTTGCTTCTGGATGAAATGAACTACACTGTCCCCTCCTGAAGTCTGTTCATGATTTTCTGATCGCGGGGAACACAAGCGACCTTTGGATTACGCTTCTTGATTTTTATTTATGGATTTTGGTCAGGACGGCTCAGTGGTAGCGCTCTCTCTCTCTCCCCCACCCTCTCTCTCTCTCTCCCCTCCCCCTCTCCCCCCCCCTCTCTCCCCCCCCTCTCTCCCCCACCTCTCTCTCTCTCTCTCTCAACCCCCCCTCTCTCTCCCCACCTCTCTCTCTCTCTCTCCCCTCCCCCTCTCTCTCTCTCTCTCTCTCTCTCTCCCCCCTCTTTCTCCCCACCTCTCTCTCCCCCTCTCTCTCTCTCTCTCTCTCTCTCTCTCCCTCCCTCTCTCTCCCCCCCTCTCTCCCCCCCTCTCTCTCTCTCCCCCTCTTTCTCTCCCCCGCCATTCTCTCTCCCCCCCTCTCTCTCCCCCCTCTCTCTCTCTCCCCTCTCTCTCCCCCCTCTCTCTCTCTCTCCCTCTCTCTCTCAGTCAGGAGGTTGTGGGTTCAAGCCCCAAGTCAGGACTTGGAATCACACAGTCGAAGCTGATGCTCCAATAGAGCGCTGGGGGTGGGGTGGGGGGCACTGTGGGAGGTGCCATCCTTGGGAGGAGACGTTAACCCGAGGTCCCGTCTGCCTGTTCAGGCGGATGGTAAAGATCCCGCGGGGCTATTGGAAAAGAGAAGGGAGTTTCTCTCTCTCTCGGTGTCCCGGACAACAATCCTCCAAATAGTATTGCCCACTCGCCCCACGGCTGTTTGTGGGGACGCTGCTGTGTGTAATTGGCTGCCGAGTTTTGTCCACAAAATATACAGTCACTACACTTCACAGTACATCCTCTGAAGCGCTTTGAGAAGTCTCAACAGCGTGATATGGTGCTATATGAAATGCAAGGGTTATTAAGGATTAATGTTAGTTTCAGAATAGTCTTTGTCCACCAGTTTTCTTTCCTCTTCTTGTAAGAGGAGAGAAAACTCTCATCTCATCTGAAGGTCGCCACCTCCGACAACGCAACAACATTGTGTAGCTGTGCGATTGGCTGCTGCATTTCGCCCACAAAACATACAATCAATTCACTTTATAATATATCCTGTGAAGCACTTTGAGACGTCTCAAAGACCTGATAAGGCACTTTATCAAATGCAAGGATTATTATTATTATTGGATTGCCATCTTAGACTATGTGAGTACAAGTCCCAACAGTGGGATTTGAACCCACATGAGCACCAGCCCTGCAGTACCCCACCCACTGGGCATTTATTCACATGTCAACCACAATTGACCTGCAAAGCTGACATAGGCTTTCCAACAAGAAACATGAATAGCAAGAAGCCCAACAGATACGTGTTTTCTCCTTTCCTTTGTTGAGTTTATGAGTTTGAGGTAATACAAACATTAGGGACATAGAAACAGGAGGAGGCCATTCAGCCCCTCAAGCCCGTTCCGCCATTCTATAAGATGATGGCTGATCTGTACCTCAACTCCATTTACCCACCTTTACTCCATATCCGTTGATACCCCGACCTAACAAAAACTTATATATCTTAGTCTTGAAAATTTAATTGGATTCAGCATCCGCATATTGATGTAGTTACTTGTAGTGGAGAGGTTTTCAAACATATATAAAAAAACACATGGTTTAATTTGCAAAGTAACTTTATTCATTTTAATTTTAAACAGGTTTTGAAAAATATTTTCCTGACAAAAATTCTAAAGCAGCAAGCGAATCCGATGCGTCAAAGGAATCCAGTGAGATCAAAGGTATTCAATATAATTTATTGGTTCACAATTTATATATTTTTTGAATTGCTTAAATATATATTGGAGTCCTGTAGCTCAGTGGTTAGAGCACTTACCTCACAAGCGAGAGACCTGGGTTCGATACCCGGCTGGGCAAAACCTTGGGCAAGTTTCCTTACTCCACACACCTAATAATAATCCTTCAAAAACAAATTGGTCACTTCAATCCACGACTGTTTGTGGGACATTGCTGTGTACAATTGGCTGCCGCGTTTCGCCCACAAATATACAGTCAATTCACTTTACAGTATATTCTGTGAAGCGCTTTGAGACATCGAGAAGACGTGAAAAGCGCTATATCAAATGCAAGGATTATTATTATTATATTTTCCCGCGATTCCATCACCTGCCGGTAAGTGACGTGGTGATGGTCAGGAAGCTTTGAATCACAGGAAACGTAGTCTTGACCCATCACCACATGTGCACTTAGCGGCTGCAGTGAATTACACGAGCGCTGGGCACGTTATTGATTAAATCAGATTTGAAATGACTTCTACAGTTTGCCTGTAACTCGGACTTTGTGTAAGTCGTAGTAAATGTTATGTGAGTTTTACTGTAGTAATTAATCTCACTGTGCAATGGGAGTCCAGACAACTGCTTTCTGTTGTTACAGCTGAACGCAGGCAGGAACATTTGAAAATATTTCTAGTTGAATAGAAAGTACAAGGTTCTAACGTATGATAAGATTCAAGCAATAAAGCAAAGAAATGTTTTGGCCACAGATGTTTAAGGTTTGGCTAATATCAGAACTCGCCAGACAAAAGCTTGATCACTTTACGTAATCATCAATCTAAGAAACGAAGTGCATTTTCCCAAATAATTGGTATGTTTTCCACTTGTTTTGCTGTTGTCTTATGTTATCTTATGTATATTTTTCTAAACTATCACATGGTGGGATTAAGGATCCACGTGTAGATGGGATGTATGGAACTCTCAGTTTGGTTTGGATACTGCTAAGCATGGTGATGGGTTTCCAGGTGTGTCAGACACCCGGCTGGGCAAAAAAAAGTGGGTTATAGTGTATTTTGCCTCCTGGATAAGCCTTCATTACTGTTTGGAGGGAAGAAAAGACTTGTTTAAAATTGGCTGAATTGATAACCAAAAGCACAAAAAGGATCCACAAGTCCTTAAATTATGTTACCTGTGAACAAGCCTGTGCATAACCCACAAGTAATTTGGAAAGTCTTGCTAAACAGTCAAAACAAATGCACCATTGGAATCCTGTAGCTCAGTGGTTAGAGCACTCCCTTTGCAAGTGAGAGATCTGAGTTCAATTCCAGGCAGAGGGCGAAACCTTGGGCAAGTTTCCTTACTCCACACAGAGCCTAATAATAATCCCTCCAAAACAAAACAATAATAAATTGGTCATTTTCAATCTACGACTGTTTGTGGGACATTGCTGTGCGCATTTCGCCCACAAATATACAGTCAATTCACTTTACAGTATATTCTGTGAAGCGCTTTGAGACATCGAGAAGACGTGAAAAGCGCTATATCAAATGCAAGGATTATTATTACTGTTATTGTCTCGCACGAGAGAGGACCTGGGTTTGATTCCCTGTAAGGCAAAACCTTGGGCAAGTTTCCTGCTTCCACACATGGTTAGGAACCCTGTTGTTAGTTGATTGGCGGATCGCTTTTCCGGGGGTAATAATTCCTTCAAAATAAATAATAATAATGATGTCATTCAATCCACGGCTGTTTGTGGGACGCTGCTGTGCACAATTGGCTGCATGTTTTGCCTACAAAATGTACAGTCAATTCACTTTACTGTATATCCTGTGAAGCGCTTTGAGACGTCTCGAAGACGTGATAAGGCGCCGTATCAAGTGTAAAGATTTATTGTTATTTCTTATTGAGAATAATAATAATAATAATAATAATCCTTGCATTTGATATAGCGCTTTTCACGTCGGGAGGACGTCCCAAAGCGCTTCACAGAACACACTGTAAAGTGAATTGACTGTATATTTGTGGGCGAACGCGGCAGCCAATTGCGCACAGCAATGTCCCACAAACAGTCGTAGATTGAAAATGACAAATTTTTTTATTATTGTTTTTGGATTTTGGAGGGATTATTATTATCTTGTTGATACTCGTCAACAAGGTGATGTCTCACCACTGGAAGAGAATCTTACGAACCAGAAACCAGTAAGGATGAAGATTGTAGAAAGGTTGCATTGTATATTGATGGTATGTCGCCATGTTTCACAGATGCAAAAGCGCCAAATCCTCAGAGTTCTGGGAGCAATGGTGGAGGTGGAGGTGGAGGAAAGAAGGGAGGCAGGAAGGATGATTCGACCTGGTGGGCCAGATTACAGAAAGTAAGTGCGATTTCTAGTTCGCAGTGACCATTGTTCAACAACTGGTGGAGTTCCACAGCATATTGGTTATCACCTCTCAAGCGAGAGGATCGTGGTTACATTGCAGGACAGGGCAAGTTTCCTTATTCCACACACGTGCCTCTGTTTACAACAACAACAACAACAAAAAGATTCCATTTATTGAGCGCCTTTCACGTCGCGAGGACGTCCCAAGGCGTTGTACAGTTGGGTCAGGACCCAAGCAAGGGGAAATGGTGAGGGGAGGGAAGGGAGGGAGCGAGGAAATGATCAGGGTGAGGGGAGGGAAGGGAGGGAGCGAGGAGGGAGGAAATGGTCAGGGTGAGGGGAGGGAAGGGAGGGAGCGAGGAGGGAGGAATGGTCAGGGTGAGGGGAGGGAAGGGAGGGAGTGAGGAGGGGGGAAATGGTCAGGGTGAGGGGAGGGAAGGGAGGGAGGGAGGAGGGGGTAGAGCGTCGAGAGGGGAGCTGAAGGCTGAAGGTCAAAGAGAAAGGTTTTGAGACCGGCCTTGAAGGAGGAAAGGGAGGAGGCGGCGAAGGCACTGGGGGATGGAGTTCCAGAGCCTCGGGGCTGAGAGGCTGAAGGCCACCGATGGTAGGGCGGTTGGGGCGGGGGATGTGGAGCAGACCGGAGCCAGAGGGACGGAGGGTACAGGCAGGTAGATAGGCGGATAGTGATGTGGTCGCGGTGTCTGGTGCGGGACAGTACACGAGCTGCAGAGTTCTGAATGACCTGCAGTGTGGAGGGAGGGCCGGGAAGGCCGACGAGGAGAGAGTTCCCATAGTCCGGCCTTGAGGTGATAAAGGTGTGGACCAGAGTTTCAGCCGCGTGAGGGGTGAGGTAGTGCCGTAGTCTGGCGATGTTCCGGAGGTGATGGAAGGCGGTGCCCGTTGTGGTGCGGATATGGGGGAGAAAGGACAGCTCAGGGTCGAACAGAACCCCGAGGTTCCTGATGGCTTTGAGAGGTGGAGATGCAGAGCTGATGGTGTCAGCACCTGAGGTGCGGAGGCGCTGACGTGAGCCAATCAGGAGGGCCTCAGTTTTTCGCACGTTGAGCTGAAGAAAGTTACATCGGGGGTCGTGGAGTTGAGGTAGAGGAGGAAAGGTAGAGTTGGGTGTCATCCGCATACCCACAGGGGGAGCATATAGAGGGTGAAGAGGAGGGACTGAGGACAGAGCCCTGAGGGACACCGCACGAGACAGTGCGGGGGGTGGAGGAAAAGCCGTTCGTGGAAACAAAGTGAAGACGGTGGGAGAGGTACGACCTAAACAACAACAACAACAACAACAAGATTCCATTTATAAAGCGCCTCTCACGTCAGGAGGACGTCCCAAGGCGCTGCACAGTTGGGTCATGACCCGAGGAGGGGGGAAATGGTCAGGGTGAGGGGAGGGAAGGGAGGGAGCGAGGAGGGGGTAGAGAGTTGAGAGCGGAGCTGAAGGCTCGGTCAAAGAGAAAGGTTTTGAGACCGGCCTTGAAGGAGGAAAGGGAGGAAGCGGCGAAGGCACTGGGGGATGGAGTTCCAGAGCCTCGGGGCTGAGAGGCTGAAGGCCCGACCACCGATGGTAGGGCGGTTGGGGCGGGGGACGTGGAGCAGACCGGAGCCAGAGGAACGGAGGGTACGGGCAGGTAGGTAGGGGGATAGTAGGTTGGAGAGGTAGGAAGGAGCGAGGCCGTGAATGGCCTTGTAGGTGAGGATGAGGATCTTGAAATCAATCCTCTGGGGGATGGGGAGCCAGTTAAGGACAGGGCCTTGAAGGTTGAGGTGGGAGGACAAGCGGTGGAGGAGGATAGTGTGGTCGACCGTATCGAATGCTGCCGATAGGTCGAGGAGGACGAGGAGGCAGAGGGAGCGCTGGTCACAGATGGTCAGGATGTCATTGGTGACCTTGACCAGGGCAGTTTCTGTGCTATGGGCAGCACCGAAACCCGACTGAAGGGGTTCAAATAATGATTACTCGATTGACAGATCACTTTTCTGGAGTAATAATCCTTTCAAAACATTTTTTAAAAAATAATAATTTGGTCACTCAATTGACAACTGTTTGTGGGACAATGCTGTATTCAATTGTCTTACAGTATATTTTACAGTATTGTTAAATCCTTGCATTTGATAGAGTGCTGTTCATGTCGGGAGGATGCCTCACAGCATTTCACAGGGTTTACTGTGAAGCGCGGTGACTTTATTTTGTAGACCAGCATGACAGCTAATTTGCACACAGCAGTGTCCCACAAACAGCCATGAAGTGATTTATCTGGGGGAATGTTGGTCAGGACACCGGGAGAGAAAGAGAATCTCCCATCTCTTTTTTAAGGCGCACGTCAGGTGGCAAGCACTTCAATTACACCTACAGAAGCCTAATTAAATATGTTTTTGTTCGTTGGCCTGGTTGAAAGTGATGTGGAGCAAAAGGTGAAACATAATGTTGTATAAATTAAGGTGAATATTGTCTGATCACTTAATTATGCAATGTTTCCATAAGCGGCATTTTGTTTCAAATGTATTGTTGAATATTTTACTTGTAATTGCATTCTATGTTCCACCATCGGTGGCCATGCCTTTAGTCATTACTCCCCCAAACTCTGGAGCACTCTCCTTCAATCCCTCCTCTTTGCCCCCTCCTTCCCCATCTTTGTAACCCGCCTTGAAGCCCTGCCTGTTCGACTTCCCCTCGGCTCGTGTCGGGCTCCAACACTCTCAAGCGCTGTGGGTCCTGCCCTGTGTGAGGGGCGCTGTATAAATGCAAGTTGTTGTGGTTATGCTGTGAAAGGTTTCAGTGGTGTTTTTTCCTGTAGGGTGACATTCCGTGGGACGACAAGGAATTTCGGTTTTACTTCTTAGGAAGTGCAGCAGTTTGGGCGGCTGTTGTTTATTACTTCTTCTTCAGGAATGCGGGCCGGGAAGTCACCTGGAAGGACTTTGTTAACAACTACCTTTCCAAAGGAATTGTAAGTAAACGGGAAACCCTGTATCTGTTCATAGCTCTGGTGAGCAATTGGTGATCCTGTCTTGCACTTGACAGAGCTTCATTCGTTACTTGTGAGATGTGAAATCCGGCTCCTGTTCCTCCCTCACACCCTCCACCCCACCATCAAAGGTGAGCATTCAGCCTTTACGCCCCAAAACTCTCCCTCAATCTTCTTGCCTTGACCCCTCTCTCCCCTTTTCATGTCCCGCCTGATAACCTTCCTTTTCAACCGTGCTTATGGTCACCTCCCCCCACACCCCCCACCACCGGCTCAGAGTCAGGCTCCCCCACGATAAGCGCTCTGAGATGCTGCCTGTGGAGGACGCTATATAAGTGCAAGTTGGTGTTGTTGTTCCTTGTTTCAATTACAATCACCTAATGGAATTCTGTTAATTTATCGTCCTCTGAAACACTATAAACTACAGAGCATGATTATTTGTAAAAGTAAAAAAGTGACATTTTTCACATTGAAATGTCAGAATCGGGCCCCCCCTCTGTCCCAGTCTCTACTCCGGTTCCTGAACCAGGAGGGGCCGCAGTAATAATAATAATAATAATCCTTGCATCCGATATAGCGCTTTTCACGTTGGGAGGACGTCCCAAAGCGCTTCACAGAACACACTGTAAAGTGAATTGACTGTATATTTGTTGGGGAACGCGGCAGCCAATTGCGCACAGCAATGTCCCACAAACAGTCGTAGATTGAAAATGACCAATTTATTATTGTTTTTGGTTTTGGAGGATTATTATTAGGCTCTGTGTGGAGTAAGGAAACTTGCCCAAGGTTTCGCCCTCTGCCTGGAATTGAACTCAGGTCTCTCGCTTGCAAAGCGAGTGCTCTAACCACTGAGCTACAGGACTCCACAGTATTCCAGAGCATTCACTGCTGATGGCAGCACAGCCCGGCCCGGCTCATCAGCAGGACCTGGAAGGGCCGACCAGTCACTGGGGGCCGGGAATCCTCCCCCTCAGCTCCTGGTAACCCCACAGCCAAAGCCCTAACTAACGGGGAGGGGGGTCCTCGCTGGACAAGCAGCGGGAAAGCTGCCGGACAGTGATATCAATGGCCGAGCGGTGTGGGTTTAGCGGGTTACACTCCAGCAGTTACCCCAACACACATTCTGGGGCCCCCCCAAACCTTGGCTCTCACCAACCTGCGCCTAATACTCTCCGGAATTAGGTAAACAGGGGGTGTCCCTCCAGAGAGAGAGAGAGAGAGCGCATTCTATTCCAACAACCTATGTGTGGGATTTCCATGTGTAGTTGGGATGCATGGAAATCTCGGTTTGGTTTGGAGACTGTTAAGCAACAGTGACGGGTTTCCACCATCAGCTTATATTGCCATATATCAGTCAACAATATCTAGTAATACTAAAGTATCTAATCAAAACATTACCTCCAGTTTGGTACGTTTCTTATTAGGTTTATTTAATCCTAAAAATGTTCCCTATGACACAGGCACGATGGGCTGAATGGCCTCCTTCTGTGATGTAGGATTCTATGATTTTCTTTTAAAAAATATATTGCCATCGGCCACCCCCCTTCCCCTCCCCTCCCTTCTCCCTCTGACCCCAGCTCGAGTCTGAAATACTGTACTCTGTCCAGCACCTTGAGACATCCTCCCGACGTGAAAGGCGCTATACAAATGTAATGTTGTTGTTGTTGGGTGAACGCATATTGCACTGAGTTTTTTTTTTGCATTATAAAACGTTTACCTCCATCAGCTGGTGCTGAGGGAATAGTGAGAGCAAGTCAGTGGCAGAGATTGGGGTCTCCAGTTGCTCTGTTGGTTTATTGTGCAGGTTTTCAGTTTGCCTGTAATGGCAGCGGTTGGTGAGCTTCCTCGGAAGTGGCTGTTGTTTGTGCTAATTTGTACCTTGCAGTTTATTGGCAGCTGGAGGCAGCGTTGTGTAATAAATCTGCCCTCTTTTTGTCTCTGAACAAAGCCACTGAGTGGATTAACCTTTCTCTTTAACACTTAGTAGAGCAGCTTTTGTCCCAGAGAGAAATCAAAGTACAGTAGCTAGTTGTGAATAAGAGGAATAACAACAGATGACATTTCCACAGCGCCTGCTGCTCATATCAGGGGCACGTCCCAAGGCGATGGGCAGTCTGGGATTTGGACCCGAGCTGGGGGTTGGGATCAGGAGGGTGGAGGGCAGGGAGGATGGGGGTATGAGGGTGACCGAAGGCTCAGTTGAAGAGAAGGGTCTTGAGACAGGTCTTGCAAGAGGCGAGGCAGAGGGGGCAGAGAGGCTGAAGCCACTGTGGAGCAGGCCGAAGCCCACTGAGCTGCGAGGTCAGTATGGACAGAGCGGATAGATTTGGGGTTTAAACGTGGAGCTAGAGCCGGGTTTGTTCATCATAGAATCATAGAATGTTACGGTACAGGAGGCCATTCGGCCCATCGAGTCTGTGCGGCTCTTTGGCAGAGCAACTGACTTTTATTAACCCCAATCACCAGCTTTCTCCCCATAACCCCACAAACCCGTCTTCCCCGATACCTGTCCAGTTCTCTCTTAAAAGCTGTTATGGAATCGGACGTCACTGCCCTTTCGGGCGGATCATTCCAAATCCCAACAACTCGCTGAGTGAAAACATTTCTTCTAACCTCCCCTCTGCTTCTTTTGGTGATATCTTCAGACTGTGACCGCGGGTCACAGACACACCTACCAGCGGAAACAGCTTTCCCTATCTCGCCTGTCGAAACCTTTCATGATCTTGAAGACCTCTATCAGGTCCCCGCGTAACCTTCTCTGCTCTAATGGGAAAAGTCCTAACTTCTCCACTGTCCTCATAGCTAAGGTTCCCCATTCCTGGTATCATTCTCGTGAATCTCCTCTGCACCCTTTCCAGTGCCTTAATGTCCTTCCTGAGGTAATGTGCCCAGAACTGGACGCAGTACTCCAGCTGAGGCCTAACCAGTGTTTTGTACAGATTAACCATAACCCCTACTCTTATACTCTATGCCCTACTAATAAAGCTCAGTACACCAAATGCCTTTTTACTGCCCTATCTACCTGTCCCGATACCTTTAATGATTCGCTTACTTGAACACCCAGATCTCTCTGTACGTTCACCCCCTTAAGATTGAGCTCCAAGTCTATATTGCCTCCTATCATTCTTCCTACCTAAGTGTATCACCTCACACTTATCCACATTGAAACCCATCTGCCACATGTCAGCCCATTCCACCATTCTGTGTATGTCTGTCTGCAGTCCATCACAATCTTCTTCACTATTTACTACCCGACCTAACTTGGTATCATCTGCAAACTTGGAAATAGTGCTCCCTATGCCCAAGTCCAGATCATTAATATATATTAGAAAGAGCAGTGGTCCCAATACCGATCCCTGGGGGACACCGCTGCACACCTCCTTCCATTGCGAGAAACACCCATTAACCACCACCCTCTGCTTTCTGTCACTCAGTCAGTTCCTAATCCAAACGGCTACTGTCCCCTTAATACTGTGGGCCTCCAGTTTTTTTATTAACCTCTTATGCGGTACTGTGTCAAAAGCCTTTTTAAAATCCATGTAAATAATGTCCACCGCATTTCCCTCATCAACCCTCGCAGTCACCTCTTCAAAAAATTCTATTAGATTTGTTAGGCAAGATTTGCCTTTAACAAATCCATGTTGGGTCTCTAATTACCTCGTGTTCCTCTAAGTAGAGATTTATTCTGTCCCGGATTATGGTCTCCAGTAGTTTTCCTATTACCGAAGTTAGGCTGACTGGCCTGTAATTTCCGGGCTTGTCTTTCTGCCCCTTTTTGTAGAGTGGGGTAACATTAGCCACTCTCCAGTCTCTTGGCACCACTCCTGTGTCCAATGACGATTGAAATATAATGGCCAAAGCCTCCGCTATTTGAACCCGTATCTCCCACAGCAACCTTGGGTGAAACCCATCTGGTCCTGGTGACTTATCAATTTTGAGCCCAGTCAATCTTTTCAGAACTTCCTCTCTGTCTATAGTAATCTGATCTATGTCCTCTGCCCTCTCATCCAATACTGCGGCATTTGGGGCATCCGTTTCCGTTGTGAAGACAGATGCAAAGTACTCGTTCAGTACATCAGCCATCCCTCTGCCTCCACAACAAGATGGCCGTCATTGCCTTTGATTGGCCCCACCCTACCTTTAACTAACCTTTTTTCCTTTATGTGCTTATAAAATATTTTAGGATTCCCCGTTATGTTACCCGCTAACCTCTTCTCATGTCTGTCTTATCGCTCTTTTAAGGTCACTCCTGCATTCTCTATAATGCGCTTTGCTATCCTCAGTGTCTTGCATCCGCCAATTGTTGTACGCCATTTTCTTCTTTTTCATCCTAGACAGAATATCCCTGGCCATCCAGCCGGGCTTGGTTCTCGCACATTTCCCTTTTGTGGGAATATGTCTATTTAGACCCTGAGCTATTGTATCTTTGAAGATTTCCCATTGCTCATGAGTCGTGTTACCTGCCATTCTTACTTGCCAGTCCACCAACTCTCGGTCCCTCTTTAGCCCATCAAAATTAGCCCTTTTCCAGTCAAGCATTTTCACCCTTGACTGTACTTTGTCTTTGTTCATGAGTAATAATGAGTTTATAATACAGACATCCTGTGTCCCCGAGGTTACAGGAGGTGCTGTCTGCTTCATACACCTAAAATGGCGACTTCTGAGTTGTCAGGTCAGCACTGCCTTCCTCCCTGTGCTTGCACACTGAGAGCGTGCAGGAAGCCCCCCCTCACATCGCTTCCCAAAGGGAGTCAAGTGTTTGAGAATTTGTGAGAATGTAGTAAAAGATACATTTTAAATTTACTGAGAGAATTTAACTATGTCCTAATCTCGCAGGAGATTTCTGAAAGGTTAAACTCCTGGGATCCAAATGCAGATGTGAATTTGGATTATTAATATGTTTAGCAGCTAACAGAATATTATTAATGGGTTCAGTTCAAATTGTTCAGAGATGAGCATTGGGCTAACATCTTCCACTTGGGCTTCTCATTTCCATGCCATATATGTTTTGATAGGTGGACAGGCTGGAAGTCGTGAACAAGCGATATGTGAGAGTGGTGTTTGCCCCTGGAAAGTCACCCTTGGATGGGGTAAGTGTTTACAAAATGTTCAAAAATTATAGGAGTCCTGTAGTGTAGTGGTTGGAGTGCTCATCTCGCGAGCGAGGACGCAAGTTTGACTCCTGGGTGGGGCGAACCTTAGAGGCATTTAGAGTAAGGAAACTTGCCTGTTTACTCTAGCAGTAAATAGGAACCCGATTATTAGTCGATTGGCAGATCGCTTTCCGAGGTAATGGTTTGTGTTTCAACCTGGCTCAATGGTAGCGCTCTCGCTCTCGCTCTCTCCCCCACCCCCCCCTCTCTCTCCCTCTCTCTCACTAAAGAATAATAATAACAATAATAATAATCCTTGCATTTGATATAGCGCTTTTCAAGTCTTCGAGACATCTCAAAGCGCTTCACAGAATATGCTGTAAAGTGAATTGACTGTATATTTGTGGGCGAACGCGGCAGCCAATTGCGCACAGGAGTGTCCCACAAACAGTCATGGGTTGAAAATGACCAATTTATTATTGTTTTTGGTTTTGGAGGGATTATTATTAGGCTCTGTGTGGAGTAAGGAAATTTTCCCAAGGTTTCACCCTGACCTGCCTGGAATTGAACCCAGGTGTCTCGCTTGCAAAGCGAGTGCTCTAACCACTACAGGACTCTGAGCTACAGCTATAGGACTCCACTCAGGAGGTTGTGGGTTCAAGTCCCACGTCAGGACTTGGAATCACACAGTCTAAGCTGATGCTCCAATACAGCGCTGGGGGGAGGGGGGGCACTGTGGGGGGGGTGTGGGGGGCACTGTGGGAGGTGCCGTCCTTGGGAGGAGACGGTAACCCGAGGTCCCGTCTGCCTGTTCAGGTGGATGGTAAAGATCCCGCGGGGCTATTGGAAAAGAGAAGGGAGTTTCTCTCTCTCTCCCGGTGTCCTGGACAACAATCCCCCAAATAATATTGCCCACTCGCCCCACGGCTGTGTGTGGGCACTGCTGTGTGCAATTGGCTGACACATTTTGCCCACAAAACACACAGTCAGTCTACTTTACCATATATCCTGTGAAGCACTTTGAGATGTTTTGATGACATAATAAAACAGCATATCAAATGCAAGGATGATTATTATTATCGCTTCTCTTCACAGCAGTATGTGTGGTTTAATATTGGCAGCGTGGATACATTTGAGCGGAATCTGGAGACTGCGCAGCTGGAGCTGGGCATCGAGGGGGAAAGTCGGATTCCTGTGGTGTATTCTACGGAGAGCGATGGGTAAGGGATGTCTTTGTGTGTGTGTGTGGGCTGAGCTGCTGGAGAATAAACCAGTAGTGGGGGAAATTAAGTACAACCAGGGGGTAACGTTGAATTTGTACGAGATGTTGGTTACATCAATGTCAGAAGTTTTGTGTCCAGTTTTGAGCATTCAATCATACAAAAGAAATCCATCCTATCCAGTGGGTGCAGTGCAAATTAGACAATAACACATGACATTTACACAGGTTGGTATGGGATCAGCAGGTCACAGAGGTAGGAAGGAGTAAAGCTGTGGAGAGTCTTGCAGGCGAGGACGAGGATTTTGAACTCTCCTGTGGGGGGTGATTTGATATGATAGATAAAAAGAAACCACTTCTGATTGGAAATGTTTTTTCAAAACATTGTTAGAAAATGCTGTGCTTCACCATAAATGGATGCAAAATCCTGAGTCTAGCGAGCAGCAATTAAATGGGAATTGAATAAAAATATAATAACAATCCTTGTATTTGATACAGCGCCTTATCACATTGTTGAGACGTCTCAAAGCGCTTCACAGAATATACTGTAAAGGGAATTGACTGTGTATTTTGTTGGCAAAACACAGCAGCCAATTGTGCAAAGTAGAGTCCCACAAACAGTTGTGGATTGGGTGACCAAATTTTTTGGGGAAAGGATTATTACCCCCGGAAATTGATCCACCAATCGACTAACAACTGGGTTACTACTGACTGCTGGTAAACAGAGGCGCATGGCGTAAGGAAACTTGCCTAAGATTTTGCCCTGCCAGGAATCAAACCCAGGTCCTCTCACTTGCAAGATGCTAATTCTCTTCGGGAATCCCAATGGAAAGGATATGGGGAATGGGATTCAAGAGAATGGTTCCAGTGGGAGAGCTAGCTCCAGCCTGGACCTGACAGTCTAAATGGCCTCTTTTTGTAATGTAATCTGTCATGATTTTTAATTCTGCGAATATGAACACCAGATGGCAATCTTGTAAACCGAATCCTAACCAAATGTCCTTTGGATGAGACGTTAAACCGAGGTCCCGTCTGCCTGTTCAGGCGGATGGTAAAGATCCCGCGGGGCTATTAGAAAAGAGAAGGGAGTTTCTCTCTCCCGGTGTCCTGGACAACAATCCCCCAAATAATATTGCCCACTCGCTCCATGGCTGTTTGTGGGGATGCTGCTGTGTGCAATTGGCTGACACATTTTGCCCACAAAATACAGTCAGTCTACACACACCAAATATACTTTACAGTGTATCCTGTGAAGCGCTTTGTGATGTCTCAACAATGTGATAAGGCGCTATTTCAAATGCAAGGATTATTATTAAATCCGGGGTCCACCAAACCTTTTGACTTTTTCCCTGTTTAAGTTTTTTTAAGTTAGCCTTTTTATAATAAATCTAGATTAATAAATTGTTTGCTATTAATACAGTAAATTTGAAAAATCTTTTACATTCTGCACAAAGCTTTGTGAACCGATCACCCCTATCCTTGCCCAGCTCCCCATCCCTCCACCCTCCTTCACACCCCTCTCCCACTGCCCGGCCCTCCATCCCCCCCCCAGCTCCCCATCCCTCAGAGGATACAGTTCAAAATCCTTGTCCTCTCCTTCAAAGCCCTCCATGGCCTTGCTCTTCCTTATCTCTGCGATCTATTAAACCTCACTAACCTACGTACTCCCTCAGCTCTACAGACTCTGACCCACACCACGTCCACTCCCCTGCCTGTTCCACCATCGGGGGGTGGGCCTTTAGCCTCTCTGTTCTCACCCTCCGAAACTCCATCCCGAAGCCCCTCTCCCTCTCTTGCCTCCTTCAAGGACCATTTGAAGACCCTCCTTTTTGACCGTGCCATCGGTCATCTTCCCCCCTCCACCCTCGCCCCGCCCTCCACCCCCCGGCCGGCCCTCCACCCTCCACCTCCCTCCCCGCCCTCCACCTCCATCCCCCAGCCGGCCCTCCAGCCCTCTCTGATCTCAACCCACAGCTTGGGTGCAAACTTTTCATTGTCCAGCCCTTGTGACATCCTCCTGACGTGAAAGGCTGTATAGATGTAATCTGTTGTTGTTGTTGATTTGAAGTGTTTCTGCCCCAGCTCGTTCCTGCTGAGCATGCTGCCAACTATCCTGATCATTGGGTTCCTGCTGCTGACGCTGCGGAGGGGATCAGCGGGAGTCGGGCGATCAGGTCGGGGCATGGGGGGGCTGTTCAGCGTAGGAGAGACCACAGCCAAGGTCCTGAAGGACGAGATTGATGTGAAGTTCAAGGATGTGGCTGGATGTGAGGAAGCCAAGCTGGAAATCATGGAATTCGTCAACTTTCTCAAAAATCCAAAGCAGTATCAAGAACTGGGAGCAAAAATCCCAAAGGTCAGCTGTGATTTCCTGGGTTCAATTCTAACTTTGTGGTAATGTGGAGTCCCCATAGTGTAGTGGTTAGAGCCCTCGCCTCGCAAGTGAGAGGATCTGGGTTCAATTCTCGGTCAGGGCGAAACCCTAGGCAAGTTTCCTTTCTCCACATGACTGTTTACCAGCAGTAAATAGGAACCCTGTTATTAGTCGATTGACGGATCACTTTCCAGAGGTAATAATCCCTCCCCCACATAAAAAATAATAATGTCTCGGTGACATGAAAGGCGCTTTTCCGAATGCAAGGTTTATTATTATTATTACTGTTTTAACTATGAAAGAAATTA
Organism: Callorhinchus milii; assembly: GCF_018977255.1. Lineage (NCBI taxonomy): Eukaryota > Metazoa > Chordata > Chondrichthyes > Chimaeriformes > Callorhinchidae > Callorhinchus > Callorhinchus milii. The sequence goes on along the minus strand of NW_024704743.1, from coordinate 125,162,720 downwards.
TCTCTTCTGTGTAAAGGATGTGTCCAACTAATTATCTCTGTACATAAGGGCCAACTGGAATAGCCCGGAGTTTTTTTGTTTGAATGTTTCACTTCAGCCGCAGCTCACCAATGAGAAGGTGAAATGTTTTGGAAGCGCGATAAACAGTGCAGATTGGCGTGGTTTGTCAGTGCTTCTGTTGTGTTCACAGATAACTACTGTAACATCAGATCGATATGGATCAAGCTGCCTTATATAGTGTTTTGCTTGTTCTAACGTCCAGGTGAAGCAAATTATTACTATTCAGGGTTTCACTTTGTTGCGTTTACTTTCTTATTTTTACAATCTTATCCCATTATCACATCCGGGCACATTATCATTCCAACTCCCCACTTGTCAGCTCCCCAACTCTTCCCTCCACAAGCTGCAGATCATCCAGAATTCTGCAGCTCGTGTCCTCTCCCGCACCAGGCTCCGTGACCCCATCACCCCCACCCTCTCCCGGCTCCACAGGCTCTCCATCCCTCAGAGGATAGAATTCAAACTCCTTGTCCTCACTTTCAAGGCCATCCCTGGCCTCAATTCTCCCTACCTCTATGACCTACTAGCCCCATATCAACCTGTCCACTCCCTCCGCTCAGCATGCTCCGGCCTGCTCCACATCCCCTGCCCCACTATCGGCGGTCAGGCCTTCAGCTTTTCTACACCAACTCTCTGAAACTCCATCCTGGAGTCTCGCCCCCTCCGTCAAGGTCGTCTCAAGACCTTTTCCTTTGACCAAGCCTTTGGTGATTATCCCACCTCACCCCGCCTGGCTGCAGGGGCAAGCTGTGAAAGTCCTCCCGATATGGAAGGAGCTGTACACTACTAATAATTAATAATAATAATAATCCTTGCATTTGATATAGCTTCTTATCATGTCTTTGAGACGTCTCAAAGCGCTTCACAGGATACATTGTAAACTGGATTGACTTATTTTATGGGTGAAACGCAGTAGCCAATTATATAAATATAATGAATATAATATAAATGCAGTTTGTTTTTATTTACTCACTAATGTATCTCTACATTCTGAAAAAGTCTGGGTATTATTTTTACAGGGAGCTATTCTCACGGGTCCTCCAGGCACTGGGAAGACCTTGCTAGCAAAAGCGACGGCAGGAGAGGCTAACGTTCCTTTCATCACCGTCAATGGCTCTGAATTTTTGGAGATGTTTGTTGGAGTGGGTCCCGCAAGGGTAAGCTTCTGTTCCACACTATGTTAGTTCCTACATCGCATAAGCTGGGCTCCATTTTGGTTTGCCCAACTGAGTGTCTTGACACACACGGAAACCCGTCACCGTGACCGGCCGGGTGTCTGACACACACGGAAACCCGTCACCGTGACCAGCCGGGTGTCTGACACCCACAGAAACCCGTCACCGTGACCAGCCGGGTGTCTGACACCCACGGAAACCCGTCACCGTGACCAGCCGGGTGTCTGACACCCACGGAAACCCGTCACTGTGACCAGCCGGGTGTCTGACACCCACGGAAACCCGTCACCGTGACCAGTCGGGGGTCTGACACCCACGGAAACCCGTCACCGTGACCAGCCGGGTGTCTGACACACACGGAAACCCGTCACCGTGACCAGCCGGGTGTCTGACACACACGGAAACCCGTCACCGTGACCAGTCGGGTGTCTGACACCCACGGAAACCCGTCACCGTGATCAGCCGGGTGTCTGACACACAGGAAACCCGTCACCGTGACCAGCCGGGTGTCTGACACCCACGGAAACCCGTCACCTGCTCAACAGTCTCCAAACCCAACTGAGAATTCCCCACATTGCCCCCACACATGGAAATCCCAGAGAGAGATTGTTGGAATGGAATGCACTCTCTCTCTCTCTCTCTCACTGGAGAGACACATCCTGTTTACCTAATTCCGGAGAGTATTAGGCGCAGGTTGGCGAGAGCCAAGGCTTGGGCGGAGTCCAGGGTGTGTGTTGGGGTAACTGCTGGAGGAGGCAAGGGAGGGGGTGAGGCGAAGGGACTGTGGAACGGAGTTCCAAACTGTGGAGAGTCTGATGGAGGGTCAGGTCGAACGGGGGAAGTGGAGCAGGCCGGAGCCCGCTGAGCGGAAGGAGCGGACATATGGGGTCAGCAGGTCACAGAGGTCGGGAGGAGCGAGGCCGTGGAGGGCTTTATAGGCGACGGTGAGAGTTTTGAACTCTAAATGTAATAACTTCAATAAATGTAAACTTTGTGCACCTCTAATGTAACGCTTGCTCTCTCTCTCTCTCTGTCTGTCTGTGTCTGTCTGTCTGTCTGTCTGTCTGTCTGTCTGTCTCTGTCTCTCTCTCTCTCTCTTTCTCTCTCTCTAGGTCCGTGACTTGTTTGTAATGGCTCGTAAAAACGCTCCTTGCATCCTTTTCATCGACGAGATTGATGCGGTTGGAAGGAAAAGGGGCCGGGGTAATTTTGGAGGGCAGAGCGAGCAGGAGAACACACTCAATCAGCTGCTGGTGGAGATGGACGGTAAGAATCCTGCAGTAACTAGTCATGACTTTGGCAAATGAGCTATTATTGTGTATAGTAATCCAGCTATCAGGGTGTGGCGATACATGCCTCAGGAGCCACAGCAACAAGAATGTTATTTCTGGAGAGAATTTCACACTGCACACAGCTAGCTTTCAATCCAGCTTTTACCCTCGTCGAAAGTCTCCAGTGACTTTCTATCTGCAATCAAGGCTGCCTCTGCCTCTGTCATGGTAACTCAATGAGGCAGCCAGCCAGAATATTTATTGTGGTATGTTTGGCAGATCAAAAGCAATACCCTCACAAATGGAACCCAGTCAAGAATTTAGCACACGTTCTGTTGACCAGGATTATTATTATTATTATTATTACCTCCTCTCTCGCACCGGGCTCCCACGAATCCATCACCCACATTAGTTTATTGCTAGAAGTAGAAAACCTGGCAATATTATTTGATTTGATGTGCCTGAGCTTTGCATTTCATTAAAATCTGTTTGACATCTTTAGATTTTGGAGTGCAGTCCTGTAGCTCAGGGGTTACAGCATTCCCCTCACAAATGAGAGAACCTGGGTTCAATTCCCAGGCAGCGCGTAACCTTAAGCACGTTTCCTTATCCCACACCCCTCTGTTTACCAGCAGTGAGTAGGGACCTAGTTGTTAGTCAATTAGCGGATCACTTTTCCAGGGTTAATGATCCCTTCAAAATAAATAGATAATAATAATAATTTAATCACTCAAAGCACGACTTGTTTGTGGTAATTGCCCACAAAATATACAGTCAATTCACTTCACAGTATATCCTGTGAAGCGCTTTGAGATGTCTCGAAGACTTGATAAGGCGCTGTATCAAATGCCGAGATTATTATTATCCAAACAGATGGCTTTAAACACGAACTGGTTAGATTGTGTGAAACAGTAACAATTCCTCATCCATCTGATCATTGAAGTAACAGTAGACAAATATGGAAATAAAGTATTTGAGCAGCAGATCTGCAGGATTCAGTGGAGATTCCAACGCTTCCCAGTCTCTTATGTTCATAGTGCAATCCTAATGATAGCGCTGGAAAGCAATGAGGCACACAGCCCTGTGACTCTGGGAGTTACTGTAAGATTTAGTCAAGTCCTAGTATTACATTCTCTATAACAAATTAACATTTCAGGTCGATGACCTTTCATCAGAACTGGTTACGTTAACTCACTTTCCTCTCTCCACAGATGTTGCCTGACCTGCTGCGTGTTCCCAGTGACTTCTGTGTTTATTTCAGATTTCCAGCATCTGAAGTGTTTTGCCTTTTGTTTAAATTTTCTATTGTTGTTGCAGGATTCAACACTGCAACAAACGTGGTGGTCTTGGCTGGCACCAACAGACCAGATATCCTGGATCCTGCGCTGCTGAGGCCTGGGCGCTTTGACAGACAGATTTTCATTGGTAAATTAATCCGGGGTCGGTGTCTTCTAGGGGAGGGAATAGGAAATAACTACAACAGAGCCCCTGCTGGCCTAACCATTCACCCAAATAACTGCACCACAAGGCTTCCTTCTCGGTCATGTGTTTTTATATTGTTTAAAACGTTTGGAGTCACAGAGTAATGATTAATGGTATTGCTCAGAGCGCTCGCCTCGCAAACGAAAGGATCCAGTTCGATTCCTGGCAGGGTAACTCCTTAGGCAAGTTTATTACTCCACACTCCTCTGTTCACCAGCAGAAAGTAAGAATCCAGTTAGTCGATTGGCGGATCACTTTCCGTTGGGTAATAATCACATAGATAGATGGATAGATAGACAGATAGACGTACGCACTCTGCTGTGTGCAATTGGCTGCGCGTTTTGCCCACAAAGTATACAGTCAATTCACTTTACAGTCTATTGTGTGAAGCACTTAGAAATTTTTAAATTTGAGAATGTAGAAATGTAGACTTAAACCGTGACCTCATGAGCACTTACCAGCTGCAGTGAATTGCACAAGCGCAGTGTAGATTAATGCTTGAATCAGATTTTCTACGACTTGTGCAGTTTGCCTGCAACTTGGACTTTGCATAAATCATATGAAATGTTATGGTCCCGACTGATATGACTTGTGAGTTTTACTGCATAACATTTTAATTTCACCCCTTTTTATACAGGGCCACCTGACATTAAAGGAAGAGCGTCTATTTTTAAAGTTCACCTCAGACCCTTGAGATTGGAAACCTCTATTAAAAAGGATAATTTGGCAAGAAAAATGGCAGCTTTGACTCCTGGCTTTACAGGTATGTAAGTGTCTGTGGTTCTGTCAAAAGCAAGATGCAGTGAAAATAGTCAAAACATAAAGATATTCCCCCTGGTGTTGATATAACTTTAAGTTCTGTTCATCCTCCATGTACAATGGCGCTTATTTCAGTTTGTGGATCATTTGCTAAACATATTCACTAAAAATTGAAGAAATTATGGTTGTTTGATTTCACTCTTTCATTCTAGTAGTGGAGTCCTGTAGCTCAGTGGTTAGAGAGGACCCGCGTTTGATTCCCGGGCAGGGGGTGAAACCTTACTCTACGCACCTCAGTTTACCAGTAGTGAGTAGGAACCCGGTTGTTAGTTGCTTTCCAGCAATAATATAGTCTTAAAAAAATAATAATAACCTGACCACTCAATCCACGACTGATTGTGCACCATTGGCTGCCGGGTTTCACCCACAAAATACAAAATTAATTCACTTTACAGTATATCCTGTGAGATGTCTTGACATTGTGATAAGGCACTGTATCAGATGCAGGGATTATTATTATTATATTAAATACACCAGCCCGGAGAACTCTCCAAGGCAGCCCAAACACTGGATAAACTCGTCAGGCTGAAGTGTTGTACATTCTCCTCCTGCCTATCTTTGTCATGTTGGTGGCCTGGCTTTCTGTTTATCTGCCCCCACTCTCTGAAACTCCATCCCTGAAACCCTCCGACTGGCTCCCTCCCTCCTTCACCTGGTTCAAGGTCCTTCTCTTTGACCGCTCTTTTGATCATCTCCCCACCCCGACGTGAAAGACTCTGTATATATGTAAGTAAGTTATTCTTGTCATCACCATCAAGATCCCAGTTGTTATAATAGCTCAGGTGGATGGTAAAGATCCCGCGGGGCTATTGGAAAAGAGAAGGGAGTTTCTCTCTCTCTCCCGGTGTCCTGGACAACAATCCCCCAAATAATATTGCCCACTCGCCCCACGGCTGTGTGTGGGGCACTGCTGTGTGCAATTGGCAGCCGTGTTTTGGCCAAAAAATATACAATCACTACACTTTACAGTAAATCTTGTGAAGCGCTTTGAGACGTCTCGAAGACATGATATTGCACTGTATCAATCAACGATTATCAACTATAGAATCACATTCAGGCTCAACTACACTGCGTCCCTGCTTGTCGGCCTCCCCAACCCTTCCTCTACAAGCTTCAGATGATTCAGTGACAAAATACACAGTCAATCACATTGTATCCTGTAAAGCGCTTTGAAATGTCTCGACGACATGATGAGGTGCTATATCACACGTAAGGATTGTTATAAGTGTAGGACAGAGTCACTGTGTACATTTTCTTTTGCTGTCAGAGCTCTGAGGCGTTTTATGAATAAGATTTGTACGTCACCATACAATTGTTTAATATGGAAATAAAACTGAAGGTAAACTTGCCAGCAAGACGTGTTTTGTTGGATGGATTGCAGAATGTCTATACTGTACATGGTATAAACAGCCAGGTCACAAGGTTATAATTGTGTGGTCCTGTGCCCCACGTATAACAACCACTATAATTATCTTTTATTTTTATATAAACAAATGCCAAGTTTTGTGCCTGTGTTGAAGTTAACAAGCTGTAGCTCAGTGGTTAGAGCACTCGCTGCACAAGCGAGAGGACCCAGGTTTGATTCCCGGGCAGGGCAAAATGTTGGGCAAGTTTCCTTACTTCACACGCCTCTGTTTACTCAGCAATAAGTAGGAACCTAGTTATTAGTCAATTAGGGAATTGTTTTTTCATGGATGATCAGCTCCACTGACTCCCCATCACCCAGAGGATAGAATCCCAAATCCTTGTCCTTGATTTCAAAGCCCTCCATAGCCATTACATTTACACAGCGCCTTTCACGTCGGGAGGACATCCCAAGGCACTGAACAGACAAGGATTTTCACCCAAGCTGTGAGCTGGAGTCAAGATAGGTGGAAGGCAGCAGGGGTGGAGATGGGAAGATGACCAAAGGCCTGGTCAAAGAGGAGGGTCTTGAGACGGGCCTTGAAGGAGGCAAGGGAGGGAGTGAGCGGGATGAACTGTGAGATAGAATGCCAGAGGGTGCTGGAAGGGCCGACCAGTCACTGGGGGCAGGGAATCCTCCCCCTCAGCTCCTGTTAACTCTGCAGCCAAAGCCCTAATGGGGAGGGGGGTCCTCGCTGGACAAGCAGTGGGAAAGCTACCAGACAGTGATATCAATGGCCGAGCTGTGTGGGTTTAGCGGGTTACACTCCAGCAGTTACCCCAACACACACTCTGGCCCCCCAAACCTTGGCTCTTGCCAACCTGCGCCTAATACTCTCCGGAATTAGGTAAACAGGATGTGTCCCTCCAGGGGGGGAGAGAGAGAGAGCGCATTCCATTCCAACGATCTCTCTCTGGGATTTCCAGGTGTGGGGGCAATGTGGGGAATCTCAGTTGGGTTTGGAGACTCTTAAGCAGATGATGGGTTTCCACACGTGTCAGACACCTGGCTGACCCCCCCACCCCACTAAAAAAAAACTGGAGCCCAACTGAGGCAGTGTAGGAACTAAGGAGTTCAGATTGGGAAGGACATGAGGAGACAGTTTTTGATTGCTTGTGGTAGTGAAGCACTGAATTGAGCGACGTGTCTCAGTAGAGATGTCTTGACAAATTTGTCAGACAAAGTCACGTGAGATTCCTCCAGACAAGCAAATGGATCCTTGTCTTCAAAAGGTTTAAAGTGTAATATCTGGCTGTCATGGTTGCTGCGGTTTGTCTCTTGATTAAACACAGAGGAGTCTCTGCCAATGGACATGGACTTTGCGCTGTTAGCCTGGGAACACAGTTGTTGGAAGTGAAGCATATTTTAATCCTCTCCTCAACCTTCTCATGTGTGTTTCCCCTCTGCAGGAGCTGACATTGCAAATGTATGCAACGAAGCTGCTTTAATTGCTGCCAGGCACCTTTGTGATTCCATTATACAGAAACATTTTGAACAGGCTATTGAGCGGGTAATTGGAGGTAAGAATACCAATGTTTTATTGTGAATAAGCTATGAATACCGATGTTTTATTGTGGAGTCGTGTAGCTCAGTGGTTAGAGCGCTTGCCTCACAAGCCAGAGAACCTGGGTTTAATTCCCGGGCAGGGCGAAACTGTAGGCAACACGTGCCTCTGTTTATCCTGTAGTGAGTAGAAACCCGGTTGTTAGTTGATCGGTGGATCGCTCTCCGGGGGTAATAATCCCTCCATAGTTTAAACAAAATGAAAACATTTGGTCACTCAATCCACGACTGTTTGTGGGGACATCGCTGTGCGCAATTGGCTGTATTTTGGCCCTCAAAATACATGTCACTACACTTTACCATATATCCTGTGAAGAGCTTTGAGACATCTTGACAATGTGATAAGGTGATCAAATCCCAGGATTATTATTATTTCATTTTGGGGGGAGTTTGTAGCGTGGAAAGTTATTTTTCTAAAGTGGGTTTGAGCTTATTTATTTTGCTTTCAGCCACTACACCCCGAAACTCTGGAACTCTCTCCCTCAATCTCTCCTCCTGGCCCCCTCCTTCCGTCTTCAGACCTTCCTCTTCGACCGTGCCTTCAGCTCCCCTCTCGACTCTCTACCCCCTCCTCGCTCCCTCCCCTCACCCTGACCATTATCCCCCCTGCTGGGGTCCCAACCCAACTGTCCAACGCCTTGGGACTTCCTCCTGACGTGAAAGGTGCTCTATAAATGTAATCATGTTGTTGTGGCTGTTGACCTCAAGCTCCACCAGTGCTCTGTGACACTGCCCTGCGTGAGGGGCGCCAGAGAAATGCAAGTTGTGTTGTTAACTCCCGTACTTCATTACTTACCCTCCATCCTCACTTCCTCCTTAATCCAGGGCTGGAGAAGAAAACTCAGATCCTGCAGCCGGGAGAGAAGAAGACAGTGGCTTATCACGAGGCTGGACACGCAGTGTCCGGCTGGTACCTCGAGCATGCAGACCCCCTGCTAAAGGTCAGCCTGTCAATCACTTCAGTCCACCATTGTGGGGGGGGGGGGGGAACACTGTGCACCACTGTGGGGAGGGACACTGTGCACCATTGGCTGCTGTGTTTCACCCATAAAATGGCTTCTGTGAAGCGCTTTGGGACGTCTGAACGACATCAGGCGCGATATTAAATGCTAGGATTCCAGCGCATTGGCCGTCCTGACGTGGAAGTCGGTGTTACAGCTGTAATTTATTGTTGCTGTTGAACACAGGAACCTGATCCAGTCCTTGGGGCTCAGCTCGGCTCAGTTGGCAACACCTTCTCCCAACCATTAATCATGGCCTAGGTTTGAAAGCACCGAGAGAGACAACGCTGTCTTTCAGATGAAACGTTAACCTGATGTCCCGTCTGCCTGTTCAGGTGGACGTTTAAAGATCCCACAATACTATTGGAGTCTCGTAGTGTAGTGGTTAGTGCACTCGCCTCGCAAGCTGGGTTCAAATCCTGGGCAGGGCATAACTTTAGGCAAGTTTCCTTACTCCTCACACACGCCTCTGTTTACCAGCAGTCAGTAGGAACCTGGTTGTTAGTCGATGGGCGGATCGCTTTCCGGCGGATAATATCATCAAACATAAATAAATCAATAAATAATAATTTGGTCACTCAGTCCACGCCTGTTTGCGGGACCCTCATTGCTGTGCATCATCGACTGCCGCGTTTCACCCACAATATTCAACTCACTTTACACTTTACTCACTTTACTGTGAAGCGCTTAGAGACGTCTCGATGATGTGATCAGGCGCTTGATCAAATGAAGGATTATTATTACTCACTGGGCTTGGACCCGAGCTGTTCAGCAATCTGAGAGCTTGTTGCTTTGCGTCAGGTCTCCATCATCCCTCGTGGGAAAGGCCTGGGATATGCTCAGTACCTGCCTAAAGAGCAGTATCTCTACACCAAAGAGCAGCTTCTTGATCGCATGTGTATGACACTGGGCGGACGCGTCTCAGAACAAATCTTTTTTGGCAAAATAACCACCGGAGCTCACGACGACTTGAAGAAGGTTACGCAGAGCGCATACGCACAGGTCCGTCCCTTCATTTTGATTATATCTGTTTTAATGTGAAAGGCGCTATCCAAGTGTAAGTTGTTGTTGTTGTGATTTGCCTTATTCCATTGTACACTTAACTTACATTATGTAAGGGAGGGGGTGAGGCGGAGGGGCTCCAGGATGGAGCAGAGAAGCTGAAGGCCTGACCGATGGTGGTGGAGCGGGCAGGGCTGGGGATGTGGAGCTGGGCAATGCCTGCCGAGTGCAGGCCGCAGACGGGTTTAGCAGGTCACAGAGGTAGGGAAGAGCAAGGCCATGGAGTGAGGACGAGGATCTTGAACTCAATCCTCTGGGGGACGGGAGCCAGTGAAGCCGGGCGAGCCTGGGCGAAGCATTGGGAACTCTGGTGAGCCGGGAGTTAGCAGAGTCGAGCCAGGATGTAATGAACATGTGGATAAGGGTTTCCTCAGCCTGAGTGGAGAGATAGTGGCGACATTGCAGAGATGGGGAAGGCAGAATGGATTATGGCACAGGTGTGAGGTTTAAAAGATAGTTGAGAGTCAAACAAGACGACCAGGTTTGCGGACTGGCTCAGCGAGGTGGATAATGATGCTGTCAGCTCCTGAGGTGAGGCGCTGACGGGAGCCAAGCAAGAGGGCTTCGGTCTTGTGGACATTCAACATAGCCCATAACCTGGGAATCGGCCTTCACTGAGAGTGAAAGGCCAAATGGTATTTGGTGCCTTCATTTCATCTCGGGTATGAAATGCCGTCAGTGCCTGGGGACGTCCTCCTGACGTGAGGGGCCTGTACACATGGAATCTTGTTGTTGTGGTTTTGTGCTCAGGTGATTCAGTCTGTGAAAAGTGCTGAATAAATCTCATCTCTTGTTGTTTGTTGTTGCTCCGCTGATGCCCATCAATGTCTCTGCTCCCAGTCGGCGACGTCAACCACAGAAATGGGGTTAACAGCCAGATGTATGTGGAGGCGCCCATCCCCCCAGCCCAAATCCAGCGCTTTGGGATGTCCCCCGGTGTGAAAGGCGCTACGTAAATGTCAGTTGTTGTTGGGTAATGAAATGCTGTTGTCCTGTTGCCCGCTCTCGGCAGATTGTCCAGTTTGGCATGAATGAGAAGGTGGGCCAGGTGTCCTTTGATCTCCCTCGTCAGGGAGAGATGGCGTTAGAGAAGCCGTACAGCGAGGCCACAGCACGGCTGATAGACGAGGAAGTTAGAACACTCATCAACATGGCCTACGAGAAAACCCTGACACTGCTCACAGAGAAGAGATCAGATGTACAGAAGGTCACAGCATAATGTTATTCTAACCCCCTTTATACACACACCACACACACACCATACACACACACATCATACACACAGACACCACACACACCATACACACACCACACACACCACACACACACACACCACACACATCATACACACACACACCACACACACACACACACCACACACACACCATACACACACACATCATACACACAGACACCACACACACCATACACACACCACACACACCACACACACACACACCACACACATCATACACACACACACACACCACACACACACCATACGCACATCATACGCACAGACACTACACACACATCATACAACACACACCACACCATACACACATCATACGCACAGACACCACACACACCATACACACACACCACACACACACCATACACACACACCACACACATCATACACACAGACAACACACACCACACACACACCATACACACACACCACACACATCATACACACAGACACCACACACACACACACATTATACACACACAAACCACACACACACAACATACACACAGATACCACACACACCACACACACACACCGTACACACACACACCGTACACACACACACACCATACACACCCACCACACACATCATACACACACACACCATACACACAGACACCATACACACCATACACTACACACACAAACCCTACCACTCCTCACAGAGAAGAGATCAGATGTTCAGAAGGTCACAACGTAATGTTATTCTAACCCCCTATATACACACCACACACACACCCACACACACACACCATGCACACACAAACACCACTCTCACACACACCACCCCACACACACAAACACAATCATTTATAATAATAAACAGGTGTGTGGAGGTGTCCGATCGACGTGATAAGGCTGCTGTGTATCAAATACAGTTATTATATACAGTAAAACAAAACAAACAATAATATGCACTGAGTTTCCCCTGATCCTAACCATGAGTTGGGTTCCGTTTGTGTTCTGTTGTGGATTGCAGGTTGCTGTGCGATTGTTAGAGAAAGAGGTGCTGGACAAGGCTGACTTGCTGGAGCTGTTGGGACCGAGGCCATTTGCTGAAAAATCTACTTACGAGGAGTTTGTGGAGGGGACGGGAAGCCTGGAGGAGGACACGTCACTTCCCGAGGGTCTCAAGGACTGGAACAAGGATCGCGGGAAGGATAAAGAGTCGACGGACGAGCAGATCGCCAGACACGTCACAGGAGGGATGCCCTTCTGATGGCTCTGCACTTGTTCAGCAATCTGACTTGTTCTGAGCTTTGGAAAGTCCACTTCCATCTGTCCGGCTGAAGAGTTTGAACAGCCTCGAGGAATGGTCAGCTGGAGCTGCCCCCTATCACCCCGGCTCTGCCCAGCACTCAGTCCTGTTGGGGCCATTTTTGCTCCCATCGCAAGCGAGTTTGTTTTAACGTTCATTAAGCTGATGAGCTTTGTTTTGTGTTGTTGAGAGTGAGTAACTTTGATCACTTCCACATTACAGCGGAGATGACTTTACATCCTGTACACGTCAAGTGTTTATAGAAACAGCAGCTTTGCCTTACACCTGAATGTGGGGATACAATACACTAAGAAAGCAGGAGATGATGTCTGAGATTGACATAAATGCATGTACACAAATTTCAGTAAACTGCGATCTATAAGGTCTGCCGTCAGCCCTTCAGAATCCGATTAAGACTTGAATGTAATTAAGTTTTGTTTATTGTGTAAATAATGTTCAATTTTGGAACTTCATGAAGTGTACAAAAATAAAAGGTGAAATATTGTACTTTTTTTTCATTTCATGTGCTTAATTTAACTAAAAAGAGAATTTCATAGTATTTTAAGTATGGCATTATCGTATAATAATAATAATAATAATAATAATAATAATCCTGGCATCTTCGAGACGTCTCAAAGCGCTTCACAGGCGACGGTGTAGAGTGAATTGACTCTATGTTTTGTGGCCAAAACGCGGCAGTCGATTGCACACACACTTATTGAGTGACCACATTATTATTATAATAATCTTTGCATTTGCTTTATTATTTTATTATTTTGCATAATTATGTAAAATATGTGGTAGACCTAAGAATTAACATACCTCCCCCTCCCCGGCCCCTCCCACTCCACTCCCTGGCCCCTCCCCCTCCCCTGGCTCCTCCCCCAGCTCCTCCTCTGGCCCCTCCCACTCCACTCCCCGGCACCTCCCCCTCCCCTGGCTCCTCCCCCAGCTCCTCCCCTGGCCCCTCCCCCTCCACTCCCCGGTCCCTCCACTAGCTCCTCCCCCTCCCCCCAGCTCCTCCCCTGGCCCCTCCCCCTCCACTCCCCGGCCCCTCCCCCTCCACTGGCTCCTCCCCCTGCCCCCAGCTCCTCCCTTGGCCCCACCCACTCCATGGCCCCTGGCTCCTCCCCCTCCCCTGGCCCCACCCACTCCCCTGGCTCCTCCCCAGCCCCTCCCCTGCCCCCCCGCCCCCTCGCCTGCCCCCCCTCCCCTGGCCCCTCCCCCTGGCTCGGCCCCGGGATCCATTACTGTGAAGCTCTGAGACGCCGTCCGGTGCGAAGGGCACTATATACATCCAAGCTGTTGTTGTTGTTGTTGTTACCATTGTGGAATTTAATTTTAGAACCTGATCTCTGAAGAACTGATCAACAAACTAATGAAAGCTCTTAAATAGTGACAGTCATTAGTTTCACGACGGAGCCATTAAACCATTTGACCTGAATTTTGTTTGGCAACAGAATGTGGGAATCGCCCCCCCCCCACTCTGTGCCGGTCTCCAGTCCTGACCAGGAGGGGCCGCAGTGTCCCTCTCCCACTCATCAGCAGGACCTGGAAGGGCCGACCAGTCACTGGGGGCCGGGAATCCTCCCCCTCAGCCCCTGGTAACCCCACAGCCAAAGCCCTAACTAACGGGGAGGGGGGTCCTCGCTGGACAAGCAGCGGGAAAGCTGCCGGACAGTGATATCAATGGCCGAGCGGTGTGGGTTTAGCGGGTTACACTCCAGCAGTTACCCCAACACACACTCTGGGGCCCCCCCAAACCTCGGCTCTCGCCAACCTGCGCCTAATACTCTCTGGAATTAGGTAAGAAGGATACCTCCCTCCAGGGGGGAGAGAGAGAGAGAGAGATCACATTCGGTTCAATCTCTCTACGATTTCTGAGTGTAACAATAATAATCCTCACATTTAATACAGCGCCTGATCACAGCTTTGAGACGCCTCAAAGCGCTTCACAGGATACACTGTAAAGTGAGTTGACTGTTTTGTGGCTGAAACGGTCGGATGGATGGAAATCTCACTTGGGTTTGGAGATTCCTAAGCATTGTGATGGGTTTCTGTCGGCGTCAGACACTCGCCTGAGCCAACAGAAATCTTTGTGTGCGGCTGTGAGTAACAGTAAAGTCTGTCACTGCCTGACATACACATGGATCCTTTTGCTTCTCTCACGAGTGGCTGACGGCAGCTGTGCTGTGAGTAATTAACCTGCAATTTGATCAATTTGATCACCAAGTTTTGTTGATCATATTTCCTCACCACCCACAGCATTTCACAAAACCATTCTCTCGGCTCCTTCCCAATAGATCTAAATACCAAACTGCTCACGTCAGCCTAATCAAGTGCAGCGCCGAATACAAACTAAAACTGTTTCCAGACTTTCTTTTTAAAATCACATCAAGGCTCGACTACATCAACTCCCTCCGCGGCAGCCTTCTCATCTCCTCCCTCCACAGGCTGCAGATCACCCAGAACTCTGCAGCCCGTGTCCTCTCCCGCACCGGCTCCGCGACCCCATCATCCCCACCCGCCCGGCTCCACCGACTCCCCATAGAGTTTGAGGATAGAGCTCAAAATCCTTGTCCTCACTTTCAAGGCCCTCCACGGCGTTGCCCCCTCCTATATCTCTGACCACTGACCCACTATGAACCTACAGCTGCCTCCGGTCTGCCCCATGTCCTCCGCCCAGACAGATTCTCATTGTCGGTCGGGCCTTCAAGCTCTCTGCCCCCACCCTCTGGAATTCCATTACATATTCCCTCACTCCCTCCTTTGCCTCCTTCGAAGCACATCTCAAGACCCTCCTCTTCGACCGCACGTTTGGCAGTTATTGTGAGTGTCTCGAGAGCCACAGAGACAACGGGAACAACAGAGAGAAATGATCATTTGTTGCGGGGAAGAGGGGGAAAGACAAAGAAACATAAATTCTTCTGTTGCAGCAAAAAAGTTCCGAGCATTTTAATGAGCGTTTGTAATACAGAAACCCATAACCATTTGCTTTCCTGTAACAATCCCAGTTATAACCAGAGGCACATCAAAATGCCGAGTGATCCGGTGTTCACAAAGTCCTGTTACCCCTCGTGGGGTTTCTCTCTCTGACCATCAATGGTTATTTTCTGTTGTGGATCTGTTTCTGTTCCTCACTCCCTCACTCACTTACACACTCACTCACACACTCACTCACACACTCACTTCCTCACTTTCTCACTCGCTCACTCACTTACACACTCACTCACACACTCACTCACTCACACACTCACTTCCTCACTCCCTCGCTCGCTCACTTACACACTCACACACTCACTCACTCACATACTTACTCACACATTCACTCGCTCACACACACTCACTCGCTCATTCGCTCATTTACACACTCACTCACACACTCACTCACACACACTCACTCGCTCACACACTCACTCGCTCACACACTCAAACTCACTCACACACCCACTCACACACTCACTCACAAACTCACTTGCTCAATCACATTCTCACTCACTTCCTCACTCTCTCACACTCACTCTCACACACACACATACACTCACACACGCTCACTCGCTCACACAAACACTCACTCACTCGCTCACACTCACTCACTCACTCGCTCACACTCACTCACGCTCACTCGCTCACACACACTCACGCTCACTCACTCGCTCACACTCACTCACTCTCTCACACCCATCCTCTGGACGTGTAAATAAAGTTAAACACTTGGACTGAATACAATGCAGTAAATTCTACATATTATCATCATCATCTTCCACATGATTCGGTTGTTAGTCAGTGCACTGTAAGGGGGGGACGGGGGCGGGACATGGGGGTAACAGGACTTTGTGACTTTGTCTATCGCTTCAGAAATCAGAATATTGGAGTTATTGTAAAAACTCATATTATTAACAATAATAATCTTTGCATTTTATACCACCCCTCAGCACATCTTCGAGATGTCTCAAAGCGCTTCACACTATACACTGTAACGTGAATTAACTGTGTATTTTGTGGGCGAAACGTGGCAGCCAATTGCGCACAGCAGTGAGTGTCCCACACACAGCCGTGGGGTGAGTGATCACATTTATTTATTTGTTTGTTTATTTATTTATTTGTTTATTTATTTGTTGGTTTGTTTTTTTTGGGGGGAGGGAGTATTATTCCTCTTATTATCAAGCTCTCTGGGGCACTGCCCTGTGTGAGGGGTGCTATATAAATGCAAGTTGCTGTCGCTATTATTATTTAACAAGTGTTTGTTGCCTCTGAAAAACGCTCACTGGATCTCCTCGCGCTCCTCCTCTTCCTCCTCGAAGTCCTGGTCCTGGTCGGCCGTGGCGTCCTGGTATTGCTGATACTCCGACACCAGGTCATTCATGTTGCTCTCGGCCTCCGAGAACTCCATCTCGTCCATGCCCTCGCCCGTGAACCAGTGCAGGAAAGCCTTCCTCCTGAACATGGCAGAGAACTGCTCCGAGATGCGCTTGAAGAGCTCCTGGATGGCGGTGGAGTTGCCGATGAAGGTGGAGGCCATGGTGAGGCCGCGAGGAGGGATGTCACACACGGCCACCTTGACGTTGTTGGGGATCCACTCCACAAAGTAGCTGCTGTTCTTACTCTGCACCGACAGCATCTGCTCGTCGATCTCCTTCATGGACATGGAGCCGCGGAAGATGGCGGCCACGGTGAGGTACCGGCCGTGCCGCGGGTCGCAGGCCGCCATCATGTTCTTTGCGTCGAACATCTGCTGTGTGAGCTCGGGCACGGAGAGGGTCCGGTACTGCTGGCTGCCGCGGCTGGTCAGGGGGGCGAAGCCGGGCATGAAGAAGTGCAGGCGGGGGAAGGGCACCATGTTGACCGCCAGTTTGCGCAGGTCGGCGTTCAGCTGCCCCGGGAAGCGCAGTGAGGTGGTGACGCCGCTCATGGTGGACGACACCAGGTGGTTGAGGTCGCCGTAGGTGGGCGTGGTCAGCTTGAGGGTGCGGAAGCAGATGTCGTACAGGGCCTCGTTGTCGATGCAGTAAGTCTCGTCGGTGTTCTCCACCAGCTGGTGCACGGACAGGGTGGCGTTGTAGGGCTCCACCACCGTGTCCGACACCTTGGGAGACGGCATGACACTGAACGTGTTCATGATACGGTCGGGGAACTCCTCCCGGATCTTACTGATCAGCAGCGTCCCCATCCCCGAGCCTGTGCCCCCGCCCAGGGAGTGCGTCAACTGGAAACCCTGCAGACAGTCACAGTTCTCACACTCCTTCCTCAGTACGTCCATCACCGAGTCCACCAGCTCAGCGCCTTCTGTGTAATGCCCTTTGGCCCAGTTGTTTCCTGCACCCGTCTGCCCTGATATCAGCAACAAAGAAAGAATAATAATAATTACAGAATGACATTCTCACAGTGCCTGCCGCTCACGTCAGGAGGTCATCCCAAGGCGCTGGACAGTCAGGCTGGGGGTTGGGATCAGGAGGGGGAGAGGGCAGGGAGGGTGGGGGTAGGAGGAGGCTCTTCAGATGGGCCTTGAAGGAGGTGAGGGAGGAGGCGAGGGAGAGGGACTGTGGAATGGCGTTTCCCAAATCCACCTTCAGTGGCCCTATTCCATTGCTTGTTTCTCATCGACTCCTAATTTAACTAAAAAATGTCAGTCCTCTTGAAATTTGACAGTTTTTTTTATATAACCTCATCGGTTCTTGTGACTGCATTGTGATCGCTGTTGCTCAATACTCCAGCTGAGGTCTAACCAATGACCTATAGAGGTTTAGGGGAACTTCCTTGCTTTTGTACTCTGTGCCTCTATGTATAAAGCCAAGGATCCCATATGGCTCAAACAACCTGTTCTGCCACCTTCAAAGACCTGTGAACCCCAGGTCTCTCTGGTCCTGAACCCCCTTTAAAACTACCATTTAGTGTATTGCCTCTCCTCATTCTTCCTCCCAAAATGCACCACTCACACTTCTCTGCATTAAACTTCATCTGCCGCGTGTCGGCCCATTTCACCAGCCGGTCCATCTCCTCCTGCAGTCTGCTCTATCCTCCTCACTGTTTACCACGTTCCCAAGTTTTGTATCATCTGCAAACTTTAAAATGTTGCTCTTTATACTCAAGGCCAAGTCATATAAGTGCTCTGAGACGCCGTCCGGTGTGGAGGGAGCTATATAAATCCAAGTTGTTATATATCAAAAAGAGTAGAAAATAATATATAGGAAAATGAAGGACCTGGGGGTCCTGATTGACGATAAATTGAAGCTCTCCCAACAATGCTCTGTGGCAGTGAATAAAGCAAACCAGATGTTGGGATGTATCAAAAGATCAATAGCAGCCAAAATAGTGGGGAAATAGTGCCACTGTATAATAATAATAATCCTTGCATTTGATATAGTGCTTTTCACGTCGGGAGGACGTCCCAAAGCGCTTCACAGAACACACTGTAAAGTGAATTGACTGCATATTTGTGGGCGAAATCATTGGTGAGACTGTACTTAGAGACTGTGTATAGTTCTGGTCACCGCAGTACAAAAAGGATATTGGAGAAATCGAGAAGATACAGAGGACGGCAAACAAAATGAAGGAATGGAAGGACTGAATAAATTAGGCAACAACAACAACATTACATTTGTAAAGGGCAGGATTGTTTCCACTTGTGGGGGAGACCAAAACCAGGGCCATCAACATAAAATAATAATAATAATAATAATAATCCTTACATTTGATATAGCGCTTTTCACATCGGGAGGACGTCCCAAAGCGCTTCACAGAACACACTGTAAAGTGAATTGACTGTATATTTGTGGGCGAACGCGGCAGCCAATTGCGCACAGCAATGTCCCTCAAACAGTCGTAGATTGAAAATGACCAATTTATTATTGTTTTTTTGGAGGGATTATTATTAGGCTCTGTGTGGAGTAAGGAAACTTGCCCAAGGTTTCGCCCTCTGCCTGGAATTGAACTCAGGTCTCTCGCTTGCAAAGCGAGTGCTCTAACCACTGAGCTACAGGACTCCACAAAATAGTCACTAATAGATCAAACAGGAAAGTTAGAAGAAATGTCTTCACACAGAGAGTAGTGGGAATGTGGAACAATGCTCCACAAGGAGTTGTTGAGGCAAATAGCACAGATGTACTTAAGGGAAAGCTCGAGAGGTACCTGAGGGAGAAAGGAACAGAAGGTTAGGCTTGAAGGAAGGGGAAGGGCAGGAGGGGCTCATGTGGAGCATAAACACTGGCACAGACCAGTTGGGCCAAATGGCCTGTTTCTGTACTGTTTATTCTAATGGATTCTAACGTATTAAAGCGCCTTTCACGTTGGGAGGACACCCCAAGTCGCTGAACAGTCAGAGATCATTTGGGGATCACACTGGAAAAGAGAAGATTGAGAGGTGACATGATTACTGTCTTTAAGATTCTAAAACCAAAACCAGGGGCAAAACAATCCACATCATGACAGAAACAGAGGGAGCTGGGAACCCTCAGCAGGTCAGGCAGCATCTATGGAGACAGGAAAGAGACAGGAAAGTCAACGTTTCGGATCCACAACCTTTCATCAGAACTGACGAAGGGTCGTGGACCCGAAACATTGACTCACTTTCCTTTCGCCATAGATGCTGCCGGACCTGCTGAGGTTCCCAATCACTTCTGTTTTTGTTTCAGATTCCAGCCTTTGCAGTATTTTGTGTTTAGTTCATGACGCGCTGCTTCAACGTGTCCAGAATAGTAAACCAGGGGACACGGCCTACGATTGAACAAATCTACGCAAACACTATTTCAGTGAGCGAATAGTGACCCTGTGGAACAGGCTCCCTGGGGAGACGGTTGAAGCAGGAAATGTTGATTCTTTCAATCACAGATTAGATAGTTTTGTTTTAGGGAATAACATGATGGGATACAGCACATAGGGAGATGGGAACATATGTGCATGTGACTGCCAGGGAGGTGGAAGGCCAACTAGATGGACCTTGGTCTTTTTTCGTCCAGCATTTCTTATGTTCTTATGTTATGACGTGTCCAATTCTGGGCACCACACTTTAGGAAGGATGTCAGGTCCTTGGAGAGGGAACAGAGGAGATTTACCAGGATGATACCAGGGATGAGGGACTTTAGTTATGTGGAGAGACTTGAGAAGCTGAGATTGTTCCCCTGAGAGCAGAGAAGGTTAAGGGGAGATTCAATAGAGATTTGAAAACAAGTGCACGGATAAGTGTTTCAGCTGTGACTGAGGAAGGTTTAGTCAGTACAAAACTGAATAGCTTTATTCGAAAGCTACAGTAGATTCCTGATAACTCAACAAGTTAAGCTGATACCTGGCTTAACTTGTCACTATCCTTTAAGTCATCAGGCTGTCACATTTATTTCTGTATTTATACACATGCCAAGCTCACTACTCCTGATAACTAGTCACTGAGCCCTTTTCTTTTGGAGTGATAATAATACTTACATTTGATATAGTGCCTTATCACGTCTCAAAGCGCTTCAGAGGTTATTCTGTAAAGTGTAGTGACTGTGGATTTGTAGGTGAACATGACAGCCAGTTGCACACAGCAGTGTCCCCACACACAGCCGTGGGGTGAGTGGCCAATATTATTTGGAAAATTGTTGTCCAGGACACCGGGAGAGAGAGAAACTCCCTTCTCTTTTCCAATAGCCCCGCGGGATCTTTACCATCCACCTGAACAGGCAGACGGGACCTCGGGTTAACGTCTCCTCCCGAGGACGGCACCTCCCACAGTGCAACCCCCCCCCCACACAGTGCCCCCCAACCCCCTCCCACAGTGCCCCCCCACCCCCAGCGCTGTATTGGAGCATCAGCTTAGACTGTGTATGAGTTCAACAACAATAACAACAAGATTACATGTGTAAATCGCTTTTCACGTCGGGAGGATGTCCCAAGGTGCTGGACAGACAGAGTTATGGACCCGAGCTGGGGGTCAGGAGCGGTGCGGGTGGAGGGCAGGGGGGGAAGGAGAGTGACTGAAGGAACAGTCAAAGAAGAGGGCCTTGAGACGGAGCTTGAAGGAGGCGAGGGAGGGGGCGAGGGAGGGGCCGAGGTGGAGGAACTGCGGGATAGAGTTCCAGAGGGTGGGGGCAGAGTGGCAGAAGGCCCACCCGCCAATATTGGGGGCGAGCGAGGCGGGGGACGTGAAGCAGAGGGAGCGAGCAGGATGGTAGGGGGTTAGGAGGTGGCAGAGGTCGGGGGGAGCAAGACCATGGAGGGCTTTGAAGGTGAGGACCAGGATCTTGAACTGTGTGATGGGAAGCCAGTGGAGTCGGGCGAGGATGGGGGTGATAGGGTCACGGAGCCGGTGCGGGAGAGGACACGGGCTGCAGAGTTCTGGATGATCTGCCGCCTATGGAGGGAGGAGTCGAGTTGGGGGCCGACAAGCAGTGAGTTTGCACAGTCGAGCCTCGATGTAATGAAGGTGTGTGTGAGGGTCTCGGGGGCTGCGGTGTGAGACAGTGGTGGAGCCGGCGATGTTGTGGAGGTGGGGAAAGCAGAGCGAGTCATGGCATGGATGTGGGGAAGAAAGGTTGTTGAGGGTCCAACAAGACCCCAAGGTTCGGGACTGGCTCAGTGAGGGGGAGTGAGCCCCAGGGATGGTGATGCTGTCAGCGCCTGAGGTGAGGAGGCGCTGACGGGAGCCAATCAGGAGCCTCAGTCTTGTTGACGTTCAACTATAGAAAGTTCGCTCTCATCCAGGACCTGATGTCTGACAGACATTGTGTCAGGACAGCAGTGGGTCCTGGAGTCAATAGTGGAGGCAGAGAGAGAGAGAGTTGACCCCATGTCTGCGGATGATGTCAGAGGGAACATATAGATATTGAAGAGGAGGGAACCAAGGACAGAACCCTGAGGAACGCCACACAAGACAGTGCGGGGGCTGGAGGAGAAGCTGTTTGAGGAGATGAAGTGAAGGTGGTGTGAGAGGTACGAGGTTGAGGTGAGAGGAGAGGCAGTGGATGAGAATAGAGCGGTCAACGGTGTCGAAGGCAGCAGAGAGCTCAAGGAGGACAAGGAGGCAGAGGGAGCCCTGGTCGCAGATGGACAGAATATCATTTGTCACTGACCAGGGTGGTTTCTGTGCTGTGGGCGGCACGGAAGCTCAATTGAAGGGGTTCAGAGAGCGAGTGGCGGGAGAGGAAGAACGGGACGCGACGATTCGTTCCAGAGCCGAGGAGAGGAAAGGGAGGTTGGAGATGGGGCTGTAGCTGGAGAGAGAATAGGGATGGGGATGATGGGGCTGTTTTATGGGGATGGGAATAGTGCCAGTGGATAAGGAGAGGTTGGTAATGTTGGTTAAAAGAGGGGACAGGAGGTGGAGTTGGGAGGTGTGGAGAGGGGTGGAGATGGGGTCAAGGAAGCACGTGGTGGGCTTAATTTTTGAGATGATGGAGGTGAGGGAAGAGGGGGAGACAGGGTCAAAGGTGTGTAGGGAGGGATGTGTGGGTGCTGGGGCGTGAGAGGGAGGTGGCAAGGGGGTAAGGGTGGATGGGAAGAGGCGGCCGAACGAATCCCCCTATTTTGGATTCAAGGAAGTCCAGCATCTTCTCGCAGTTGGAGTTGGAGGAGAGGATGAGTGAGGCACGGGATGGTGGACAGAGGAGGCGGTTAGTGGTGGAGAAGAGGAGCCTGGGATTGTCCTTGGCCTCCAAGATTCAAGTCCCTACGTGGGATAAAATACTAACTGCACTAATGCAAACTGGTAACGCTTCCACCTTTTGCCTGGTCAGCTAATGCTATGATCTCTCCAACAATGAGCGGACGCTGTTATTGGCACTTTGCTGAGTCAGCCAAACATGTTCAAATCCGACCAAAATCAGCCACTCGTCAGACAAGGCTTTTCAATAGAGCCGTTCACTGCTGAAGAAAGGAAATCACATTGAGTTCATTCCATTTGCATTACCTCATCTTGTTGGACCAGTTCATAACGTGCGACCAAGTATTTGAGCCCCGACACCAGGAGAAGCTGATTTCATTCCGTACTTGTTACATTTTACTAAGGAGAGCAATTTTAGAGCCTATTAAACACCTGATATAGCAATAATAATAAATAATAATAAAAGTCCTTGCATTTGATATAGCACCTTATCATGTCATTGAGATGTCTCAAAGTGCTTCATGGAATATACTGTTAAGTGTAGTGACTGTGTATTTTATGGGTGAATCACGGAGGGGGGAGGGAAGGCAGAGAGGTGGGAGGGAGACCAAAGGCACGGTTGAAGAGAAGGGTCTTGAGACCGGCCTTGAAGGAGGCGAGGGAGGAAGCGAGGCGAAGGGACCGTGGGATGGAGTTCCAGAGTGTAGGGGCAGAGAGACTGAAAGCCCGGCCACCGAGGGTAGGGCAGGTCAGGCGGGAGACATAGAGCAGCCGGAGCCCGATGAACGGAGGGAGTGGGCAGGTTGTTAGGGAGTCAGCAGGTCAGAGAGGTAGGAGGGGGTGGCCTTGGAAGTGAGGATGAGGATCTTGAACTCGATCCTCTGGGGGATGGGGAGCCAGTGGAGGGAGTGATGGGGTCGGGTGAGGGTGGGAGTGATGGGGTCGGGCGAGGGTGGGGGTGATGGGGTCGGGCGAGGGTGGGAGTGATGGGGTCTGGCGAGGGTGGGGGTGATGGGGTCGGGCGAGGGTGTGGGTGATGGGGTCGGGTGAGGGTGGGGGTGATGGGGTCGGGCGAGGGTGGGGGTGATGGGGTCGGGCGAGGGTGGGAGTGATGGGGTCGAGCGAGGGTGGGGGTGATGGGGTCGGGCGAGGGTAGGAGTGATGGGGTCGGGCAAGGGTGGGAGTGATGGGGTCGGGTGAGGGTGGGAGTGATGGGGTCGGGCGAGGGTGGGAGTGATGGGGTCGGGCGAGGGTGGGAGTGATGGGGTCGGGCGAGGGTGGGAGTGATGGGGTCGGGCGAGGGTGGGAGTGATGGGGTCACGGAGTCTGGTCGTGAGAGTACATGAGCTGCAGAGTTGTGGATGATCTGCAGGTTGTGAAGGGAAGAGGTGGGAAGGCCGATGAGGAGGGAGTTCCCGTAATCGAGCCTTGAGGTGACGAATGTGTGGGTGAGGGTTTGGGGGCCTGAGGGGTGAGGCAGTGTTGCAGAGGTGGTGGTGGGCAGTGCCGGTCATGGCGCGGATGTGGGGGGAGAAAGGACAGTTGAGGGTCAAACAAGACCCCCGGTTCCTGACTGGCTCAGTGAGGGTGAGAGTGCAGCCGTGGAGGCTGGTGCTGCCAGTGCCCGAGGGGCGGACCTGCTGGCACGAGGCGTGTGGGGTAAGGGAACGTGCCTCAGGTTTCGCCCTGCCCTGGAGGTCCTCTCACTTGCTTGGAATAATCTGTTTGTATGACGCTGCTGTGCCAACTGGCTGCCATATTTCGCCCACAAAATACCCAGTCAATCTACTCTACAATATATCCTGCAAAGCACTTGGAGACATCTCATTGATTTGATAAAGCGCAATATCAAATGCAAGGATTATTATTAATAAAACTGTAAAACTGTTGGATTGTGTAAACGTTTCCTTCGCCAGTTTTTAAAGTTATAAAAGATGGAACATTACTCGGTCGTGATCGAAAGCCTCCGAGTTGCTTGCAGGCAAAACAAAAGGGAATGATTCTTGTGCAGTGAAGTCACTATGTTGTTTGCACAGAAACCCATCGTGAACTTGCAGACACTTATTTTGGAAGAACAACAGATGATTTCTGAACTTCAGAGATTCGATTATTTCAGTACAGAAGGAAGCCATCCATATCTATGACCTACTTAACATCTATCCCATTTCCCTGCTATTATTCCTGCAATACCGTTTGATTTATAATAATAACAATCCTTGCATTTGATACAACGCCTTATCACATTGTTGAGACGTCTCAAAGCGCTTCACAGATTAAACTAAAGTAAATTGACTGGATGTTTTGTGGGCGAAACACGACAGCCAATTGCGCACAACAGTGACCCACAAACAGTGACCAAAATTGGATTGAGTGACCAAATTATTATCTTTGTTTGAAGGGATTATTACCCCCAGAATGTGATCCACTAATCAACTAACAAGTGGGTTCCTACTCACTGCTGGTAACCAGAGGCGCGGGGAGTAGGGAAACTTGCCCAAGGTTTCGCTCTGCCCGGGAGCCAAACTCGGCCCTCTGGCTCGCGAGGCGAGGGCTCTAACCCTGAGCTACAGTCTGCACAGGATTTCTTTATTCTCCAAGTGCTTCACCGTTTCTACTCCATGTAACATATTTGACTGTTCAACCACCATATATGGTAACGCACTCCACAACCCAATAAACACCCGTGGAAAACATTTATAGCAGGAAATGCATTATTCCTAAACAGTTTCTGGTCCCCAGTTATCACTGGGGATAAATTAAACAGTTTAACAACTGGAAATAGAAAATGCAGTTGAAAACCTCTCTGTAATGACAGATGTTGACTGACCCTCCACCCCCTGACTCCTGTAGAATGGTTTCTCTCACAGGCATTTCACATCACAAACCACAGAGGGTTTCCGCAGCAGAGACTCCAGACTTCACTCACAGTCACCGGACTAGAATGTCTTACAGTTATTCTTCATTGTAAGTCAATATTTGGTGTCAGCCTGTTTCAGTGTGTAACACTCTCCCTCCGAGTCACACGGTTGTGGGTTCAAGCCCCACGTCAGGACTTTGAGCTCAGTCTAGGCTGACATTCCAGTGCAATACATGGGGGGGTGTGGCATTGTCGGAGACGCCACTCTTTGGATGAGACTTTAAACTAACCTCCCGTCTGCCCGTTCAGAAACATGTTACAGAACCCATGGCACTACACAAACAGAGAAGAGGGTTGGTCCCGATTACAGAGCCCTCGCCTCGCAAGCGAGAGGACCCGGGCTTGATTCCCGGACATGGCGAAACCTAAGGCAAGTTTCCTTACTCCACATGGCTCTGTTTACCAGCAGTCATAGGAACCCGGTTGTTAGTCGATTGTTTTGAAGGAATTATTAGTCCCGGAAAAGCGATCCACCAATTGACAAACAACCATTGAGACGTCTCAATGACGTGATAAGGTGCTCTATCGAATGCAAAGATTATTATTATTATTATGACTGTATCAAGCTGCTTTGACAATGAGTTCAGCTTTCCAGTTGCTAACACCATTACTGGTGCCTTATAATAATAATAATAATAATAATCCTTGCATTTGATATAGCGCTTTTCACGTCAGGAGGACGTCCCAAAGCGCTTCACAGAACACACTGTAAAGTGAATTGACTGTATATTTGTGGGCGAACGCAGCAGCCAATTGCGCACAGCAATGTCCCACAAACAGTCGTAGATTGAAAATGACCAATTTATTATTGTTTTTGGTTTTGGAGGATTATTATTAGGCTCTGTGTGGAGTAAGGAAACTTGCCCAAGGTTTCGCTCTGTCTGGAATTGAACTCAGGTCTCTCACTTGCAAAGCGAGTGCTCTAACCACTGAGCTACAGGACTCCATCACAGCTTATCACAGCTGTTGATTTCCACCTGTTACAAGGTTCTATGTGTAGGTTATATACAAACATAACTTAGATAACTATTTGGGAAGGGCAAGTTTGCACGGAGAGAGCGGGGCAGTGGGGCTGATTTGGAAGCTCTTTTCAAAGAATTGGCACAGACATGATGGGCCGAATGGCCTCCTTCTGTGCTGTATAATTCTATATTTCTATATGTCAAACTCCCAGTTTAGTTTGGAGACTCCCAAACACGGTGATGGGTTTCTGCATGTGTCAGACACCCGGCTGACCAAAGCCAGCCCTTTCCCAGTACTGAAATTATTATTAAGGGGGTAATAAATCCTTAAAAAAAAATAATAATTTGGTCACTCAGTTCAATGACTGTTTGTGGGACACTGCTGTGTGCAATTGGCTGCTGCGTTTCACCCACAAAATACACAGTCACTACACTTTACGGTGTATTCTGTGAAGCACTTTGAAACATCTCGAAGATGTGATGAGGCATTATATCAAATGCCAGGATTAATATTATTATGATGATTATTATTACTGTGTTGAGCTGCTCTGTCAATGAGTTCAGTTTCCAGCTTCTATTACAAAAAGGCAGATCACTAAACTTCCAAATGAACGCTGTGACGTGTGAGGAATCGTCTTCATGTGAGACTCTGGGAAGTGAGGATTATATGACTCCGCAGCGTGTCCTGGAACCAGCGGTTTGCCAACTGTTTGACCTGAATCTTATTTCAGTCACTGCTCCTCCAAACACACACAGGACACATCAAAGCATATGGGGTGGGGTTCGGGGGGGGGATGGGGGGGGTGGAGAGGGCAAAGAGTGGGGTTTAAACCCGGGATCAGAAACAAGCGACAATGTCACTCACCAAAAATGAAGTTATCGGGTCTGAAAAGTTGTCCTAAGGTTCCCGAGCGGACACTGTCCATCGTCCCCGGTTCCAGATCCAACAAAATGGCCCTCGGGACATACTTCTGGGCTGGAAACACAGAACAGTCGTCATTATACACTGAATCACACAATGTTACAGCACAGAAGGCCATTCAGCCACCAACCCCCCTCTACCCCAACTAGCCCCCCTCTACCCCAACTAGCCCCCCTCTACCCCAACTAGACCCCTCTACCCCAACTAGCCCCCTCTACCCCAACTAGCCCCCCTCTACCCCACCAACCCCCCTCTACCCCAACTAGCCCCCTCTACCCCAACTAGACCCCTCTACCCCAACTAGCCCCCTCTACCCCAACTAGCCCCACTCTACCCCAACTAGCCCCCACTCTACCCCAACTAGCCCCCTCTACCCCAACTAGCCCCCTCTACCCCACCAACCCCCCTCTACCCCAACTAGCCCCCTCTACCCCAACTAGCCCCCTCTACCCCAACTAGCCCCCTCTACCCCAACTAGCCCCCTCTACCCCAACTAGACCCCTCTACCCCAACCAGCCCCCACTCTACCCCAACCAGACCCCACTCTACCCCAACCAGACCCCACTCTACCCCAACTAGCCCCCACTCTACCCCAACTAGCCCCCTCTACCCCAACTAGCCCCACTCTACCCCAACTAGCCCCCTCTACCCCAACTAGCCCCACTCTACCCCAACTAGCCCCCTCTACCCCAACTAGCCCCCTCTACCCCAACTAGCCCCCTCTACCCCAACTAGCCCCACTCTACCCCAACTAGCCCCCTCTACCCCAACTAGCCCCCTCTACCCCAACCAGCCCCCTCTACCCCAACTAGCCCCCACTCTACCCCAACTAGCCCCCACTCTACCCCAACTAGCCCCCTCTACCCCAACTAGCCCCCTCTACCCCACCAACCCCCCTCTACCCCAACTAGCCCCCTCTACCCCAACTAGCCCCCTCTACCCCAACTAGCCCCCTCTACCCCAACTAGCCCCCTCTACCCCACCACCCCCTCTACCCCAACTAGCCCCCTCTACCCCAACTAGCCCCCCTCTACCCCAACTAGCCCCCTCTACCCCAACTAGCCCCCTCTACCCCAACTAGCCCCCCTCTACCCCAACTAGCCCCCCTCTACCCCAACTAGCCCCCTCTACCCCAACTAGCCCCTCTACCCCAACTAGCCCCCTCTACCCCAACTAGCCCCCTCTACCCCACTAGCCCCTCTACCCAACTAGCCCCTCTACCCCAACTAGCCCCCCTCTACCCCAACTAGCCCCCCTCTACCCCAACTAGCCCCCTCTACCCCAACTAGCCCCCTCTACCCACCAACCCCCCTCTACCCCAACTAGCCCCCTCTACCCCAACTAGCCCCACTCTACCCCAACTAGCCCCCTCTACCCCAACTAGCCCCCTCTACCCCAACTAGCCCCCTCTACCCCAACTAGCCCCCTCTACCCCACCAACCCCCCTCTACCCCAACTAGCCCCCTCTACCCCAACTAGCCCCCCTCTACCCCAACTAGACCCCTCTACCCCAACTAGCCCCCTCTACCCCACCACCCCCCTCTACCCCAACTAGCCCCCTCTACCCCAACTAGCCCACTCTACCCCAACTAGCCCCCTCTACCCCAACTAGACCCCTCTACCCCAACTAGCCCCCTCTACCCCAACTAGCCCCCTCTACCCCACCAACCCCCCTCTACCCCAACTAGACCCCTCTACCCCAACTAGCCCCACTCTACCCCAACTAGCCCCCACTCTACCCCAACTAGCCCCCACTCTACCCCAACTAGACCCCACTCTACCCCAACTAGCCCCCTCTACCCCAACTAGACCCCACTCTACCCCAACTAGCCCCTCTACCCCAACTAGCCCCCTCTACCCCAACTAGCCCCCACTCTACCCCAACTAGCCCCACTCTACCCCAACTAGCCCCCTCTACTCCAACTAGCCCCACTCTACCCCAACTAGCCCCCTCTACCCCAACTAGCCCCCTCTACCCCAACTAGCCCCCTCTACCCCAACTAGCCCCACTCTACCCCAACTAGCCCCCTCTACCCCAACTAGCCCCCTCTACCCCAACTACCCCCTCTACCCCAACTAGCCCTACTCTACCCCAACTAGCCCCACTCTACCCCAACTAGCCCCACTCTACCCCAACTAGCCCCACTCTACCCCAACTAGCCCCACTCTACCCCAACTAGCCACACTCTGACCCCAACTAGTTGCACTCTACCCCAACTAGCCCCACTTTGACCCCAACTAGCCCCACTCTGACCCCAACTAGCCCCACTCTATCCCAACTATCCCCACTCTACCCCAACTAGCCCCACTCTACCCCAACTATCCCCACGCTACCCCAACTAGCCCCACTCTGACCCCAACTAGCCCCACTCTGACCCCAACTAGCCCCACTCTATCCCAACTATCCCCACTCTACCCCAACTATCCCCACTCTACCCCAACTATCCCCACGCTACCCCAACTAGCCCCACTCTGACCCCAACTAGCCCCACTCTGACCCCAACTATTCCCACTCTACCCCAACTAGCCCCACTCTGACCCCAACTAGCCCCACTCTTACCCCAACTAGCCCCACTCTGACCCCAACTAGCCCCACTCTTACTCCAACTAGCCCCACTCCCCCACTCTTACCCCAACTAGCCCCACTCTGACCACAACTAGCCCCATTCTTACCCCAACTATCCCCACCCTTACCCCAACTAGCCCCACTCTTACCCCAATTAGCCCCACTCTTACCCCAACTAGTCACACTCCCCCACTCTTACCCCAACAAGCCCCTCTCCCCCACTCTTACCCCAACTAGCCCCACTACCCCACTCTTACTCCAATTAGCCCCACTCTTACCCCAACTAGTCACACTCCCCCACTCTTACCCCAACAAGCCCCTCTCTCCCACTCTTACCCCAACTAGTCCCCACTCCCCCACTCTTACCCCAACTAGTCCCATTCTCCCACCCTTACCCCAACTAGTCCCCACTCCCCCACTCTTACCCCAACTAGCCCCACTCCCCCGCTCTTACCCCAACTAGTCTCCACTCCCCCACTCTTACCCCAACTAGTCCCCACTCCCCCACTCTTACCCCAACTAGTCCCCACTCCCTCACTCTTACCCCAACTAATCCCACTCCCCTCGCTCTTACCCCAACTAGCCCCACTCCTCTGCTCCTACCCCAACTTTTCCCACTCCCCCACTCTTACCCCCAATAGCCTTGTAAAAAAAAATTATTTTCAAGTGCACATTCAATTCGCTTTTGAAAGCTATTATTATCGCATCAAATTCCACCACCTCTTCAGACAGTGCATTCCAGATCACAACAATACTCTAAAAAACGTCTCCTCATCTCCCCTCTGGTTCTTTTGCAAAATATCTTAAATCTGTGCCCTCTGGTTACCAACCCTCCCACCCGAGGAAACAGTTTCTCCCTATTTACTCGATTAAAACCGCTCATCATTGTGAACACGTCTATTAAATCTCGCCTTAACCTTCTCTGCTCTAAGGAGAACAATCCCAGCCTCTCTAGTCTCTCCACATAACTGACGTCCCTCATCTCTGGTAACAACAAAATATATATACAATTAAACAAACATACACACAAAATAAGGAAATGTTTTGTCTATAAAAATTCTAACTCCATATCAACCTGTCTGCTCCCTCCACTCAGCGAGCTTCCCCGCGTCACCCACCCCACCATCTCTGCCCCCACCCTCTGGAACTCCATTCCAGTCCCTTCGTCTCGCCCCGTTCCTTGCCTCCTTCACGGTGTATCTCAAGACCCTCCTCTTCGACCGTGCCTTCGGCAATGTCTGCAAATAAAAAACTCCCCCCACCCCCCACCCCCCACACACACACAAACCAGTTAGACTTACAGGAGGCTTCGTTGTAATAGACATTAATCCTCTCCAGTTGTAAATATGAATCCCCATTGTAATTGCCAACGGGATCTATTCCGTGCTCATCGCTGATCACCTCCCAGAACTGAGGGGGAGAGGAAAGTGGAAAGTCAGGTTATAGGAACTGAACACATCAAAAACATCCAAAAAGATCTAAACCAAACAACATATCACCCACTCACCCAACACCCACCCTAACGCCCTAACGCCTCCAACCCCCCACCACCCCCACACCACACACAGTAATCTACACACAGTAATCTACACACAGTAATCTACACACACAGTAATCTACACACACAGTAATCTACACACACAGTAATCTACACACAGTAATCTACACACACAGTAATCTACACACACAGTAATCTACACACACAGTAATCTACACACACAGTAATCTACACACAGTAATCTACACACACAGTAATCTACACACACAGTAATCTACACACACAGTAATCTACACACACAGTAATCTACACACACAGTAATCTACACACACAGTAATCTACACACACAGTAATCTACACACACAGTACAACAACAACAACAACAAGATTCCATTTATGGAGCGCCTTTCACGTCAGGAGGACGTCCCAAGGCACTGCACAGTTGGGTCAGGACCCGAGCATTGGGGGAAATGGTCAGGGTGAGGGGAGGGAAGGGAGGGAGAGAGGAGGGGGGAAATGGTCAGGGTGAGGGGAGGGAAGGGAGGGAGCGAGGAGGGGGGAAATGGTCAGGGTGAGGGGAGGGAAGGGAGGGAGCGAGGAGGGGGGAAATGGTCAGGGTGAGGGGAGGGAAGGGAGGGAGCGAGGAGGGGAGAAATGGTCAGGGTGAGGGGACGGAAGGGAGGGAGCGAGAAGGGGGGAAATGGTCAGGTTGAGGGGAGGGAAGGGAGGGAGCGAGGAGGGGGGAAATGGTCAGGGTGAGGGGAGGGGAGAGGGAGCGAGGAGGGAGGAAATGGTCAGGGTGAGGGGAGGGAAGGGAGGGAGCGAGGAGGGGGAAATGGTCAGGGTGAGGGGAGGGAAGGGAGGGAGCGAGGAGGGAGGAAATGGTCAGGGTGAGGGGAGGGAAGGGAGGGAGCGAGGAGGGGGGAAATGGTCAGGGTGAGGGGAGGGAAGGGAGGGGGCGAGGAGGGGGTAATGGTCAGGGTGAGGGGAGGGGAGGGAAGGGAGGGAGTGGGAGGGAGTAGAGAGTCGAGAGCGGAGCTGAAGGCTGAAGGTCGAAGAGAAAGACCTTGAGACCGGCCTTGAAGGAGGAAAGGGAGGAAGCGGTGAAGGCACTGGGGATGGAGTTCCAGAGCCTCGGGGCTGAGAGGCTGAAGGCCACCGATGGTCGGGCGGTTGGGGCGGGGGACGTGGAGCAGACCGGAGCCAGAGGGACGGAGGGTACGGGCAGGTGAGTGGGGGATAGTAGGTCGGAGAGGTAGGAGGGAGCGAGGCCGTGAATGGCCTTGTAGGTGAGGATGAGGATCTTGAATTCGATCCTCTGGGGGATGGGGAGCAGTGGAGGCGAGTGAGGGCAAGGGTGAGGGTGAGGGCGAGGGTGAGGGCGAGGGTGAGGGTGAGGGCGAGGGTGAGGGTGGGAGTGAGGGTGAGGGTGAGGGCGAGGGTGAGGGTGAGGGCGAGGGTGGGAGTGAGGGTGAGGGTGAGGGCGAGGGTGAGGGCTTGGGTGAGGGCGAGGGTGAGGGTGAGGGCGAGGGTGGGAGTGAGGGTAAGGGTGAGGGCGAGGGTGAGGGCGAGGGTGTGAGTGAGGGTGAGGGTGGGAGTGATGTGGTGCGGTGTCTGGTGTGGGACAGTACACGAGCTGCAGAGTTCTGAATGACCTGCAGTGTGGAGGGAGGGCCGGGAAGGCCGACGAGGAGAGAGGTCCCATAGTCCGGCCTTGAGGTGATAAAGGTGTGGACCAGAGTTTCAGCCGCGTGAGGGGTGAGGTAGTGCCGTAGTCTGGCGATGTTCCGGAGGTGATGGAAGGCGGTGCCAGTTGTGGCGCAGATATGAGGGAGAAAGGACAGCTCAGGGTCGAGGGGAACCCCGAGGGGAGGGAGGAGGAGGAGGGGGTTGAGGAGGAGGTGGAGGGGGGAGTGCGGAGGGGGAGAGGAGGGCTGAGGGTCGAGGGGAACCCCGAGGTTCCTGATGGCTTTGAGAGGTGGAGAGTGCGGAGCTGATGGTGTCAGCGCCTGAGGTGCGGAGGCGCTGACGTGAGCCAATCAGGAGGGCCTCAGTTTTGCGCACGTTGAGCTGAAGAAAGTTGTCTCTCGTCCAGGACTCGATGTCGGACAGACAGCTGTCAGGACATCGGGGGTCGTGGAGTTGAGGGTAGAGGAGGAAAGGTAGAGTTGGGTGTCATCCGCATACATGTGGGAGTGAACCCCATGTCTGCGGATGATGTCACCACAGGGGGAGCATATAGAGGGTGAAGAGGAGGGGACCAAGGACAGAGTAATCTACACACACAGTTTAATATATACACACAGTAATCTACACACACAGTAATTTAAACACACAGTAATCTACATACAGACACACACAGTAATCTACACACACAGTAATCTACACACACAGTAATCTACACACACACAGTAATCTACACACACAGTAATCTACACACACAGTAATCTACACACACAGTAATCTACACACACACAGTAATCTATACACACAGTGTAATGTACCCATACAGTAATATACACACACACTTTAATCTACACACACAGTGTAATGTACACATACAATAATCTCCACAAGCACAGTGATTTACACACACACACAGTGTAATGTACACACACAGTAATCTATACAACCACACAGTGTAATGTACACACGCACAGCAATCGACACACACTGTGTAATGTACATACACACAGTCACCTACACACACATACCGTGTAACATACATACACACAGTAATCTACAGACACATACCGTGTAGCATACATACACACAGTAATCTACACACACATACCGTGTAACATACATACACACAGTAATCTACACACACATACCGTGTAACATACATACACAGTGAAATGTACACACACATTAATCTATACACACACAGTGTACTGTACACACATACAGCAATCTACACACAATCTACACACACACAGTGTAATGTACACACACACAGTAGTCTACACACACACAAACAAAGCTGACAGGAAGGTGAGTTGCGTTGAAATTAAATATAACATTTAAAATACAATATATAAAAACCCAAAGGGCTTTGGACAGCTGTGCAATGCTCTGAATTGCTGGGATACATTTAGCCACTCCCTGCTCTCAGACACCCCAAAAATATTCACACCCAACTTTTATTATCCTCCACCGAACAGCGTGAGCGACATCTATAAAACTGCAACGGTAGAAAGTGTGCAGGCCTGAAGCTCAGTGGTTACAGCCCAGTTAGTAGGACCCGGTTGTTAGTCGTTTGGTGGAAAACTTTCTGGGAGTAATAATCTCTATAAAAAAAATTGTTATTTCAATCCATGACTGTTTGTGGGACATGTTGGGATCAAATAATTGGCTGCTGCCTTTTGCCCACAAAATATAGAGACAATTCACTTTACTGTATATCCTGTGACGTGCTTTGAGGCGTGTCAAAGATGTGATAAAGCGCTGTATCAAATGCTGTGATGATTATTGTCAGTAACTCGGCTCTCGCCTTTCATTCAGATCATTTTATTTTTCTGTGACTATATCGCTGTTTCGATTGCGCATAAAATAAACATGAAGAAATCAAGCCTCAACCATCAGCACGAGCGAAGGCAAAAACACGGATTTCCCTTCTCCCAAGGAGATCAGAGCGAGAGTTAAAGTTTGAACGCACTTTAAAACCCTGTCCTTCCCTCTCGACCCTCACCCCCCACCCCCCAACATTGAGGGTTCAAGATTTGCCCCATAAAATACACAGGCAACAAACTTTACAATATATTCTGTGAAGAGCTTTGAGATGTCTCATAACGACGTGATAAGGCACTGAATCAAATGCAAGGATTATTATTGTAAGGTCAGCCCAGCCCAGTCTGGACTAATAAACCCACTAGAATCCTGCTCGTCGCAAACGTAAACTAATAGCAAATCACCTTGCTTCCGATCTGGTTCCCACATTGCCCGGCCTGGATGTGGACTATTTCCCTCATTGTGGCTGATTCCCAAAGCCTCTGCAGTTCAGGATCCGCTCTTTGCTCTGCTCGGCTGCCTCTGGCCTCTGCTCTGTTGTTTCACATCTGTTTATATACTCGTCTCCCCCCGCCCCACCCCCCCACCCATCCATCTCTCTCTCGCTCTCTCATTGAATCCTCCTCCTCCCATGTTTCCCGGAGGCGGGTTACAGGCCAACACAGCAACTGAAAAATTATTCTCTTCAATACTTTTTTTTAAACTTGGAGCCGAATGATCTCGGGATCGGAGAACACACACACTCTCAATACACCGGACACAATCAGTTCTTTTCTCTCTTTTTAAAAAAATAATCATTACATTTGATACAGCGCCTTATCATGTCTCAAAGCGCTTCACAGGATGTAGTTAGTGGATTGAGTCTGTATCCTGTGAGCAAAAGCAGCCAATTGTGCACAGCAGTGTCTCACTAACAGTCAGGGATTGAGTGACCACATTTTTTTAAAAAGGATTATTACCCCCAGAAAGTGATCCACCAATCGACTAACAACCGGGTTCCTACTGACTGCTGGTAAACACTGTGTGGGGAGTAAGGAACTTGTCTAAGTTTTGCTCTGCCCGAGAATCAAACCCCGTACTCTCTCTTGTGAGGTGAGTGTCTAACCACTGAGCTACAGGACTCCATAGATTCTATGTCTCACCATAATGATTATGGATAATAATATCTACATTAGATCTCTATCCATCTATATGTTTAGCATCCTATCCATCCTTCAGATGAGACGGTAACCCGAGGTCCCGTCTGCCTGTTCAGGTGGATGTTAAAGATCCCGCGGGGCTATTGCAAAAGGGAAGGGAGTTTCTCTCTCACCTCAGGCGCTGACAGCATCACCATCCCTGGGGCTCACTCCCCCTCACTGAGCCAGTCCCGAACCTTGGGGTCTTGTTTGACCCTCAACTATCCTTTCTACCCCACATCTGTGCCATGACCCGCTCTGCCTTCCCCCATCTCCGCAACAGCACCCGGTTCCACCACTGTCTCACACCACAGCCCCCGAGACCCCCACACACACCTTCATTACATCGAGGCTCGACTGTGCAAACTCACTGCTTGTCGGCCCCCAACTCCTCCCTCCACAGGCGGCAGATCATCCAGAACTCTGCAGCCCGTGTCCTCTCCCGCACCGGCTCCGTGACCCTATCACCCCCATCCTCGCCCGACTCCACTGGCTTCCCATCACACAGAGGGTACAGTTCAAGATCCTGGTTCTCACCCCATAGTCTCGCCCCC
This sequence comes from Callorhinchus milii, assembly GCF_018977255.1. Lineage (NCBI taxonomy): Eukaryota > Metazoa > Chordata > Chondrichthyes > Chimaeriformes > Callorhinchidae > Callorhinchus > Callorhinchus milii. The sequence continues at coordinate 125,125,692 of NW_024704743.1, read as the reverse complement.
TCCCTACCTCGACAACCTGCTGACCCCGTATCAGCCTGTCTGCTCCCTCTGCTCAACGGGCTATAGACTCTTCCACGTACCCCGCCTGGCCTCCACCAACCTTGGCCGTCAGGCCTTCAGCCTCTCTGCCCCCATCCTTTGAAACTCCATCCCACAATCCCTTCACCTCGATCCGTCCGTTGCCTCTTTCGAGGCCGCTCTGAAAACCGTCCTCCTCGACCGCGCCCTCAGTCATCCTCCTACCCTCACCCTCCCTGCCCTGCCCTCCACCCTCTCCTGATTCCCACTCCCAGCTGGGGTCCAAATCCCTAACCGTCCAGCACTTTGGGACGTCCTTTCCCAATGTGAAAGGCACTGTGTAACTGATTTGTTGTTGTCTCCCTCGGGGTCCTGGCCGACATTCCCCCAAATAAAATTCATCACTCACTCTAAGGCTGTTTGTGTACAATTGGCTGCTGTGTTTCACCCACAAAATATACAGTCACTGCACTTTACAGTGTATCTGTGAAGCGTTTTAAGACGTCTCCCCAGGGAGCCTTTTCCACAGGGTCACTATTCATGAACATGAAAGGCATTTTACAAATGTAATGTTGTTGTTGTTGCCCAATTTACTCAGTCGCTCCTCACAGTCCAGTCCTTCCATTCCCTCAAATCTTCTCGATTTCTCCAATATCCTTTTTGTGCTGCGATGACCAGAACTGTACACAGTCTCTAAGTACAGTCTCACCAATGATTTATACAGTGCCACTATTTCCCCACTATTTTGGCTGCTATTGATCTTTTGATACATTCCAACATCTGGTTTGCTTTATACACTGCCACAGAGCATTGTTGGGAGAGCTTCAATTTAGGGGGAGGGGGAGGGGGAGAGGGGGAGGGGGGAGGGGAGAGAGGGGAGGGGAAAGAGGGGGAGGGGGAGGGGGAGGGGGAGGGGGAGAGAGGGGGAGGGGGGAGGGGGAGAGGGGGAGGGGGAAGGGGGGAGAGGGAGAGGGGAGGGGGAGAGAGGGGGAGGGGGAGGGGGAGAGAGGGGGAGGGGGGAGGGGGAGGGGGAGAGGGGGGGAGAGGGGGGGAGGGGGAGAGGGGAGGGGGGAGAGGGGGGGGGAGGGGGGGGAGGGGGAGGGGGGAGGGGGGAGGGGGGGAGAGGGGGGGGAGGGGGGAGGGGGAGGGGGAGAGGGGGAGGGGAGGGGGAGAGAGGGGGAGGGGGAGAGGGGGGAGGGGGGGGGAGGGGGGAGAGGGGGGGGGAGAGAGGGGAGGGGAGGGGGAGGGGGGAGGGGGAGGGGGAGGGGGAGAGGGGGGGGGGGGAGGGGGGGGGGAGGGGGAGGAGGGGGAGGGGAGAGGGGGGAGGGGGGAGGGGGAGGGGGGAGGGGGAGGGGGGAGGGGGAGGGGGAGAGAGGGGGAGGGGGAGGAGGGGGGGGAGGGGGGAGAGGGGGAGGGGGGAGAGGGGGAGGGGAGGGGGAGAGGGGAGGGGGGAGGGGGAGAGGGGAGGGGGAGAGAGGGGAGGGGGAGGGGAGAGGGGGAGGGGGGAGGGAGAGAGGGGAGGGGGAGGGGAGGGGGGAGGGGGGGAGGGGGAGAGAGGGGGAGGGGGAGAGGGGGAGGGGGGAGAGGGGGGAGGGGGAGAGAGGGGGGAGAGGGGGGGGAGAGGGGGGAGGGGGAGAGAGGAGAGGGGGAGGGAGGGGGAGAGGGGGAGGGGAGGGGGAGAGAGGGGGGAGGGGGAGGGGGAGAGAGGGGGGAGGGGGAGAGAGGGGGGAGGGGGGAGGGGGGAGGGGGAGGGGGAGGGGGAGAGAGGGGGGGGAGAGGGGGGGAGAGGGGGAGGGGGAGGGGGGAGGAGGGAGGGGGAGGGGAGGGGGGGAGAGAGGGGGAGGGGGAGAGGGGGGGAGAGGGGGAGGGGAGGGGGGAGAGGGGGGGGAGGGGGGAGGGGGGGGAGAGGGGAGGGGGAGGGGGGGAGGGGGAGGGGGAGGGAGGGGGAGGGGGGAGGGGAGGGGGGAGAGGGGGGGAGGGGGGGGAGGGGGGAGGGGGAGAGAGGGGAGGGGAGGGGGAGAGAGGGGGAGGGGGGGGGAGAGAGGGGGAGGGGGAGAGGGGGGAGGGGGAGGGGGAGAGGGGGGGGGGGAGAGAGGGGAGGGGGAGAGGGGAGGGGAGGGGGAGGGGAGGGGGGAGGGGGGGAGGGGGGAGGGGGAGGGGGGAGGGGGAGGGGGAGAGGGGGGAGGGGGGAGGAGGGGGAGGGGGAGGGGGAGGAGGGGGAGGGGGAGAGAGGGGAGGGGGGGAGGGGGAGGGGGGGGAGAGGGGAGGGGGGAGAGGGGAGGGGGGAGAGGGGAGGGGGAGGGGGAGGGGAGGGGGGGAGGGGGAGAGGGGGAGGGGGGGGGGAGAGGGGGAGAGGGGGAGGGGGAGGGGGAGGGGGGGAGGGGAGGAGGGGGAGAGGGGGAGGGGGAGAGAGGGGAGAGGGGAGGGGGGGAGAGGGGGAGAGGGGAGAGGGGGAGAGGGGGGAGGGGGAGAGAGGGGGAGGGGGAGAGGGGGAGGGGGGGAGGGGGGAGGAGGGGAGGGGGAGAGGGGGAGGGGGGGAGGGGGGAGAGGGGGGGAGGGGAGGGGGAGAGGGGGGGAGGGGGTAGAGAGGGGGAGGGGGAGGGAGAGGGGGGAGGGGGAGAGAGGGGAGGGGGAGAGGGAGGAGGGGGGGGGGGGGAGGGGGGAGGGGGGGGGGAGGGGGGAGGGGGGAGGGGGAGAGAGGGGGGAGGGGGAGAGGGGGAGGGAGGGGGGAGGGGGGAGAGGGGGAGAGAGGGGGAGGGGGGAGGGGGAGAGAGGGGGAGGGGGGAGGGGGAGAGAGGGGAGGGGAGAGAGGGAGGGGGAGGGAGAGGGGAGGGGGGGGGAGGAGAGGGGGAGGGGGAGAGAGGGGGAGGGGGAAGAGGGGGAGGGGGAGAGAGGGGGAGGGGGATGGGGAGAGAGGGGAGGGGGAGAGAGGGGGAGGGGGAGGGGGGAGGGGGAGAGAGGGCAGTGGAGAGAGGGGCAGTGGAGAGAGGGGCAGGGGGAGGGTGGGGAAAGGTGGAGGAGAGAGGAGGAGGGTGGGGGAGAGAGGAGGAGGTGGGGGAGAGGGGAGGAGGGTGGGGGAGAGGGAGGAGGGTGGGGGAGAGAGGAGGAGGGTGGGGAGAGAGGAGGAGGGTGGGGGAGAGAGGGGGAGGAGGAGGAGGGCGAGGGAGGGAGGAGGAGGGCGAGGGAGAGTAGAGGATAGTGGGGGAGGGTGGGGAAGGTGGAGGTGAGAGGAGGAGGGTGGGGGAGAGGAGGAGGGCGAGGGAGAGAGGAGGAGGGCGAGGAAGAGAGGAGGAGGGTGGGGGAGAGAAGAGGAGGGCGTGGGAGAGAGGAGGAGGGCGGGGGAGAGAGGAGGAGGGCGGGGGAGAGAGGAGGAGGGTGGGGGAGGGTGGGGGAGAGAGGAGGAGGGTGAGGGAGAGAGGAGGAGGGTGGGGGAGAGGGGAGGAGGGTGGGGGAGAGGGGAGGAGGGTGGGGGAGAGAGGGGGAGAGGGAGGAGGGTGGGGGAGGGAGGAGGAGGGTGAGGGAGGGAGGAGGAGGGCGAGGGAGAGGGGAGGAGGGCGAGGGAGGGAGGAGGAGGGCGGGGGAGAGAGGGGGAGGGTGGGGGAGAGAGGGGAGAGAGGAGGAGGGCGGGGGAGAGGGGAGGAGGGCGGGGAGAGGGGAGGAGGGCGGGGGAGAGGGAGGAGGGTGGGGGAGAGGGGAGGAGTGTGGGGGAGGGTGGGGGAGGGTGGAGGAGAGAGGGGGAGAGAGGAGGAGGGTGGGGGAGAGAGGAGGAGGGCGAGGGAGAGAGGAGGAGGAGGCGAGGGAGAGAGGAGGAGGGTGGAGGAGAGAGGGGGAGAGAGGAGGAGGGCGGGGGAGGGAGGGGGAGAGAGGAGGAGGGCGAGGGGAGAGAGGAGGAGGTGGGGAGGGAGGAGAGGGCGGGGAGAGGGGAGGAGGGCGGGGAGAGAGGGGGAGAGAGGAGGAGGGCGGGGGAGAGAGGGGGAGAGAGGAGGAGGGCGGGGGAGAGAGGGGGAGAGAGGAGGAGGCCGGGGGAGAGAGGAGGAGGGTGGGGGAGAGAGGGGGAGAGAGGAGGAGGGTGAGGGAGAGTAGAGGAGAGTGGGGCCATACACTGATCTATAGAGGATCTGTAGACTGATCTGAAAGCTCAGTGCTTGACACAGATGGTGAACTATGGCAGACGTCCGCAACAACACATTTCCCAGTTGCCGTATGTAATCTCTGTGCGAATTCTTGAGGTATCTGTGGATTCAACCAGTCAGTGGTAGAATGAAGTCACTCACTGTATTCAGATCTGCAGTAAAGTCTTGGAATGACAGATTAAGGCATAGTCCTCTTGGTTGAATTTCAGAGAAGTGTCTAAATTTAGTTCCCTCCCCAATTGTGCTCCAGTTATTTTGCACTGTGTGTGCCTCAGCCCGGCCTGTAAACTCCGGCCATAACATCAACATACTTCACCTCCTCACAGCCGCCAAGATCTAAAGAAAGAAATTGTGTTTATAGAGTCTTATCTCAACCCAAAGCACTCATTGTGCAGTCCTGAGCTCAGTGGTTCGAGCCCTCGCCTCACAAACCGGAGGACCCGGGTCCAATTCCCAGACAAGATGAAACCTTAGGCGAGTTTCCTCGCTCCCCACGGGTCTGTTTACCAGCAGTTAGTAGGAACCTGATTTGCTGGGTGGTTGTTGGTGACTTGGCCCAGAGAGAGAGAGAGAGCGAGAGGGCAGGAGTAGACCGCGGAGACCTGGTATCAGGGAGTAGCTGGTGGTCGCACCAGAAGCTGATGAAGTCCTTGGCGGCTCCAGGTATTCCCCTCAGCCCAGGCTCCCCCTCACCCCACATGTGTCCACAGCCCAGGCTCCCCCTCACCCCACATGTGTCCACAGCCCAGGCTCCCCCTCACCCCACACGTGTGTCCACAGCCCAGGCTCCCCCTCACCCACATGTGTGTCCACAGGTCAGGCTCCCCCTCAGCCCACACGTGTGCTGAGCCAGTGGTGGGCACAGCCCAGGACACGATGCCACAGGCGGAGGCGGCAGAGCAGGAGGTTGAGCAGGAAGATCCCCGCGGTCAGGTACACACTTATCACCGTGCTCTCCTTGGGTAGGAAACACTTGGAGAATGCAAAGTCCTTTGCTGTCAAGGTGGCCTGGAGGAGAGAGAGCGGAGAGAGAGAGAGAGAGAGAGAGAGGAGAGAGAGAGAGAGCAGAGAGAGGGAGAGAGCGGAGAGAGAGAGAGAGAGAGAGAGAGGAGACATGTGTTAAGGTTTTTGTTGTTCTTAATTCAGTGACGAGCTGTCAGGGGAGTTTGTGTATAAATGCGTCCGGGATATTGACAGCGATGGTGACTTAAGCTGCAGCGGAGAGTTACACCAGGGCCAGGGCCAGAGCCAGGGCCAGGGCCAGGGCCAGAGCCAGGGCCAGGCCAGAGCCAGGGCCAGAGCCAGAGCCAGGGTCAGGGCCAGAGCCAGGGCCAGGGTCAGAGACAGGGTCAGGGCCAGAGCCAGGGCCAGAGCCAGGGTCAGAGTCAGGGCCAGAGCCAGGGCCAGAGCCAGGGTCAGGGCCAGGGTCAGGGCCAGGGTCAGAGCCAGGGTCAGGGTCAGAGCCAGGGTCAGGGTCAGGGCCAGGGCCAGGGCCAGGGTCAGGGCCAGGGTCAGAGCCAGGGCCAGAGCCAGGGCCAGGGTCAGAGCCAGGGTCAGGGCCAGGGTCAGGGCCAGGGCCAGGGCCAGAGCCAGGGCCAGGGCCAGGGCCAGGGTCAGAGCCAGGGTCAGGGCCAGGGTCAGAGCCAGGGTCAGGGTCAGAGCCAGGGTCAGGGCCAGGGTCAGGGCCAGGGTCAGGGCCAGGGCCAGGGTCAGGGTCAGCTCATGATGATAATAATCCTCACATTTGATACAGAGCCTGATCACGTCGTTCAGACGTCTCAAAGCGCTTCACAGAATACACTGTAAAGTACAGTGACTGTGTATTTTGTGGGTGTCCCACAAACAGTGGTCAAGTGAGTGATGTACGTTTTCACCCAAAGATAGTGGGAATCTGGAACTCTCGCCCCCATTAGGCTGTGGAGGCGTTCACATCCATTCAGATTTCTAAGCCTGCGGTGGAGATGGTTGTGAGGTCAGGGTATTAAGGGATACGGGGCAAAGGCAGGTGATTGGAGTTGAGGTACAGATCAGCCATGGTCTGATAGAATAGCGGAACAGGCTCGAGGGGCTGAATGGCCTCCTCCTGTGCCTATGCTTGCTGCATATTGAAAGCCGGGCACTGTTTTCTCACTCACATTGGCCGTTTCACTCTGACGCGAAATGGAATAGGCGTCTCTTCGTGTCGCAAAGATTATTACCCCCTGAAAGCAGTCTGCAAATCAAATAACAAACAGGTTCCTACTCAGTGCTGGTAAACCGAGGTGTGTGGAGTAAGGAAACTTGCCGATGGTTTCGGTCACTCAATCCACAGCTGTTTGTGGGACGTTGTGGGACGCTGCTGTACAACAAGAAGAAGATTCCATTTATAGAACGCCTTTCACGTCATGAGGACATCCCAAGGCGCTGGTCGGGACCCGAGCATTGGAGGAAATGGTCAGGGTGAGGGGAGGGAGGGAGCGTGGAGGGGGGAAATGGTCAGGGCGAGGGGAGGGAAGGGAGGGAGCGAGGAGGGGGGAGATGGTCAGGGCGAGGGGAGGGAAGGAAGGGAGCGAGGAGGGGGGAGATGGTCAGGGTGAGGGGAGGGAAGGGAGGGAGCGAGGAGGGGGTAGAGAGTTGAGAGCGGAGCTGAAGGCTGAAGGTCAAAGAGAAAGGTTTTGAGACCGGCCTTGAAGGAGGAGAGGGAGGAAGCGGCGAAGGCACTGGGGATGGAGTTCCAGAGCCTCGGGGCTGAGAGGCTGAAGGCCACCGATGGTAGGGCGGTTGGGGCGGGGGATGTGGAGCAGACCGGAGCCAGAGGGACGGAGGGTACGGGCAGGTGAGTGGGGGATAGTAGGTCGGAGAGGTAGGAGGGAGCGAGGCCGTGAATGGCCTTGTAGGTGAGGATGAGGATCTTGAATTCGATCCTCTGGGGGATGGGGAGCAGTGGAGGCGAGTGAGGGCAAGGGTGAGGGTGAGGGCGAGGGTGAGGGCGAGGGTGGGAGTGAGGGTGAGGGCGAGGGTGAGGGCGAGGGTGGGAGTGATGTGGTCGCGGTGTCTGGTGCGGGACAGTACATGAGCTGCAGAGTTCTGAATGACCTGCAGTGTGGAGGGAGGGCCGGGAAGGCCGACGAGGAGAGAGTTCCCATAGTCCGGCCTTGAGGTGATAAAGGTGCGGACCAGAGTTTCAGCCGCGTGAGGGGTGAGGTAGTGCCGTAGTCTCTGGCGATGTTCCGGAGGTGATGGAAGGCGGTGCCAGTTGTGGGGATATGAGGGAGAAAGGACAGCTCAGGGTCGAACAGAACCCCGAGGTTCCTGATGGCTTTGAGAGGTGGAGAGTGCGGAGCTGATGCTGTCAGCGCCTGAGGTGCGGAGGCACTGACGTGAGCCAATAAAGAGGGCCTCGGTTTTGCGCACGTTGAGCTGAAGAAAGTTGTCTCTCGTCCAGGAATCGATGTCGGACAGACAGTTGTCAGGACATCGGGGGTCGTGGAGTTGAGGGTAGAAGAGGAAAGGTAGAGTTGGGTGTCATCCGCATACATGTGGGAGTGAACCCCATGTCTGCGGATGATGTCGGTGGGACGGAGGAGTCGGGATGTGGTGGAGAACAGTAGCCTGGGGTTGTTCTTCGCCTCCAGGATACTCCTGGAGTAGAAGGATGACTTGGCCGAGGTTAGAGTGGAGCGGTAGATTTTGAGGAGGTCCAGCCAGATTTGTCGGTGGACCGTTAGGCCAGATTTGACACAGGTGCGTTCAGCGGTCCGCACCTGGCTTTTCAGTGAGCGGAGGTGGGTGGTGTACCAGGGGGAGGAGCGGGAGTAGGAGACAGTACGGGAGGTGATGGGGGCAAGAGTGTCAAGTGTGGAGGAGAGGGTGTTGTGGAGGAGGGTGAGAGGAGAAGAGGGGTCAGTGAGGGTTGAAGGCCAGAGGGAGAGGAGTTCAGAGGACTCCAAGGCAGCGGTTAGGGATTGTGGGGGTAACTTCTTCCAGGGGCGGTAGAGGATGGTGGTGGGTCTGGTGGAGGTGGGGAGGGGGGTGGAGGAGGTGAAGGAGATGAAGTGGTGGTCAGAGATGGCCTTGTCGGTGATAGTGACATCCGAGACACTGAGGCCCCGGGTGATCACCAAGTCGAGTGGGTGGCCGTGACTGTGAGTGGCGGAGTTGATGTGGAGGGAGAGGTACTCGCCTTGGAGGAGAATCAGCCATGATCTTATCGAATGGCGGGGCAGGCTCAAGGGGCTGAATGGCCTACTCCTGCTCCTAATTCTTCTGTTCTTATGAGATGTCTCAGACGTGATAAGGCGCTGTATGAAATACAAGGATTATTATTATCCCAAGTGTCGAGAAAGTGTCATCATTCAGGCTAAGACTAGGTGGAATTTTAAAGCTTGCGGGAGCTCAAGTTTTTTAGGGAACATTTTGAAACCACAAAATGTAGTGTCCACCCTTCAAACCCTTTCATTCTGGCGACTGCCATTGAGGATTATCATCAATGTGGACAGGAAAGGCTGACTGTAACCATCACATCATCACAAGGGGATTCCAACATCCTGTTGCCAAACATGTCACCTTGGAGCCAGTTCAGCCCCAAGGAGCCCCCACTTGGTTGAGTGGGTTGAGTTTTTCTGGGGGAAGGATTGTCCTGATAAGAAGCTGACGAGAAGCCGTTCTGATTTGCTGGGTGGTTGTTGGTGACTTGGCCCAGAGAGAGAGAGAGAGCGAGAGGGCAGGAGTAGACCGCGGAGACCTGGTATCAGGGAGTAGCTGGTGGTCGCACCAGAAGCTGATGAAGTCCTTGGCGGCTCCAGGTATTCCCCTCAGCCCAGGCTCCCCCTCACCCCACATGTGTCCACAGCCCAGGCTCCCCCTCACCCCACATGTGTCCACAGCCCAGGCTCCCCCTCACCCCACACGTGTGTCCACAGCCCAGGCTCCCCCTCACCCCACACGTGTGTCCACAGGTCAGGCTCCCCCTCACCCCACACGTGTGCTGAGCCAGTGGTGGGCACAGCCCAGGACACGATGCCACAGGCGGAGGCGGCAGAGCAGGAGGTTGAGCAGGAAGATCCCCGCGGTCAGGTACACACTTATCACCGTGCTCTCCTTGGGTAGGAAACACTTGGAGAATGCAAAGTCCTTTGCTGTCAAGGTGGCCTGGAGGAGAGAGAGCGGAGAGAGAGAGAGAGAGAGAGAGAGGGAGAGAGAGAGAGAGCAGAGAGAGAGCGAGAGGAGAGAGCGGAGAGAGAGAGAGAGAGAGAGAGTGGAGACATGTGTTAAGGTTTTTGTTGTTCTTAATTCAGTGACGAGCTGTCAGGGGAGTTTGTGTATAAATGCGTCCGGGATATTGACAGCGATGGTGACTTAAGCTGCAGCGGAGAGTTACACCAGGGCCAGGGCCAGAGCCAGGGCCAGGGCCAGGGCCAGAGCCAGGGCCAGGGCCAGAGCCAGGGCCAGAGCCAGAGCCAGGGTCAGGGCCAGGGCCAGGGCCAGGGTCAGAGACAGGGTCAGGGCCAGAGCCAGGGCCAGAGCCAGGGTCAGAGTCAGGGCCAGAGCCAGGGCCAGAGCCAGGGTCAGGGCCAGGGTCAGGGCCAGGGTCAGAGCCAGGGTCAGAGCCAGGGTCAGAGCCAGGGTCAGGGTCAGGGCCAGGGTCAGGGCCAGGGCCAGGGCCAGGGTCAGAGCCAGGGCCAGAGCCAGGGCCAGGGTCAGGGCCAGGGTCAGGGCCAGGGTCAGGGCCAGGGCCAGGGCCAGGGCCAGGGCCAGGGCCAGGGTCAGAGCCAGGGTCAGGGCCAGGGCCAGGGCCAGGGTCAGAGCCAGGGCCAGGGTCAGAGCCAGGGTCAGGGCCAGGGTCAGAGCCAGGGTCAGGGCCAGGGTCATGGCCAGGGTCAGGGTCAGGGCCAGGGCCAGGGTCAGGGCCAGGGTCAGGGCCAGGGCTAGGGTCAGAGCCAGGGCCAGGGCCAGGGTCAGGGCCAGGGTCAGGGCCAGGGCCAGGGTCAGGGTCAGCTCATGATGATAATAATCCTCACATTTGATACAGAGCCTGATCACGTCGTTCAGACGTCTCAAAGCGCTTCACAGAATACACTGTAAAGTACAGTGACTGTGTATTTTGTGGGTGTCCCACAAACAGTGGTCAAGTGAGTGATGTACGTTTTCACCCAAAGATAGTGGGAATCTGGAACTCTCGCCCCCATTAGGCTGTGGAGGCGTTCACATCCATTCAGATTTTCTAAGCCTGCGGTGGAGATGGTTGTGAGGTCGGGGTATCAAGGGATATGGCAAAAAGGCGGATGAATGGAGTTGAGGTTCAGATCAGCCACGACCTTATAGAATGGCAGAACAGGCTCGAGGGGCTGAATGGCCTCCTCCTGTGCCTATGCTTGCTGCATATTGAAAGCCGGGCACTGTTTTCTCACTCACATTGGCCGTTTCACTCTGACGCGAAATGGAATAGGCGTCTCTTCGTGTCGCAAGAGCCCTCGCCTCGCAAGCGAGAGGACCCGGGTTCGATTCCCGGGCGGTCAGAGCAAAACCTGAGGCAGGTTTCCTTACTCCACAAACCTCTGTTTACCAGTCAGTAGGAACCTGCATGTTAGTCATAAAAAATAATAATAATAGTCCACGACTGTTTGTGGGACACTGCTTTGCGCAATTGTCTGCCACGTTTCGCCCACAAAATATGTTCCAGTCATTAACTATCCTCAGGGTGAAGAAACACTTCCTGGCGTCTGTCCTGAAATTACCTCCTTTATCCTCTCGTGTAGAGGAAATAATGACACCCCCTTGTTCTACTGTCATTATTATGAGTTAGGATGTAATAATAATAAGAAACCTTGCATTTGATATATTTGATATACCTTATCACATTGAGACGTCTCAAAGCGAATCACAGAATATAATGTGAAGTGTAGTGACTGTGTATCTCGTGGGCAAAATGCGGCAGCCAATTGCACACAGCAGTGTCCCACAAACAGTCGTGGATTGAGTGACCCCTTTTTTTGGTGGGTTTATTACCCGCAGAAAGCGATCCACCAATCGACTAACAAGGATGTTCTTATACTGTGCAGTGTAAAGTGTAGTGACTGTGTGTGTGTGCGCGTGGCTGGTGTGCGGAGCGCGAGGCTGGTATTCGCTGCTCACCAGGAGGAAGCTGGGGTTGTTGCGGTTTCTCCAGCTGAAGGAGGGGAGGGTGATCTCCGGAACACGACCCTCCTCGTGCAGAACCAGACAGCCGCTGTGCGTGTGGCCACTGAGAATCAGCCGAGGGCCGAACCACTCCAACAGCTACAGCAAACCAGAGAGGTCATCATCATCATCATCATCATCATCACAATCACTGCAGGTCACATAGCGAGTGTGGACATTACCGCTGGACAGTAGAGGGCGGCACAGCCCAGCCTGACCTCTCGCCACCCGGCTGCCACACACACCAACAACAACAACAACAACCCCTGTGTTTGATATTCACTGTGTTTGTGTTGGGGATAGAGCTTAAAGCCCGAGAGTGACGGTGGGGGGGAGGGGGGCTCACCTTACTGGACGCTTCCTGTGACAGGACATCGTATCTCTCTCTGAAGAGCAGGTCCTTTTCCTCTGGGGGCGCAGAATCCTCCCCCGTACACCCGGCATCGCTGGCCCGATACAGAGGGTAATGCTGTAACACACCAGCAGGGGGCAGGTCAGGGAAAGCGCAAGAACGGCATAGGACATACATTAGAACCCATTAGAATATACAGCACAGAAACTCACCCAACTGGTCTGTGCCGGTGTTTATGCTCCACATGAGCCCCTCCTGCCCTTCCTCAACTAAGCCTTCAAGCCTAACCTTCTATTCCTTTCTCCCTCATGTACCTCTCGAGCTTTCCCTTAAATACATCTGTGCTATTTGTCTCAACAACTCCTTGTGGAGCATTGTTCCACATTCCCACTACTCTCTGTGTGAAGACATTTCTTCTAACTTCCCTATTTGATCTATTAGTGACTATTTTATATTGATGGCCCCTGGTTTGGGTTTCTCCCACAAGTGGAAACACCTTCCCTATGTCGACCCTATCAAAACCTTTCATCATTATCAGGTCACCTCTTACCCTCCTCTTTTCAAGAGAAGAGTCCAGGTATGTTCAGCCTTTCCTGATAGGTCTGACCTCTCAGTTCTGCGATCATCCTTGTGAATCTCCTTTGCACCCTCTCCAGTCTCTACATCCCTTCTATAATGTGGGAGCAGAACTGCACACAGTATGTAGGTGTGGACACAATACTTCACTGGAAGAAAGTAAACCGAGGTCCATCTCGGTGGCCTCCACCAATCTGGCAGTCGCTTGTCATGTCGTGTCCCAAACTATATACTGTATCTATCCCCAGATATCGTTGCCAAACAGAAATCTGTCTCTCATTTGTTCTTGAAACAAACACTTTCTGTTTCCACCGTTTGTCTGTCTCCCTCAGGAGTCTGTTCCATACCTTTACTAATCGCTTTCTCACTGAAGTAATGTTTCCCCAGATTTATTCTGGATTTACCCCCTTCAATCACAGGCCGTGTCCTCTGGTTCTACTGTTCAGTACACGATAAACAGCTGATCATGGTTTACATCAACAACCACATTAGCAACAAATTATATTTACACACACAGCTCCTTTCAGGTCGGGAGGATGTCCCAGGGTGCTGGACAATGAGGGGTATCCATACAGACCTGTCCCTCCCTCTACTCAGTGGGCTTCGGCCTGCTTTATGTCTTCCCCTGGCCTGCCCCACCATCAGCGGTCAGGCCTTCAGCCTCTCTGCCCCCACCATTTGGAACTCCATCCCACAGCCCCTTTGCCTCACTCACTCCCTCACCTCCTTCAAGGCCCGTCTCAAGACGCTCCTCTTCAACTCCACCATCCTACCCCCACCCTCCCCACCCTCCACCCCTCCTGATCCCAACCCCCAGCTCGGCTCCAAATCCCTGACTGTCCAGCACTTTGGGATGTCCTCCCGATGTGAAAGGCGCTGTGTAACTGTGATATGTTTTGTTGTTCACCCAAAGCTGTGGGCTGGATTCAAGAGGAGTGGAGTCACGTGTCGAAGAGGAGGGTTTTGAGATTAGCCTTGAAAGAGGCAAGAGCAACAACAACACCTTGCAGGGTAGCGTCTCAGAGCGCTTAGGAGGGGGCAAGGGAGGGAGCGAGGTGAAGGGATTGTGGGATGGAGTTCCAAAGGTTGGGGGCAGAGAAGCTGAAATTCTGACCGCTAATGGTCGGGCGGGAGACATGGAGCAGCCGGAGCCCACTGAGCAGAGGGAGTGGGCAGGTTGGTAGGGAGTCAGCAGGTCAGAGAGGTAGGAGGGGACAAGACCAGGGATGGCCTTGAAAGTGAGGACCAGGATCTTGGACTGTACCCTCTGTGTGATGGGAAGCCAGTGGAGTCGGGCGAGGATGGGGGTGATAGGGTCACGGAGCCGGTGCGGGAGAGGACACGGGCTGCAGAGTTCTGGATGATTTGCAGCCTGCGGAGGGAGGAGCTGGAAAGTATAGCGAATAGGTAACGACATCAACAACAACTTGCAATTATATAGCGCCTCTCACACCGGGTAACATCCCAGAGCACTTAACTGTGGTGGAGCACAAATCCGAGATGGGGTGGGGGGGGGCAGGTGACTGTAGGCCCGGTCGAATAGGATGGTCTTCAGGTGCGACCTGAAGATGGGGAAGGAGGGTGCCAGGCAGTGGGATATAGGGAGAGAGTAGTGGCTGAAAGTGCGGCCACCGATAGTGGGCACAAGGGACAAGCAGAAGGCCGGAGCCACCGCGACCCTCAGGCTAACGTGACAGGTTTGGCTGATTCAGTAGCTCTCGCAGTCTGGCTCAGAATGTTTAAGTGGTACTCAAGCTCACATTGTAGGCGACAACACAGTCACTGTGAAGAACAGAGTTTAGACGTTGACAGGATGTTAAACAAACGCAAGTACCTGCAACAGGACAGGGGCAGAGGCAGGAAAGCTCTCCTTCTCACTGCAGTTCTGGCCGGAGTCAGGATCCAGCTGTTGACAAGAGACAGTAAGAGACTCAGGGGCGCACACAGAACAGAATCACAGCATCTCACAGCACAGGAGGAGGCCAGTCGGCCCATCGTGAAAGAGCCACCAGCTCGCCTCGCTCCCCTGTGCTGACCCCACAGCCCTGCAAATATTTCCTTTTCAAGTAAAGTAATAATAATCGTAGCATTTGACACAGCGCCTTATCACTTCGTTGAGACTTCTCAAAGCTCTTGACAGACTATACCGTAAGATGAATTGACTGTATAATTTGTGGGTGAAACACAGCAGCCGATTGCGCACAGTAACGTCCAACAAACAGCCGTGGGCTGAAGTGACCAAATTATTATTATTATTTTTGAAGGGATTATTATCCCAGGAAAAGAGATCCACCAATCAACTAACAACCGGGTTCCCTACTTACTGTTAGGTAAACGGAGGCGTGTGGAGTCAGGAAACTTGCCCAAGGTTTCGCCCTGCCCGGGAATCAAACCCAGGTCCTAACGGCGAGTGCTCTAACCACTGAGCTGCAGGACTCTACTTATTATTAATATGGAAGGGCAATTTGCTGCTGGAGAATCCCTGAAGGCTGGTGGAGATTTTCCCCACCACTTTATATGTTAAAAATGCCCTCAAGTCCGCATGCCTATGCCAGCTCTTTGAAAGAGCTACCAAACTAGTCCCACGCCCCCGCGCTCTCCCCATAGCCCTCCAAATTTTTCCTTTTCAAGTACCTATCTAATTCCCTTTATAAGTTGTTATTGAATCTGTTTCCATCCCTTCCAGGCAGTGCATTCCAGACCGTAACAACTCTGTGTAAAATAATGTCTCCTCATCTCCCCTCTGGTTCTATTGACAATCATCTTCACTCCCTGCGCTCTGGTCACTGACCCACCGGCCACAGTGGAACAGCGTCTCCTTATTTACTCAATTAAACCCCTCATCATTGTGAATGTCTCTATTAAATCTCCCCTCAACATTCCCTGCTCTAAGGAGAACAATCCCAGCCTCTCTAATCTCTCCACATAATCACGCTTTAAACTAGACACAATTTCATGTTAGCGGAGGAGGGCTGTTAAAATGCTGACATTGCTAAACAATATACTAACTCAGAAGCATCTCCTAACCCCTCCACCCCAAATAAAGGAGATATCCCTAGCCATTCAGTAATATTAATAATAATCCTTGCATTGGATACAGCGCCTTATCACGTCTTCGAGACGTCTCAAAGCGCTTCACAGAATATATTGTGAAGTGAATTGACTGTATCTTTTGTGGGCGAAACACAGCAGCCAATTGTACACAGCAGCGTCCCACACACAGCCGTGGAGTGAGTGACCAAATTTTTTTTTTATTCAAGGGATTATTACCTCCGGAAAGTGATCCACCAATCGACTAACGACAGGTTCCGACTGACTGCTGGTAAACAGAGGTGCGTGGAGTAAGGAAACTTGGGTAAGGTTTTGCCCTGACCGGGAATCAAACCCGGGTCCCCGAGCTTGGGAGGCGAGGGCTCTAATCACAGAGCTACAGGACTACATAATGTTTAATATTAATATTGTCTGATAACCCGGATTGAGTGGGTCGCACATTACCTGTTGGGAACATTTCAAGGCTGTGGAGAGTCGGTGAAGTTCTGTCTCTACTTTGGTACAGATCGAACACTTGTCCCCGTGTAGAGCCACACTGTTCACAAGCACAAAACTGCAACACAGGACACGGTACAGTGTTATTATCATAACGATAAAATAATAATAACAATAATAATCATAATTCTTGCATTTGATACAGCGCCCATCATGTTGTTGAGACATCTCAAAGCGCTTCACAGGATACACTGTTATACGAACAATCAGGTTCCTACTCACTGCCGGTAAACAGCCGTGTGGAATAAGGGAACTAACTTGCCTAAGCCCAGGAATCGAACCCGGGTCCTCTGGCTTGCGAGGCGAGTGCTCTAACCCCTGAGCTACAGGACTCCAGTGAGTGAACCTTACTCTGTGATGTCCTGACAATGAGGAGACTTATTGACGGTTACTCACTTGATTCCTTTCCTGGTCACCACTTTGGCAGAGGTGAAGTTAAAGACCTTCTCGAAGCGCTGCAGTTTGTACCAGTTCATTCTGCAGGAAGTCAAAATGGGTCTGAAGTTTAATCAGTAACTCGGAGAGTTTAACAGTGGCAGAGCAAGGGGGAGGGGACCGTAGGCACGGTTTGAGAGGAAGGTCTTCAGGTGCGACCTAATAATAATAATAATAATCCTTGCATTTGATATAGCGTTTTTTCACGTCTTCTCGACGTCTCAAAGTGCTTCACAGGGTATGCTATAAAGTGAATTGACCGTATATATTTGAGGGTGAAACACAGCAGCCAATTGGGCACAGCAATGTCCCACAAACAGCCGTGGATTGAAATTACCAATTTATTATTGTCGTGTTTTGCAGGGATTATTATCAGGCGTGTGGAGTAAGGAAACTTGCCCAAGGTTTTCCCTCTGCTGGGAATCGAACTCAGGTCTTGTAAAGATGGGGAAGGAGAGGGCAAAGTGGGGGATTGAGGGAGAGAGTTCAAGATCACGGTTGCAATCCAGGGAATTCTGAGCCTGGGATTTGTAGACGAGTGAGAGGATCTTGAAATCGATTTGTTCTGTGATACAGTGGGGCCTGGCGAGGGCTGGGGTGATGGGGTACAGGGGTTAGTGTGTGTGATAGGGAGCCAGTGGGGGCTGGCGAGGGCTGGGGTGATGGGGTACAGGGGTTTAGTGTGTGTGATAGGGAGCCAGTGGGGGCTGGCGAGGGCTGGGGTGATGGGGTACAGGGTTTAGTGTGTGTGATAGGGAGCCAGTGGGGGCTGGCGAGGGCTGGGGTGATGGGGTACAGGGGTTAGTGTGTGTGATAGGGAGCCAGTGGGGGCTGGCGAGGGCTGGGGTGATGGGGTACAGGGGTTAGTGTGTGTGATAGGGAGCCAGTGGGGGCTGGCGAGGGCTGGGGTGATGGGTACGGGGTTTAGTGTGTGTGATAGGGAGCCAGTGGGGGCTGGCGAGGGCTGGGGTGATGGGGTACGGGGGTTAGTGTGTGTGATAGGGAGCCAGTGGGGGCTGGCGAGGGCTGGGGTGATGGGGTACGGGGTTAGTGTGTGTGATAGGGAGCCAGTGGGGGCTGGCGAGGGCTGGGGTGATGGGGTACAGGGGTTAGTGTGTGTGATAGGGAGCCAGTGGGGGCTGGCGAGGGCTGGGGTGATGGGGTACAGGGGTTAGTGTGTGTGATAGGGAGCCAGTGGGGGCTGGCGAGGGCTGGGGTGATGGGGTACAGGGGTTAGTGTGTGTGATAGGGAGCCAGTGGGGGCTGGCGAGGGCTGGGGTGATGGGGTACAGGGGTTAGTGTGTGTGATAGGGAGCCAGTGGGGCTGGCGAGGGCTGGGGTGATGGGGTACAGGGGTTAGTGTGTGTGATAGGGAGCCAGTGGGGGCTGGCGAGGGCTGGGGTGATGGGGTACAGGGGTTAGTGTGTGTGATAGGGAGCCAGTGGGGGCTGGCGAGGGCTGGGGTGATGGGGTACAGGGGTTAGTGTGTGTGATAGGGAGCCAGTGGGGCTGGCGAGGGCTGGGGTGATGGGGTACAGGGGTTAGTGTGTGTGATAGGGGAGCCAGTGGGGCTGGCGAGGGCTGGGGTGATGGGGTACAGGGGTTAGTGTGTGTGATAGGGAGCCAGTGGGGCTGGCGAGGGCTGGGGTGATGGGGTACAGGGGTTAGTGTGTGTGATAGGGAGCCAGTGGGGGCTGGCGAGGGCTGGGGTGATGGGGTACAGGGGTTAGTGTGTGTGATAGGGAGCCAGTGGGGCTGGCGAGGGCTGGGGTGATGGGGTACAGGGGTTAGTGTGTGTGATAGGGAGCCAGTGGGGGCTGGCGAGGGCTGGGGTGATGGGGTACAGGGGTTAGTGTGTGTGATAGGGAGCCAGTGGGGCCGGGCGAGGGCTGGGGTGATGGGGTACAGGGGTTAGTGTGTGTGATAGGGAGCCAGTGGGGCTGGCGAGGGCTGGGGTGATGGGGTACAGGGGTCAGTGTGGGTGAGGGGGAGCTGGTGAGGGCTGGCGAGGGCTGGGGTAATGGGGTACAGGGGTCAGTGTGTGTGATGGGGGGCAGTGGAGCCGGGCGAGGGCCGGGGTAATGGGGTACAGGGGTCAGTGTGTGTGATGGGGGGCCAGTGGGGCTGGCGAGGGCTGGGGTGATGGGGTACAGGGGTTAGTGTGTGTGGTAGGGAGCCAGTGGGGGCTGGCGAGGGCTGGGGTGATGGGGTACAGGGGTTAGTGTGTGTGATAGGGAGCCAGTGGGGGCTGGCGAGGGCTGGGGTGATGGGGTACAGGGGTTAGTGTGTGTGATAGGGAGCCAGTGGGGGCTGGCGAGGGCCTGGGTGATGGGGTACAGGGGTTAGTGTGTGTGTGATAGGGACTGGCGAGGGTCTGGGTGATGGGGCACAGGGGTTAGTGTGTGTGATAGGGAGCCAGTGGGGGCGGGCGAGGGCTGGGGTGATGGGGTACAGGGGTTAGTGTGTGTGACAGGGAGCCAGTGGGGGCTGGCGAGGGCCGGGGTGATGGGGTACAGGGGTTAGTGTGTGTGATAGGGAGCCAGTGGGGGCTGGCGAGGGCCGGGGTGATGGGGTACAGGGGTTAGTGTGTGTGATAGGGACTGGCGAGGGCCGGGGTGATGGGGTACAGGGGTTAGTGTGTGTGATAGGGACTGGCGAGGGCCGGGGTGATGGGGTACAGGGGTTAGTGTGTGTGATAGGGACTGGCGAGGGCTGGGGTGATGGGGTACAGGGGTTAGTGTGTGTGATAGGGAGCCTGGCGAGGGCTGGGGTGATGGGGTACAGGGTTTAGTGTGTGTGATAGGGAGCCAGTGGGGGCTGGGGTGATGGGGTACAGGGGTTAGTGTGTGTGATAGGGAGCCAGTGGGGCCGGCGAGGGCCTGGGGGTCGAGGGCTGGGGTGATGGGGTACAGGGGTTAGTGTGTGTGATAGGGAGCCAGTGGGGGCTGGCGAGGGCTGGGGTGATGGGGTACAGGGGTTAGTGTGTGTGATAGGGAGCCAGTGGGGGCTGGCGAGGGCCGGGTCGAGCGGTGAT